>NC_138553.1:12421110-12767403 GCF_964273705.1 Natrix helvetica | reverse complement strand
CCATGGAGCTCAAAGGGGCCCCATGAAGGGGGATTTGTTTTTTTTAATTTTTTTTTACAAAACCAATTTTTTAAAAAGAAAAACCATATTGGATATATACTTCACAGTCTATACCAGGGATGGAGAACCTTTTCGATGCCGAGTGCCCAAACAAGACCGTGCATGCATGTGGGTGCATGTGAGTGCGCCTGAGACCCAAATACCTGAAGACTAGCTGGCTGTGTGCATGCCTGTTTTTTGGCCATTTTGGGGGCCGTTTTCAGGTTGGTTTTCAGGCCATTTTGGGGCTGTTTTCAGACTGTTTTCAGGCCATTTTGGGGCTGTTTTTTAACCTGAAAACAGTCCGAAAAACAGCTCAAAAAAGGCACAGAAACAGCCCAGACAACGGCCTGTTTTTTAAACCGGATGAGCAGCTGGCAACACCACGCGTGCCCACAGAGGACTCTGTGCCACTTCTGGCAGGCATGCCATAGGTTCATGGCTCTATGCTTTGCAGTGCCTTGCAGCCTTGCTTGACATCACCTTTATTAATCTGCAACTCAGCACACCGTTATTCATGTAATGTATTGAGTTTAATTGCATTACTTATCTATTCAAGCTTTCACACTTTGTTTCATTTCGTTGATGAAGACATTTTATATTTCATTTCAGTTTATGAACGGTGAGGAAATGTCACCTCAAAAATCTGGAGCTCAAAAACGCAAGGAAAAACATAAACGTGTGTAGGTGAGAGGGGCCCATATTAGCCTTGTTCCAGCACTTCACCATCCTCTCAGCGGCCCCGCGCATTGCCCACTTTTCCCGGGCAACAAACCCAGGACTTTGTAGAGCAGTGTTTCTCAAACTTGGCGACTTTAAGTCCTGTGGACTTCAACTCCCAGAATCCCCCAGCCAGCATAGCTGGCTGGGGAATTCTGGGAGTTGAAGTCCACAGGACTTAAAGTCGCCAAGTTTGAGAAACACTGTTGTAGAGACACAACCAAGTGAAGAGTCATCCAGTAACTGAGAGACTCGGAGGAGACGCCGTTGCCTCAGCGGGGGCGTTGGGAGAACCAGCTGGAAGTAGGGCCGGGGAGCCCGAGGGGTGGAGCGTAGCGACGGGGGTGGGGGATGAACCAAGCGAAGTGGCAGGTGGCGCCTCGTCCATTCCGGCCGGCGGAGCTCGGCGTGAAGTCGACCCAGGGGGGCGGGGCGGGCGGCATCTCGCCTCTCGCGCCCGAACTGAGGGAGGCGAATTAGGAGCGGAGAGCGGACGGCAGACGGGGGCCGGCCAGCTCCGGTCAGGGCAGGGGGGGGTTGAAGAGACCCTTACGGAGCTGAGCTAAGCGGGGCGGCGCGGAAGAGAGGAAGCCGAAGAGGAAAGGGGAAGGCGGCGCTATGGGTCTCCGGCGGGAGAGCGAGGCGGCACAGCGGGTCTGAGAGCCCTCAGCACCAGGGAGGGCTCGCCATTCTCAACGCTCCCCCCCCCAACTTTGGAAAGGCGCGCGCACGCGCACATACACACAAGGCAGCTCGCTGACACGCGCGCCGCCTGCCTGCCTGCCGGACTTGGCGCTGGCTCGCCGGCGTCCGTGGCTCTCGCGCGCCCTGCGGACTTGCTTCTCCCCGCGCCTCGCCCGGCGGGCTGGCAAAGCCGGGCTTGCTGGCGAGGCGGGCGGCGGCCTGACGGCCTCGCGCCCCGTTCCTTGCTTCAATGCCCGCCGCTCTCGGCCCGGGAGGAAGGTGCGGCGCCCTGATGAGCGGCTTCTCCCGGCTCTGGCTCTTTGTTTTACTGCTGGAGGTAAGAGTGAGGCGTCTCGTCCTGGAGGCCGAGCGGTCCCGCCGCCGACGCTCGGCCAGCGGAGCGGAGGGAAGCCAGGGGGAGGGGGACGCACTTGCCGTCTTCTCGGTCCTTCTCTCCGGAAGGGTCCGGCTTCGGGGCCACGGCGACCCAAAGCCGCCACCTCCCCTCCTTGGGGGAACCATTGCGATTATTTCCCCGGTGGTGTTTTCTCTCCCCTTTTTGGGGGTGGGTGGGTGGAAGCGTGGCTAATGGATTTGAGGTTCGGCTTTTCGGGGCGAAATGGGGGGGGGGGCTTTCTCAGCACCATACTTGATTCTCTGAAAAGAAGGCCGGTGGAGAGCCGAGGGGGGAAGGAGTGGGGGAAGTCCAGAACCGCCCGAGAAATGAGGAGGGCGACGAGGCTGCTGCTGCTGCTTGATCCAGACGGAGAGAAGGAGCTGGCGTGGACGGTGGGAAGCTGAGAAGATTGGAGTGTGTGTGTGTGTGTGGGGGGGAATCTTGGGCTCCTCTCCGGACCTCTTTCGCTTCCTTTGGGTCTGTAGTGAGTGAGTAAGGTGGGTGGGTGGGTGGCAAATCCGAGTATAGTGGGCTCAGGGAAGGCCAGGGTTGGCTTTCTGGCGAGGTGAATCAAAGTTTGGCCTCTTTGTGCTCAGCCTCTTTTTAGGTTTAGATCTAATGTTTAAAGGGAGGGAAGATAGATAGATAGATGATAGATAGATAGATAGATAGATAGATAGATGATAGATAGATAGATAGATAGATAGATAGATAGATAGATAGATAGACAGATGATAGAAGAACGGGAAGGAAAGATATGATGATATGATATGGAGAAAGATAGAGCTAGATAGATAGTAGATAGATAGAGGATATATATAGATAGATAGAGGGGGAGAGACATCATCAATATAAATGTATGTATGTATGTATGTATGTATGTATGTATGTATGTATGTATGTATCATGTTCTGCAAGCAGAAGTGAGGGAGGTGGAGGAAAGTCTCTTCCTGGAATCAAACTCAACCCCTGAATACCATCCTTTCAATTTTTTTCTGGACAATTTTATGGAAGAAGTTTGCTGATGCTCTTCTACCCAGTCCAGTCTACAATGGTGGGATATATAGTAGCTTCCCTTCAAACAATTTCATTTACTTATACGGATGTGCACCTTGCCTTTGAACTATGGGTAGCTAACACAGCCATCAACAAAAGGCTAAAAACTCTAGAATTAAGACTTCTACCAGTATATATCAAGCAAAAACATGATTAAAAGAATCACAATACAATACAATAATTGGAGCATTTTTGGTCTACCTTTGGTTAGTTTTTGTTGGAGCCCTAGACAAAGGAAGGGGGCATCCAGTTGGACAATCTGGCCACCTCCTACAAGGACCTCCTACAAGGATGCATTGGAGTACCCCTTCCATCATTTCCAACCTAAAATGTTATAGGAATTTCACCAATGGCTTCTCCCCTCCCTGTTAAAAACAGTATTTATGTCCAGTTTCCCCCTGCTAAACCCACTCTCAGTATTTTTGAGCAGAAAATTCCTGGAGGCTACTTGACATCTAATGGAAAGAAATACGGTCAAATAGGTGATTTCTGCTTTGCCATCTAACATCTGTCCATATTCCAGAAAGTAGGACGGGAAAGCAGATGATCAACATAGCAAAGCAAAATATTTGGGATTATTTTAAGACACATCCTTGTATTAGGTGATGCTGTAGGTAAAGGGATTGGTGCAAATGTTCATCTATTCCATGCAAACACACACTCTGCTTTCTCTCTTTGTGCTCAATTGTACATTTGTAAGTTCCAGAGTTGTTTCTTAATCTCTCCAGGATCGGCAAACATGCCAAGGGAGCTGTCAATACATTTCATTAAACACAATTACTGAAAGGCAATTTCTTTGTGATGAAAGTCAAATCGTTTCAGGAGTTGAGGGATTTCTTTTGTTGCTCTGATGCCATTTACTGTTATTGCACAACAGCAACGTATGGCAAGTCGGAGTGCTGAAGGGATAGCTCCCTGGTTTTAGTTCCTCCTGCTGGTAGAGAGACACTCAACGCAATTGATCAATCCTAAAGGTTTTGCACTAGTGTTTGCCAAACCTGGGTAAATTAATCAGATTTTTGTAGAAGTGTTTTTTCTTTGGGTAATGTTACAGGAGCCCATTGCCCATAACCGGGACATTTAATTTTACCTACATCAGGTAAAAAGGACTATTTCTTCGTATATCAGCATATTTTTTTCATGATATGGCAGTTTCTTATTAGATTCCAGTAACTGTTTGGGAATATGACCATTATAGCCCTGGTAATCTATGGCCATCCAGCAGAAGGAATCTTTGCTCCTGACTCATCTGTCTTGTAATTGTCTCTGATTTTCTAAAGTGCCCTTTCTCTATGCCACTTATTTTATGGGATGGTCTCTCTAGGGACATCAATACCAGTATTAATTGCCTTCCATTTCCCAATCAACTTCCCAGTTGCCCAGTTCCTGAACTGATTTTTTTGGTGTGTGTGTGTGTGTGTGTGTTTCTTTTTTTAAAAAATATTTTTTTTATTACACAGTTTTTTAAAACAAAAAAGATACAACTTTAACAGCTTCCTTCTATACAACATTTCCATATCGGTATGCATCCATATATTTGCACTCCCTCCCTACTCCAATATGCCATTATCTATTCATGTAATTCCAGTGTTTTTATATACATACAAATATATTCATTTCTTGAGTTATTGTGTGTCATTTCCATTTATACATATTTATTACTAATTTCTAACCCCTGTATCGTCTTTGTTTAATCTTTCCTTAAACTTTACACCTGTCTTCTAACCATTTATCCCATTCATTCCATACCTTATAATAATCTGTTTCTCCTTTATCTTTGATCCATCTCTGCAAACTCTAGGACTTTCCTTATCACTTCCTCTGATGGAGCAAAATTGTGTGTGTGTGTGTGTGTGTGTGTGTATTCAATCTTTCTTTTTTTAAAAAGATAATGAAAGATACAGACAATATGTTGGCGTGCATTGATTGCAGCATTCTAATTTTTTGAGCAAGTTAGGGCTAAAATAAATCCAAGCTTCTGAACATTGCATATTAATGGGTAACAGGAGCGCTGATCTTGTAGAGGGCTGTACATAATCCTAGAGAAATTGTCTGTCTTGGTGGCTCCATCTTTGACAATAGAGTTCCTTCTGATTCTGCCTGCTTAATTCTATGAATATGCAAAATGATTTTGCACACCATCAGCTACTTATTTATAGGTCCCTTGACTGTATTTGTAGCGCATATTTACACAGGTTCCTGTAAATAAACAGTGGGTTGTGTGCAGTTTTTCAACCAAACTGTATGCACAGATGTCAAGGATACATAGGCAACTATGCAGCCATGCTTCCTCTGGATCAAATTAATAATATTTACACTTTTACTCAATGGCTTTGACATTCCTTTTCTCTGCTTATAAAAGAGAATATACTAAAAGCATGTTTGGCTCGTTATGACTAATTTATGCAATAGAGAATCACGCTCTATTTCTGTAGTTTAATTCTCCCTCAAACCACATCCATCTCTTTAAAGCCTTGTGGGCAGCTTCAAGAGTCCATCCCCCAATGGTTACAAAATTATATCTTTGAGTATGATAGTAGAAAAGATTATTAATTACCCCGAGAGTAATCATCGAATGGATTAAATTGATTTACTTCAATTAAAATTACATTAACAGCATTCAGTTCTTTTTCTAGCCTTGCCCAATTCTTTGTTCTGCCAACTGTCAGCAGTTTGATCCTGACTCAGCCTTCCATCCTTCCGAGGTTAATAAAATGAGGATCCAGATTGTTGGGGGCAATAGGCTGACTCTGTAAACCTCTTAGAGAGGGCTGTAAAAAGCACTATGAAGTGGTATAAAAGTCTGTGCTATTGTTCTGACCTAGGCTTCCCAAGAGCCTGAAGCAAACTCCTTGTCCCGACAAAAAAACCTTTTATTAATCTGTGTGAGAACTAATTGTAAGTCAATTTTTTCAGTGCCATTGTGACCTTGAATAATCATTACATGAATGGTTGCAAATGAAGGTCTACCTATTCTGACTTAGGCTTCCCAAAAGCACAAAGCCGACTCTTCATCCCGAAAGAGCCCCTTTTATATAGTTTAAAGTGAATTCCTCTCCAGCAAAGTCCCAGCCAACAGTTTCAAGAGATTTCATAGCTACAGACCTTTATCAGGCTTGGAGAGCTGCCAGTCCGATATCTTCCAAACGCCACTCTGTAGCAGACAATACTTGGCAAGAAGTCAGGAACAGATCTTCACCCTAATGAATTGAACTAATTCTCTCCTGCAAACTCTCCTCCCCTTTCACACCTCTTTATTCCCTATGGGAGGGGCCATTCACCGTCCCCCTGTGTCTTTACTCCTGAGTCAACCCTTGTTCCTTAGCTGTTCCCTTCTCCTGTTAGTTCTGCACATGCACACACTGGGAACAGACTTCAGCTGTTCTTCTGCCCCACTGATGTCTGACTCCGAAGGCAGCTGATAACTGGCATACTGCTCTGGCCCCCTCTCTGCCTCTGACACAGAGCCCTCATCAGAGCCTTCCTCAGAGTCCAGGACTGGCCCATGTCCCTCCCCAACCTCCTCACTCTCTGAATCTGCCTCCAGATCTTCTGGCCGCTGGCGGGCCACAGCACTATCTGTATTACAGAATCAGAGTATATTCTTGATGTATTTGGGTCTTTGAGTTCTTCTTAACACTGCGAGCTTCGTTGCACATGACATTTTACTCAGTATGCCTGTTGTTCCCCCTCTTTCCGTCTCCGTCTTTTTCCCTGGGTGCATTTCTTATGCTCCGTGAAACATTGTTAAATACAAAGCTGACAACCACCCAAGCTTTGCACCATTGATTCTAGTGAAGATTGTGCTCAAAGGACAATATCATTAGCATCTTGTGTAAGCAAGAAAGGAAGAATCCTTTCCTATATTTTTTGCAACATACCGTAGTTGCAGTCTCTAACCTCAGAGAAATATTTGCTTGTGATTTTCATATGACTAACTTTACTCCTTGGAAATGCTGGGAAGCGCGTGGTGGATTCTGCCATCCTTGAGCTACTGCCATCTTGAGATAACATGGCTGGCCTATAAATATTATAAATAAATAAATCCTAAAATCTTTGGACCCCCTGAGAATCTCCAGCATCTCCAAAAGGCATCCATAGTTATCCTAGATTAAATGCTGAATGAAAAATAAATTAAAATTTACTCTGAAAGTGAGATGGGTGATTTCTAAATTTGATCAATAAATAACTAATCTTTAATGAAGTCACTAGGTTATATCTTGTGGTTTGGTGTTCACCTGAGATTTTGAAGGACTTATTTTGTATTTATTCTAGGAATGGCTACAGGCTACTACCAAGTAATCCAAAACACACGATTTAATTTATTAGATTTATATATTGTACATCACATTCTGCAAAGTGACCATTATAGTGAACATGAGAAGAGCTGTTAGAATGCTACTGTTAGTTAGAATGCAGTATTCCAGGCAAATTCTGCTGATTGCCAGCAGTTCGATCCTGCCTGGCTCAAGGTTGACTCATCCATCCATCCTTTCAAGGTGGGTAAAATGAGGACCCAGCTTGTTGGGGGGCAGTGTGCTGACTCTATAAACCGCTTAGAGAGGGCTGTAAAGCACTGTGAAGTGGTATATAAGTCTAAATACTATTGCTATTGTTATTGTTGATTTTGTTATCACCAAGGAAGAACTTGTAGAATTTTCTGCCACTGCTCCTACAAATAATCTGTCCAGCCTTGGGTTTTTATGCATGTTATATTGGAGGGAGGGAAAGTTGATAGCATAGCAGGAAACTTTGGGCTAGACTTATTAAATCGTATAAATAAGCAAGTATAATCTTAAGTTTTGGAAGGGGATGGTTTGAGATTGAAAGAAAGAAATAAATTAGATCAAGAGGGAAAGATAGGAGCACAATAGTGTAGGCCACTTCTGCTAAAGATCTTGATTATTTGGGATGTATGTTCTACCTAATGGAAGGCTGGAAAAAACTTGAGCAGGTTGTTTTGTTGTCTTCTTCATTTCAACATTTAGCTCAGGACAAAGGTAGAATTCATGGCAGATTGGAATTGAATGGGCTAGAGAGCACCTCTGAAAGATATTGAATGTATTCACACAATATGCTTGTGTCGCACAGGTGCCGTATGCTCCGTGCGCGTGTGCAGAAGCCCCAAAGAGCTCAAATACAGGTAAGGAGGGCGGGCGGAGCACCATACCGGAACGGTACCCAGTGCTCCCGGCAGGCACCGGTATGCCTGTACCGGGCTGTACCGGTCATAACCCACCACTGGTGTGTGTGTGTGTGTGTCTCCCCCCCCTCCATAAAATCTCTAGCTCCTTCTAGCTTTGGTTCACCCACAGCTTTGATTTTCTATTCATTAGTCAGAGAACAATTCTCTGAATTTCCACGACTCTTGTTGTGTGAAGCTGAGGATCAAGGAGTCAAGTTGTATCCTTGCTGTGAACAGCACAGTGTGGGCCTTGAAGTCTAAAGCAATGGGCAGAAGGGCTGGCTATATGCTGAAGCTAGCACAAAGCTCTGAGTCCGATATCCAAGCAGTCAGTGTCAAAATGGTAACATGTGCATTTCTCCCCATGAATAAAGTAGAAAATCCTTTGATATGGCCCAAGGGCTAATCAATAAAGATGGATTGATTGAAGTAGAAAATCTCTCTCCCCCCCCCACTCCCCATGGAGTAGACAAGTGTCCAAGGAGAATTAGGAGATGCGTGCCAAGCTCTCTTAGATGAATCAGCTACATTCTTTCAGCAGGAATGTGGAGTCCGAACATATTAAAAGAAGAAGCCACATGCCAGCATGAAGCTTCTGAGATTTATAGTGTTTTCTTTTAATTTGTCCCAGGTCCTGATACTTGTCAGAAATGCTTATCAAGCAGACTGAAAATTGAGAGAAATATTTAGCATGCAAGTTTCTGGGTGCTCCATTTCATCTGGGAGCAGAAAGACACAAGGACAACCTAATTGGCCAATGAGAGAGAGAGAGAGGAGAGAGAGACAGAGAGAGACAGAGAGATTATAAGGATACCTGAACTACTAGCAGCAGCAGCATTAATCAAAATAAAATCAATACAATATTTTCTAGGTTTCTGTTGGATGCAAAACAAAGTAAGCCAGACATACACAGGTAGTCCTCAACATACAACCACAGTTGAGCTCAAAATTTCCATTACTAAGACAGTTCTTAAGTTGCCTCATTGTATGACTTGTTTTTGCCATAGTTGTTCAGCAAATCACTGCGATTCTTAAGTGAATCCCGCGGTTATTAAGCAAATCTACCTTTCCCCATTGACTAACTGGGAAGGTTAGAAATGGTGATCACATGACCTAGGACAGTGCAATTGTCACAAATATATCCCAGTTGCCAAGTGCCCAAATTTTGATCATGTCACCATGGAGATACTGCAATGGTCATAAGTGTGAAAAATGGCCATAAGCCATGTATATATAGCAAGGATTGGCAAAAGAAAGCTCAGGACTGTATAGATTGGAAATATGTAGAAGAGGCTTTCATTCTGCAGTGGATAGGCAGTGGCTAAAATGATGAGGATTTTATATACTATCTGTATCTCTATCTTTATATCTATATGTAAACAGTAACAATAGCAGAGTTGGAAGATCATCTAGTCCAAACCCCTGCTCACACAGGAGACCTGTACTAGAGATTCGAACTGCCGAACTGCTGACCTTTCTGATCAACAAGCTCAGTGTCTTAGCCACTACTGAGCCATGTGTGTGTGTGTCAGTAGTGGGTTGCGCCTGATTCGACCCTGTTCAGCCGAACCGGTAGTAGCATTGAGAAGCTCCGTCCACCCGGCCGGACGCTTCTGTGCATGCGCAGAAGCGTTGCAGGAACGCGAACGGGTAGTGAAAAAATGGGCAACCCGCAACTGGTGTATGTGTGTGTGTGTGTCTTACAAAGAACATAAAAATTATCACAACTAATAAAGAGCAAAAGAAGCAAAGAAAGGGAAGGAAAGAAGAAAAGAAATAGTAAAGACTATATATCATATGTTTTCCCTTTCCCTTGCTCCCCTCTCTCTAAGTATTTCTTTTTTGACATTTTATTTTTTTATTCGTTCTCAAGACTTCCCTAAAGAGCTTTTGTTTTCCTTTCAACTTATTTCTTCAGCAGACTGAGAGCGCCTTTACAAGAGATTTGATTAAGCTTTTTCATGAGAGTCAGAAGTCTTCCTATATTCTTTCTATCAATCAAATCCTGCCTCTCCCAATCTTTCTGGAACTAGACAAATTAGATGTCCTTTATACCAGGACTTGTTGACAGCCCATAAAATAGATTTTCCCAGCATTATCATTCCAGTGATGCCATTTAACATCAAGGCTGAAACCGATATCAATCTTATAATCAACAACAGACTTTGCAAAAACACTCCTGGATTGGCAGCGGTCAGTATCATCTCTCTAAGCGTTTCTAACTTACCCTGGATATAGTAATAACAGTTCTGCTGGAATGAAATTGGTATGTCCTGTGTCTTATCAGCTGCAAGACAGAGCTCAGGTTTTGGATCCAACCTGTTATGGATGATACTGGAGGAACTCTAACTTAGGTTCTGCAAGGATGCTTCATAGATGACTTTCTGACAGTTGTGCCTTTTAAATCAAGGCAAACGTTTTGCAGCTAGACACTGAAGTGTTTTATTTTAAAATAATTGATACATATTATAACATTTGGGATATCAATCATCTATAAATGTATCGGTCCATCCACCCGTCTGTCCATCCATCCATCTATCCACCCATCCACCTAGCCATCCATCCATCCATCCATCCATCCATCCATCCATCCATCCACCTATCCATCCATCCATCCATCCATCCATCCACCTATCCATCCATCCATCCATCCATCCACCCACCCATCCATCCATCCATCCACCCACCCATCCGCAGGCCTCAACTTAAGATAGTAAATTACAACCAAGCCCCTGAAAGGTATTTATGACCTATTTCTTAAGTTCCAGTGGCATCTAACCCCATCCCACACCCCCAAATTGCATTGTTACATTTTGGGTGCTCAGTAACTGGCTGCATTTTCAGCCATTTGCACCATCCTTGCAGCATTCTTGAGTGCAATGTATGTTTTAGACAAAAATACAGTGTTTACTTCTAGCTTTTGGAAAAAAATTCATAATCAACTGTGGGTTGACTTAAAAACAACAGCAAAAATATCAAAAAATTGGGTCAGTCATATGATGACCTGTTTTAGGACCATCACAGTTTATGACCGTAATGGGCAATCTCCATTATATTTGTAAGTCATGGTCTGTCTTTCTTTCTTTCTGTCTGACTGTCTGTCTGTCTGTCTGTCTATCTATCATCTATCTATCTATCATCTATCTATCTATCATCTATCTATCTATCTATCTATCTATCTATCTATCTATCATCTATCTATCTATCATCTATCTATCTATCTATCTATCATCTATCTATCTATCTATCTATCATCTATCTATCTATCTATCTATCTATCTATCTATCATCTATCTATCATCTATCTATCTATCTATCTATCTATCATCTATCTATCTATCTATCTATCATCTATCTATCTATCTATCATCTATCTATCTATCTATCATCTATCTATCTATCATCTATCTATCTATCTATCTATCTATCTATCTATCATCTATCTATCATCTATCTATCTATCTATCTATCTATCTATCTATCTATCTATCTATCTATCTATCTATCTATCTATCTATCTATCTATCTAGTCAAGCAAGAGGACATGTACCTGGTCAAATTTTTTGGAGTAATTTTGGTCCCTATATAAGTTTCCAGTTTTGCCTTTTCCTTTCTATAGAAATAATTTTCTGTCTCACTGACATCATCATTACTTTTTTATTGCTGCGTAATAAAACTCTTCCCAAAAATAGGCAGGGGGGAAGTTCTTTGATGAGACACTGATTTTATTTATTTGTTACTAAAAACTTTGAAAGCTGCCCTGTTGTTGAAGTCTCCGCGTGCTTTACAATATTCTGTGAAATACAAAATTAAAAACAGTGCGTCAACCGAGGAACTGCAAGGCACGCTTACCAAAGGTGCTTTTGCAAAAAGCAACTGGACTTTCTTGGGTTTTTTTTTTCCATAAAAATGTTTTGCTTCTTATCCAAGAAGCTTCTTCAGTTCGAACTGAAGAAGCTTCATGGATGAGAAGTGAAACGTTTTCAAGTTGCCTTTTGCAAAAGCACCTTTGGGACAGCCATGACTGGATGATTGAGAATCTCCATAGACGTGCAAGGCAATCATTCGAATACTAAAATAGTGTCAGAGTTTTTCATTAGAATTGCCTAATGTTCGAATGTTGGACATTAAATTATTACTAAGAAAGTCATAGAGCAGTTATGGCTAACCTTTTTGTCGTTGCGTGCCGAAAGTGTGTGTGAGAGCGCCCACACTCGCACACCTGCACCTATAATGCAATGCACATGTGCCCCCCCCCCCACGTCCCCCCCCACACACACAGGCGCCCGTGACCCTCCACCCCATTTTCAGCCTAGCAGGCCTCCCTGCAGCTTCCTGGGACCAAAAATGGGCTGGGGGGGGGGGAAGAAATGCCACTCCCCTCCGTGTACCTCCCTGCCCCCCATGGATGCACATGTGACCCCCCCTGAACCCTCCCATGCATGCATGCGTGTCTCCCGTGCCACAGATGGGAGGCAGAGACCTGAAAATCAGCTGGCCAGAGGGAGGTGCGCGCATGCATGGTAGAACTGAGTGATGGCTCATGCGCCCACAGAGAGGGCTCTGCGTGCCATCTGTAGCATGCCATAGGTTCGCCACCACGGTCATAGAGCATCTGAAGGTACAGATTGTTGACTTATGACCAGTCGCTTACTGGTATTTGAAGTCATTTGAAGTTACAACAGGCCCCTCGTTCCCCCAAAAGCGACAGTGTTTATGATTCACTTTTGAAGCTCTGATGTCACCCCTGTGATTACAAGACCACATTTTGGGCCCTCGGCATCTGGCCCACCTTTATGGATGTTTGCAGCACCTCATGGTCACATATAGCCACGATATGCAACGTTTTTGCTAGGAATCAGTGTTTCCTTTGGGTTTCTGGAAAAACTGAGCCGTAGTAAACAGCATGTTCGCTTAATGACCACTGCATTCACTTAATGACTGCCACGTTCACATGACACTGCAAAAAAAAAAGATTGTAAAATTGATCTGGTGATGTGGTGACTCATTTTACGACCATGATGACACAACCATAATTGCCAGGTTCAAGTCCAGTGGTATTTCAAGGACCCCAGTATTGGCTATGTCTGCTGAACTCTCAGTCCAGCAGTAACTTTAACAGAGGGGAAAAATTAATTTCAACCAACATTCCCCCCCCCCCACACACATACAACACACACCTGTCCAGGTTTCTTTTCATTTTTGGAGAGCTACACCTCCTCTACTTCACTCATTCTGGATGGATGACAACCGACTCAAACTCAACCCCTCCAAGACGGAGTGGCTGTGGGTACCGGCTCCCCGGTTCAGCCAATTAATTCCATCCTTGGCCATTGGGGGCGTTCAACTTGCCCCCGTGGAGCGGGCACGCAATTTGGGCGTCCTCCTGGATGCCCGGCTGTCCATGGATGACCATGTGACAGCCGTGGCAAGGGGGGCGTTCCACCAGGTTCGCCAATTGCGCCCCCTACTGGACCGGGACGCCTTACGCACAGTCACTCACGCCCTGGTGACGTCCCGCCTGGACTACTGTAACGCTCTCTACATGGGGCTTCCCTTGAAATGCACCCGGAGGCTACAGCTGGTCCAGAACACAGCCGCGCGGGTAATTATGGGGAGTACTAGGTACTCCCATGTGACACCTTTCCTGCACGAGCTGCACTGGCTTCCTGTGGTCTATCGGGTGCGTTTCAAGGTTTTGATAACTATCTTTAAAGCGCTCCATGGCTCAGGACCTAGTTACTTGCGGGATCGTATTCTGCCCCATACATCCCTGCGACCAATTCGCTCGCACAGAGAGGGACTCCTCCAGGTGCCGTCCACCAGACAGTGTCGAGGGGCGGTGCCTAGGAGTAGAGCCTTCTCTGTGGCGGGCCCAGCCCTGAGGAATGACCTCCCTCCGGATATTAGGACTACGTCTGACCTCCGTTCCTTCCGAGTTAAGCTCAAGACCCACCTATTCCAAGTAGCTGGCCTGGCTCAACCATGATCTAACTATATCGCTCCTGACGGGTTTTTATTAGTGTAATTCAATTGAATTTATTTATTGGGGTTTTTAAATATTGTGATTTTTTAATTGTTTTTTAGCTATCAGCCTACCTCCTCCTTGTATACGTCTTATATACGTCCTTGTTATATGTATGTCCTGTCCAGATTTGTATTGTACTTTGTATTTTATTTGTTTTATTGTACGCCGCCCCGAGTCCTTCGGGAGAGGGTGCGGCTTAGAAATAAATATTCTATTCTATTCTATTCTATTCTATTCATATACCTTGGCATCTTTTAATGAAAAAGTTGTGTGCCTTCTTATGCAAAAGGAAGTGATTTATCACATGTGTCACTGCGCAGGGAGGAGATTAAAATGCACAATTTCAGGAGCAACAGTATTTAGAATTCAGAATGGCCCATTTAATGCTAATGTTCTGACTTAAACACTGTGCTTTGTCTTAATTAGACAAAAAATAATCCTTCAATGCTTGGATAATTCAGTAAATTGCTGGCTGGCCTACCTCCTCCAGATTCGTGAACATGCATTGCTTAATCCTTGTGGATTTTGCAAAGAATGGGAAATGGAAAGAGATTAATATATTCGCTCATGCTCATGCTCTGGGCCCACTTTGCATCTGCGTTTAAATCATATTGCATAATCCAGATTAAGAAGGGTAAAAAAAGATCTGATTTAGGAGGCCCATCCACAGGGAAAATGGTAACTGAATTCCGACAACCCCCCAAGCTCCTTATGACAGCCTGTGAATTATTGGTGACTATTTAAGGAAAGGGTAAAGAAAAGTTATCCATTTCCAAGGTTTGAATCTTAACTAAATCATAACAAAACTGCATCAACTTATTTTTCATTTTGACGTTTACAATAGCTTTACAAGCAAATTATTATGTGAGAAGTATGTAAGCATTTGTTTAAAATTGGGGTGAATCCTCCCCATTTATTCTCTCTGTTTCCTTTCTTCTTCTTTTTTGCCTTCTGCCATTAAAAATCCAATTTTAAAATGAAGGTAATTATTTGGGCTAAGTGAAAATGACACATGGTAATGAAAGACAGAGATGGAAAGGAATGAGTTGCAGATGAATGGATTTGGAGAAAAGTTGAATTAATTTGCACGTAAACTTAAAAAAAAAAAAAACCGAGAACATCAGAAATAAATGATGAATTTGAAAAAAAAATTAATCAAAATAATTGCCCTATGCCATTATGCTCTGAGGCCACACTCCTTCTATGTACCTTATTCTGAATGTGTGAAAAAGAGCCCTGCTAGTTGGGAATAAAAATGTCAGGTGCAAGAAATCAGAAACCAGGATAGAGTTTATTTCATGCAAACTATACACATGGGACGCAGTGGCTCAGTGGCTAAGACCCTGAGCTTGTCGATCAGAAAGGTCGGCAAGACAATTCTGTGAAGTGACCTTGGGATTCACGACAGGACGGAAATCAGATACTGGTGTATATGTCACCGTGAAAGACCGAAATTGGTGAATGTCGACATTCACCGGTGAATGTCGACACATACCAAATACGTCGGTGAAAGATCGAATATTTCATTACATTATTTCACATTCGGACCCTCACCGGTGTATGTCGCCAATCACAGATATGCTCTGGTGGAGGTCGAAAAGAGAGGAGCCGAGGTGTCGAGAGGATAAGGGTATTAGGGTAAGGGTGTCGAGAGGATAAGGGTATTTAGCAAATATTTAGCAAAGAGAGGAGCCGAGGTGTCGAGAGGATAAGGGTATTAGGGTAAGGGTGTCGAGAGGATAAGGGTATTTAGCAAATATTTAGCAAAGAGAGGAGCCGAGGTGTCGAGAGGATAAGGGTATTAGGGTAAGGGTGTCGAGAGGATAAGGGTATTTAGCAAATATTTAGCAAAGAGAGGAGCCGAGGTGTCGAGAGGATAAGGGTATTAGGGTAAGGATGTCGAGAGGATAAGGGTATTTAGCAAATATTTAGCAAAGAGAGGAGCCGAGGTGTCGAGAGGATAAGGGTATTAGGGTAAGGGTGTCGAGAGAATAAGGGTATTTAGCAAATATTTAGCAAAGAGAGGAGCCGAGGTGTCGAGAGAATAAGGGTATTAGGGTAAGGGTGTCGAGAGGATAAGGGTATTTAGCAAATATTTAGCAAAGAGAGGAGCCGAGGTGTCGAGAGGATAAGGGTATTAGGGTAAGGGTGTCGAGAGGATAAGGGTATTTAGCAAATATTTAGCAAAGAGAGGAGCCGAGGTGTCGAGAGAATAAGGGTATTAGGGTAAGGGTGTCGAGAGGATAAGGGTATTTAGCAAATATTTAGCAAAGAGAGGAGCCGAGGTGTCGAGAGGATAAGGGTATTAGGGTAAGGGTGTCGAGAGGATAAGGGTATTTAGCAAATATTTAGCAAAGAGAGGAGCCGAGGTGTCGAGAGGATAAGGGTATTAGGGTAAGGGTGTCGAGAGGATAAGGGTATTTAGCAAATATTTAGCAAAGAGAGGAGCCGAGGTGTCGAGAGGATAAGGGTATTAGGGTAAGGGTGTCGAGAGGATAAGGGTATTTAGCAAATATTTAGCAAAGAGAGGAGCCGAGGTGTCGAGAGGATAAGGGTATTAGGGTAAGGGTGTCGAGAGGATAAGGGTATTTAGCAAATATTTAGCAAAGAGAGGAGCCGCCGTGTCGAGAGAATAAGGGTATTAGGGTAAGGATATCGAGAGGATAAGGGTATTTAGCAAATATTTAGCAAAGAGAGGAGCCGCCGTGTCGAGAGAATAAGGGTATTAGGGTAAGGATGTCGAGAGGATAAGGGTATTTAGCAAATATTTAGCAAAGAGAGGAGCCGAGGTGTCGAGAGAATAAGGGTATTAGGGTAAGGATGTCGAGAGGATAAGGGTATTTAGCAAATATTTCGGACATACACCAAGCGACTATGTGAATGTCGACATTCACCAGATTTCGGACTTTCACAGTAACATATATGTAACTCAGGATGCGATTGATTGCTCAGTTGTAGTATATCCACATACAAAATTTTAGAATTGTAGTCCTCTGTGCCATTATTCTTTCTATCCTTGTGGTGTTCTACATTTTGGGGGCTATTTTTCCGGGGGGGGGGGGGAGGGGGGATATTACCAGCGAAGGATTTGAGAGTATTAAATTTTCTCAGATTTTTAAATTGTTCAGGAAATATAACTGGCTCTCCACTGCACTTAATTTGGAATCTACTGTGTGAAAGACTGTGGAAACAGATAATAAACAGAGCCGAAGCTATCAAATTAATCTCATTTGAGAATGAAATTTTAATTACGGCTAGTCCAATCTCCTAATCTGCTTCAACTGTGGCCTGTGAATAAAATGAGAGAGGAAAGCTCAGGCATGCTACTGTAGAAGTGTTGCCGTTCTGTTGGAAGAAATGTCCTTCCGGGTTCAGTTCCAAGTGGGGAAAAAGATACGGGAAACACGGAGGCTACTTGGAAAGATGGTTTAATGGTGGACAGGATCACATGGCTTGAGCTCCTGAGCAGAAAAAGCAGAGATGCTGAGAGTCCCTGGTTTTATGCCCTTTCTGGGGCCCCACCTCTGTTTCCTCTTCCTGTGTAAGAAATCGGTTGCTGTCAGGGGTCATTGCTAGCTTTGTAGGTTGTGTGCTAAGTTTGGTTAAAACTTGGTGGGTGATGCAATGAAGTGCAATGAGATGGGGTCGATCTTGGTTATATAGAATAGGCTGGTAGAGGCCTTAATGGACCATTGACAAAGGTGGGGGGGGAGCTATTAAGAGTGAGTCTGTTTCCTGCCTAAAAACATGTTTCTCTGGCTCAGGCCTTAATGGCCGATGGACAAAGGGGGAGGGGGGAGGAGAATGTCTGCCTCTCTAACTTTCTACTTCACTTTTTAGGGGAAATATTTTGCCTTTTTTAATATTTCCTAAAATATTTCATTTTCTAGGAGAGGGGTGGGTTTTAACTTCCTACGGTTCTTAGACGGCCCATGATCCAGAGACTCTTGTGACAAATTACAGTCTTCCATTCTAACACAACTGGAGGGCAATAGTTTGGGGAAATCTACTTTAAGTCATCAATTCTGCTAGATTGCCAACTGGAAAGCAACTATGCCAAGAGCTGCGGTTCTTAAGCTGCAGGTCATGGCACCTCCTGGCGGACAGACCCATTTACTTTCAAATAACCGCACAATAAATCTGAGATAGTTGTGCAGCCTGAGTTGAAGTTCATCTCATTGCTTGGAACAACCATCACGTTTCATTGTTTCCAGTCAGATCTTCTGAGAGTGCTCGTTTGTGGATAAACAAAAGGCTTCCCATGACACTTATTTCTGATACTCCCTTCTGTGCTGAACCACTAAATTGCCTGCTTGCAGAAAACATAAGCATTTCACTTTTGGGATGTGAAATAACTATTTCAGATATACAAAGCTATGTAATTTCCCAGTAATGACTGCTTAACTGCAGAGGAGCTGCACAACCTGTATATCAGAAGACTATTATCTCATATTTAGAATATAATATGATTGTCTGTTCAGGGCTCTTCTAGTTGATTGATTAACAGGGTGACTCAAGAGCATTTCCACCCTCCATTATTGCTAATAATGCTCAAGTACACTTAACATCCAATACAATCATATTTGAGATGGGGAGTGGGTGGGGAAGAATGAAATTTCCATGGAAGGCGTTGCTTCGACCTCTATCTTCAACAAGGTTTTTTTTAAAAAAACATTTTGCAGTTATATATTAGAGCATCCTGTGGACGTGGTGGCTTAGTGGCTAAGATGCTGAGCTTGTCGATCAGAAAGGTAGGCAGTTCGGTGGTTTGAATCCCTAGTGCCACGTAATGGAGTGAGCTCCCATTACTTGTCCCAGCTTCTGTCAACCTAGCAGTTTGAAAGCACATTAAAATGCAAGTAGAAAAATAGGAACCACCTTTGGTGAGAAGGTAACAGCGTTCCAGGCGCCTTTGGCATTTAGTCATGCCGGCCACATGACCACGGAGACGTCTTCAGACAATGCTGGCTCTTCGGCTTTGAAACGGAGATGAGCACCACCCCTTAAGAGTCGGGAAGAACTAGCACAGATGTGCGAGGGGAACCTTTACCTCTTTATACACACGAACCTGGACTATTAACAGTCAAGGTGAATTGGCGTGACAATTGGCCTACTTCAAGGGGGACTGGATTTAGGTCTCTTCAATCCAGGCTGGCTCTTCAGCTTAGAAATGGAGATGAGCACGTTCCCCTAGAGTCGGGAACGACTAGCACATATGTGCGAGGGGAACCTTTACCTTTACCTATGGATTACCCATTGTCTTTAAACGAAGAAAATAGTTCTAATTAACAGTTAGGACATCAAATAGTAAAATATACATTTATTGTCAAAGAATGCAAAAAGTATTATAATGCATAGCTTGATTCATACAACACACCTAACCTCATTAATGGATTGAGCCACATTCCTACAATACATTGAATCATAGAGGTAGGAAACAGACTGGTCTTGCTCAGACTTCCAAACCACATCTAGCAAAACTAGACAGTATCCAAATTTACCAGATTGTCTAAATGCGGCTGCAAGGTTTTAACTGATCTGATTTACAGTGTTCCGTGAATTTTGTCTATAGGGTTAATTGAATGCAGAAAATGCTGGCTCTTTTCCCATGAAATACTTAACTGAGTTGCGGCAAGGGTGAGTGAGGTTTAATGTGACATAGAAGTACTAATAAGGGGGCAATTGATTTAATAATTAATCCCAGGGTAGTTAGATTTAGTCCTAAACAGATTATTTTTAAACAGTTTATGTTTAAACCAACTCCATTTAATGTGCTGCACTATGGAATATTGTTGCTCAGTTAGCTGTCCCATTTTGCCTTCCTAATCCACCAGAAGAGAGAGCTTCAAAAATTGCAACAATGGGTTCCCTGCCCATTTGCTGGGTAGGTGTGGCCATGGTGGATGTGGCCAAGTCGGCCTCCTGCACCATGGTGGGGGACCCATTTTTGCCTTCCCAGGCTCTGGAGGCTTTCCTCGAGCCTCTGGGAGGGTGAAAACTGCCTCCCCCATCCTATAGGAGGCCCCTCCGGAGACTGGAAACGAGCCTATTTCTGGCCTTCCAGAACTTCCGGGAAGCCCGTTTTTCCCTCTCCCCGAGCCTCCATGTGGGCCCTGCACTTACCTCGTATCCAAAATGGGCTGCTTGAAGACTCCTGGGAGGGGGCGGGAAGGGGTGGGCGCGCCAGCCAGGGTGGGATTTGGAGGTTCTCTGAACCGGCCATAACATTAGCTATGGGTTCTCCTGAACCCAGGCGAACCTGTAGCAGACCCCGCCCCCCGCCCGAACACAGGACGTCTTATCGTTGCTGAGCCTGAGGTCAGACTTCTGGAGGAATGCTCTCTGATGTAAGAAGGGGAGATGTCCTTCCGGGTGAACCCAAAAATGCAGTGGAAAATAGAGAACTAAACCAAGTGAAAGATGATGTCATTGACTCCACTAATCTCAAAGATGGTAGCATAAGGATCAAACCTGGTGGACAAATCCAGCAATACCACCATGACGGCTGAGACAAGCCAAGTCATGGGCAACCCAATAGAACCACTTCCAGGGTTTGTCAGTGATTCAGTCAGGGTTGATTGAAATGGGGAAGTGAGATTTTCAGACAAATAGAAAAGGAATTGAGAGAGAAACACTTGCTCAATAATATTAATAAAATAGTAGAAATTGAGCAAAAACTAGCGCAAAATGAAGTATCCAATGAACTGGGGGGGGAGGGTTAGATCAAAGACAAGAGAGCGTATGGAAAATACCTTCTCTAAGAGAACAATTGGGCAACCTCATGACAAAGGATGACAGCATAGGGAACTTCTGAGACTCAAGCTATCTTCTTTCTTTCTTTCTTTCTTCTTTCTTTCTTTCTTTCTTTCTTTCTTTCTTCTTCTTCTTCTTCTTCTTCTTCTTCTTCTTCTTCTTCTTCTTCTTCTTCTCCTTTTTCTTCTCCTTTTTCTTCTTCTCCCCCTCCTCCCCCTCTTCCTCCTCTTCCTCCCTCCCTCCCTCCCTCCCTCCCTCCCTCCCTTCCTCCTCTAAATCCAACATTAAAGTGCCAGAATGAAGCCACCTTCTTGGCTTTGCTGTTGGTCAAAAATAAGTCATTATTGGTACAAGTTTCTGGTAGTAGCTGACCTTCCTCAGATAGCCCTGGCTCTGTGTCTCTCCACATTCACATAGCATGTTGTTATCTGCGAAGAGCCTTCACTTGAGCACCTTAATTCTCAACCCATTCAGGGTCCTCCAAGTGGTATAAGGGAGATCAGATCATTCAGCCATATTCTCCTTTAATGGTATTCCTTGATGGTCTCCTTCCTCCATTTTTTATTTGAATGTGTTCTTGTGTACCCATAACAATGTTTGTTCTTGCCATAAAGCTGTTCTTCGATCTAAGTGTCTGGGCTTGGGGCATAGGCCATTCAGAGGAGTTGAGGAGTATTCTTTTGCTTAGTTCTCTCAATATCTACTGCTACTTCTGTCCCGGTCTTAGGTGGGGCAATGCCAGTGAGCAGGTATATTTTCTCAATTGGTGTAGGCTTGAGACAACCTGTCACTAACCATACTGCTTCATTGAAGCAATATAAGCTTCATTTGCATGTGCAGAGGTGCTCCAGCATACTCTGCTGAAGAGACTTCAGCTACCACCCCTGTTTTAGTAACTTAAAATGACAAAAAGAAAAGTAGGTGAATACTCACTTGGAGAATGAAAATGAGGCACAAGGCCTGCATAGAGAGAGGAAAGTTTGGAGCATTTTAAGTTTTATACAACACATGTCTTACAATGTACTCATGTAAGCAAAGGACTATTGATAGCCCAAGGTGGAGATGGAGGTAATAGAGATTTGCAAAATGCTAAGTAGGGACTTTGCTTGAGTGGGAATTAAAATTAATAGCACTGTTTGGCTTGCTCTAACAAGGCAAAGCAATCATCATGGCTCTTGACCCAGTTAGCATAATTGTGGGGGTTCCAGAACCTTGGATAAAGAGATATGACTAGGTTAATAGTGGACTACCTTACAAGGTAGTCCACTATTAACCTAGTCATATCTCTTTATCCAAGGTTTACAAGTAGTCTCAACTTATGCCCATTTGTTTAACAATGATCTGGAATTACGATGATCATTGCAAAATGATAGCACCACTACCCCCATGGTTACATGGCCCAGCAATTTGGGTGCTTGGCAACCTGTTTGCGTTGGTTGCTAAGCACCCTGCAATCATGTGATTGCCATTTGCAATCTTCTGTGCCAGCTTCCCCAGAAGGAGGCTGTTGGCAGCCATCAAGCTAAGATTTCCTCCTGGCAGGCAGCTCTTTGAGAATCTCAGTCAGAAGGAAATCTCTGCAGACATTAAGTACTACGGACATTAGAGTAAATCTGGTGTCCTCTACTGACTTTGCTTGTCGAAAGCCCCCTGGCAAAGTTTGCAAATAGCGACCACATGACTTGAGGATGCTACAACCATGGTAAATACTATAGTTTTTGGAGTATAAGATGCACCAGAGTATAAGACACACCAAGGTTTTGAAGGGGCAATATAAAAAAAAAGTTTTTGCACTCTGCAAATCTCCCAAAAATGGCCCGTTTTTCACGAAAAAGGGCCCGTTTTTTTTCCAAAAAAAGGCATGAATAGCCTTTAGGGGGCTTATAGAGTACTCCTGGGGGGTGGAGGGGGGGCAAAATTGAGCAAAAAACTGCCCGTTTTTCACTCATTTCTGCCTTCCCCAGCCCCTAGGATCTCTGAAAGCCTTCTACAGACTCTGCACAGCCATTTTGGTGAAGGGGGCAGGGTTTCGGGAGGCAAAAAATGCTGTATTCAGTGTATAAGACTCACCTAGATTTTCAGCCTCTTTTTTGAGGGAAAAAAGTGTGTCTTATACTCCGAAAAATACGGTACATGCCGGGTCCCAAGCACCCAAATTTTGATTATGTGGCTGAAGGGACACTGTGATAAAGCGTGAGGATCAGTCATGAGTCACTTTTTTCAGTGCTGTTGTGACTTCAAATGATCATTAGATACGTGGGTAGAAAGTTAATACCCACCCCTCTCCTAGAAGAATGAAATATTTTAGGAAATATTAAAAGGCAGAATATTATATTTCCCTGGATGAGAAACGGAGAAACATGTTTTTCTTAAAAGGCAGAAAGCAGACTCAATTTCCCTCCCACCCCAGCAGATTTTTGTGCCCATTGAGAAAGATTTGGCCAGTCTATCTACAAAACAAAAGACCTTCAGCTCCAGGGTGAAGGGATTAAGACAGGACCCTCCAGGACATAATAGGATTAAACCACTTGGTAGCAGACCTCATCACGTTGCACAATCACCTGGGGACATAACATCAGTCCAAACTTCAACCAAACGTAAGCTCAGACAAACCTGATGCCTACAGGGTCCCATGGGAGTCTGACAACAGCCAATAGAATACGTGTTCTTGCACAGGAACAGGAAGCTCAAGTTCAAAGCCCAAGAGAAGGTATAAAAACCCCTCACTCTCAACTCTCAGTTGCCCAGAACCACCCATGTGGTTCTGCTTCACCCTTAAACCCTCTTTCCAATCAGCTTCCATGTTTCCAGTGTCTTTCTCTCATCTTGGAACTGAACCAGATGGATATTTTTCCCAACGCGTGGTTCTAAGTCCAGGACTATTTTATTATTTTTAGTTTGGGGGAAAACGTGCCTGTAAATACTGCACGAGGGTGACTTTGGCAAAGAATATACCTCTGCCTCTTATTTTATGAAGACCCTAGAGACATCCGGCGGGCTACTGTGAAAAATAAAATGTTGGTCTAAGACTGTCTAAGCCAGAAGGGTTACTTTAAATGTTCTTATTAACTTGGAAATGCACTATAAATTGACAGGTTGAAAGAAAAGGCTTCTTTCTCCTTTAATGTACTCCTAAGATAGAAGTGTAAACCAAAGACTTTGCGATTAATTATCCCTCTCTGTTTTGTGGTAATACAAAAGGTCTATCTCAGGAGAATCCATTACGCAGTTGATTCTGATGTGAAATTACTGTAGTAGTGGGTAAGGAATGCCCAGAAGAGGAAAATTGTAGCTTTCCAGAAAAGAAACATTTAAAGATTGGTTTGCTTCATTTCCTGCTAGTTACCATTCAACTGAAAAGCATACAAAAACATCTGGAACTAATGGGAACCAAGCAAATTGCTTTCTTTGAATTCCTTACTACAACTCAAGGAAATCATTGCTATTAAAATTGGAATTACTGCTGCTGCTTTTCCTAAACATAATTGACAAGTCTTTTCTCTGGTTTATATGTTCAGTTTTGATACTTCCATAACCCTATTGGAGTTGGGTTATTGCTGTGTTTTAGCCCTCAGTTCATCTTCTAAACACATCAATTAGCTATTTTCAAATTAATACATGAAACACCCATGAATACACCCATGAAAGCAAGTTTGCCAGCTATTATAGGCTGACCATCAACTTTCTGCAACTACCTATATATTATGCTCCCCCTCCCCTTCCTTCATGATCAGTTCCAGTCAATACTGATAGGGGGAGAAGAGGTCATCCCTGAGCCCAGGGTTTGGCAACCTTAAACACTCCAAGAGCCATTTGGACCCCTTTCCCACAGAAAAGAAAACACAGGGAGTCACAAAACACTTCCTGTGCCTGACTATTTCCTGAGTGGCCACAAAATTAGCATATGTAGTTGAATTAAACATTCTGTTTTCTTCTGAAACTTTTCTTGGATTTATCCATGGTTGGCCTACCAGGGGTCGAAAAGCTCAATAAATTGCGTGCCAATGGATGTCGTGCATTGGTGGTTGTGACGCATATTTTGAGCAACAGGGAGCCACAGCAGAGGGATGAAAGAGCCACATGTGGCTCCAGAGCCACAGGTTGCTGAACCCTACCCAAGCCCTCTTCTGTGTGGGATCAATGCTCTCTCACCTCCTGTTTAACATCTACATGAAACTGCTAAAAGAGGTCATATACTGGTTTGGAGTTCAGCATCATCAATATGCTGATGATATCCAATTTTATATTTTGACCCCAGGCCAGCCAAGCAAGACTCCTGTCCTGATGACTGGAAGCTGTATAAACCTGGAAGGAGAGGAACTGACTCTGACTTAATCCTACCAAGATTGAATGGCTGTGAATATAAAGGCCTCCCAGAACTGAGGATTTCCTACCTTTACTCTAGTTTTGGTGCAGAGCCAGAAGTGGCTCACAATTAAGGGGTCCTTATAGGCTTATAATTCCTGCTCAAAGAGAAGGTGGCATCTGAGGCCAAGAGGGCCTTTATGCAGCTCCATCTGGTGGTGCCAGTTGCTTCTAGGTCTAGTTCAAGATGCTGGTCATCATTCTAAACTACTACATGACATAAGGCTGGGTTACTTACGATTCTGTTATTTCCCCATGGCTTCTGCCTGGTCAATACATACTGGCAGAGTTGGTGCACTCTGGATTTCCAGAACACAGTGCCATCTACCATCTGTTTTTGCTATCACCCCGTTAAATTCCACGAGGCCTTGAAGACACAGTTGTGCCCTGGGTTAAGATGGGTTAACAAGTTGTGCCCCTTAAAAATTGTGTTTTTGACTGCTTTCATATAAAGTGGCCAAATCCCATTTTACAGAATAACAACCTAAAAGGGACTTTGGAAGTCTTCTCATCCAGACCCCTGGTCAAGCAGGAGACCTACGCCATTCTGGACAAATGGCTGTCCAATCTCTTCTTAAAAACCTCCAGTGATGAAGCACCCACAACTTCCGTTCCATTGGTTCATTGTTCTCACTGTCAGGAAATTTCTCCTTAGTTCTAGGTTGGATCTCTTGCCTTGATAAGTTTCTATCTATTACTTCTTGTCCTCAGTTGCTTTGGAGAATAAGTTGACCCCAGAGGTGGTATTCAGCAGGTTCTGACCAGTTCTGGAGAACCGGTAGAGGAAATGTTGACTAGTTCAGAGAACCGGTAAATACCACCTCTGGCTGGCCCCGCCCCATCTATTCTCTGCCTCCAGAGTCCCAGGCGATCGGGAGGGAATGAGGATTTTGCAATATCCTTCCCCTAGAGTGGGGAGGGAATAGGGATTTTGCAGTATCCTTCTCCTGCCACACCCACCAAGCCACGCCCACCAAGCCATCTGACGCCCACAGAACTGTTTAGTAAAAAAAATTGAATCCCATCATCACTGGTTGCCCCCCTCTTCTCTGCAATAGCCTTACAAGTATTGGGACATTGCTATCATGTCACCCCTAGTCCTTTTCTTCATTAAACTTGTTCCAGTTCCTGGAACCTTTCATCAAATGTTTTAGCCTTCAGCCTCTTAATCATCTTTGTTGCTCTTCTCTGCACTCTTTCTATAGTTTCAACATCTTTTTTTTTAAATTTTCTTCTGTACTGTGTTTTTATGGTTTATATCAGGGGTGTCCAAACTTGGGAACTTTAAGACTTGTGGACTTCAACTCCCAGAATTCCCCAGCCAGCATCTGGCTGGGGAATTCTGGGAGTTGAAGTCCACAAGTCTTAAAGTTCCCAAGTTTGGACACCCCTGGTTTATATGAATATCTAGAGTTAGTCTGGAGTCAGATGGTGCATAAATTGAATCTCTCAGACATCCGTACATATAAGAGCCATGTATGCATATATCTACAGGTAATCTTTAACTTAGGACCATAATTGACTCCAAAATTTCTGTTGCTAAGTGAGACATTTATTAAGTGAATTTTTGCCCCATTTTATAACATTTCTTGCCGCAGTTGTTAAGTGAATCACCATCATTATTAAGTTAGTAACATGGTTATTAAGTAAATCCGGCTTCCTCATTGACTTTGCTTGTGATTATGTGATTTAAATCTCTGGAAGAAAAGTACAGGTTAGAAAAACGTTTAGCATGGTTATCCACCCATTGCATTCTATGCTGCCTTGATACAATTGTTTTCCATAGCGTATTAATAAAAATCAATGCATATGATACATGGTCTGCTTTTCAGTGAAAAAGATGGGAAAGACGATAACAGCCTTACTTGCTTCTCAGCTCAATGGGGTGAGAGCTAAAATGGGAGGCACAAGGCATGCTGAAATGATAATTGGCAAAGTAGAATGGAAGAGACAAATCTCTCTCTCTCTCTCTCTCCCTCTCTCTCTCTCTCTCTCTCTCTCTCTCTCCTCCCCCCCCCCTTACACACACATATTTTCCAAAGAGCGGTGGAGGGTGGGGAAATCTTATTAAAAAGGCACTGTCTGCTGATCAAATATTTATGCAAGGCAGACCTCAGCCATTGGGTTAAGCTTTCTTTGACCAGACAATAAGATTTTGCTGCAGTGCAAAAGGATGAAAAAAACTAAACAAGGGGATTGAAACGAAGACAAAGTACAGACAGAAAACCAAATTAATTTAGAGGGTGACAGGCAGTGCTGGGTTCCTACTGGTTCGGACGAAGGGGTAGTGGTTTGACGACCTGGGTCGCTGGAACTGGCAGCGACCAAGGCCTGCCACACCCCCAAACCGGTTCCCTGGTTGGCACCATCTTTTTTTTCAGTTCTGTGCATTTGCAGAACAATTTTAATAGCACTGCGCATGTGCGCTCTGGAACCGGCAGTGATCCTGGCCTGCCACGCCCCTGAACCGGTTCCCCAGGCGGCGCCATCTTGTTTTTCAGTTCTGCGCATGCGCAGAACAATTTTAACAGCACTGCGCAGTAGTGCCTGCCGGAACCCACCCCTGGTGACAGGCTAAGGCAGCATTGATTCCCTACTCTTTTGTGTATTTTTATCAGGAGAAATGGTTGAAATGAGTATCTCATACATGTTTGCTCTCCACCAAACAAGTCATTAATCATAATCAAGATGCTTTGGAAATTAGATATTGGTGGAACATAATTGTGCATACAACTAAGCTCCCTGTATCAGTGCTTTTCAACATTGAAAATTCAACGTTGGAAATTTAACAAGTTTATTTTTTTATATAATTTTTTTTATTAACAAACATATAAAATGCACACACACAAAACTTAGACGTAGAACACATTTACACAGTGCAATACAAACAGGAGCTTCCTGTTCTTTCTAGTAGCAATTGTCAATCGATAGCGCTTACCTTATATTATTTCCCATTCAATTGTATTTTATTTGGGTTTCACCATTCTTAACTTTCTTATTTTACTCATAACTATTATTTTTGAGTTTTGTTACATTCCTTCATTGATTCTTGTTTCTTTCCTCCATCCACCTATACCATTTATCCCATATCTGGTAGAATTCTGATTCTTCTTTTCCCTGAATTTCTTTAGTTAGTTTGTCCATTTCAGCACAGTCCATAAAAATTTCTCTTCAGTTCTAAGTTGCTTCTCTCCTTGATTAGTTTCCACCCATTGCTTCTTGTTCTACCCTCAGGTGCCTTGGAGAATAGTTTGGGGCAGCCCCTGAGATATTGGAACACTGCTATCATATCTCCCCTAGTCCTTCTTTTCATCAAACTAGACATACCCAATTCCTGTAACCGTTCTTCATATGTTTTAGCCTCCAGTCCCCTAAATGGAACACAGTCATCCCAGGCTCCGTTCTTGTCCACAATGGCCTCCTGCAGCCCTCTGCCAGCAAAAATGGAGCTCCATTTTCGCTGACAGAGGGCTGGAGGCTGTTGTGGCCAAAAACATGGCACATGACACCCCCCCCCCCCCACTAGCTCTATTTTTGCTGGCAGGGCACTTGGGCCACCACAGGCACCCCTAACACAAGTGACATCATGCTGGCCACTCCCACCTTGGCCACTCCCCCCCCAACACAACCCTGATGCGGCCTTCAATGAAATCGAGTTTGACACCCCTGGTGTAGGGGAAATCTAATATTGGATTTTCTTTGTCTCAAGATAAAAACAGGTGTGTTGTAGATCATTCGGTGGGAATGCTGCAGGTTTTAAGGTTTTTCTGCTTTCTAGCATGATTCTCTCAATTTTATGACAATTTTGTGGTGATCATTAAGTGAATCCAGTTTCCCTGATGGGTGTGTTTTTGCCAGAAATGGGGTGGGGGGGGGGGGAAGGTTGCAAGCTGCAGTCCCATGACTGCAGGGTACTTCAACCAGTTATAAACTTGCCAAGTGCTCCAATTACAACTGTAAGTACAGGTCATAATTCACTGTTTCAAAGGCTGTCTGTCATAACTTTGAACCATAGTTAAACAAATAGTCATAAGTTGAGGTCTACCTTTATGAGGTTATTGTCTGTTGCTTGCAAGGGACCAATTTAGGTTTTATTGACTCTCCATTTTAACTTGGGAAGAAGGGCTGTTTTTCATTCTCTCCTGTGTCAATCCATCAGCTTTGTGACTGCAGCTGTTGTAGCAAAAATTGCTTAGGGAAATGGAAAAGTGATTCTAGATGACATCAGTCATAGGAGCTAACATGCATTGTGGCCTTCACAAGTTTCGTTCACAGTGTTGTTAAATTTCAGGATGCTACAGAATTCTTTTTGTTCGGCTGCTAATACAGTATGCAGTATTTTTCTTTACAACTGATTGCTCCTGGTTTGGTTTTTTAAAGTGAAGGAGAAAAAACAAGAAACAAGAAAATGGACATTATGATGGTGCGATCAGGGTTCAGAGCAATCATGGAAGTAAAGGTGGAACATTAAACTTACTTTCTGTGCAACTTATCACTTTATCACCTTATGGTGTTATTACCATAAGGTAAAGGTAAAGATTCATCTCACACATATGTGCTAATCGTTTCCAAATCTAGGGGGGGCGGTGCTCATCTCCGTTTCGAAGCTGAAGAGCCAGCGCTGTCCAAAGATGTCTCCATGGCCATGTGGCCGGCATGACTAAATGCCGAAGGCGCACGGAACACTGTTACCTTCCCACCAAAGGTGGTTCCTATTTTTCTACTTGCCTTTTTCGTGTGCTTTTGAACTGCTAGGTTGGCAGAAGCTGGGACAAGTAACGGGAGCTCACTCCGTTGCGCGGCACTAGTGATTCGAACCGCTGAACTGCCGACCTTTCTGATCGACAAGCTTAGCGTCTTAGCCACTGAGCCACCGTGTCCAAAGCAAAAGGAGAGCTTCCCATTTTCCAGGGCCATTCTAGCCTTCTGCTTGGGTCCTCTCAGCATCTGGAAGCTGAAGGAGAAATTAACCTTCTCTTCTGGAATCAAGGCCAGAAGACATTGGTTAGAACAATTTACCCAAGGATTTAACTTCAGGACCCTGAAGATTTTGTTTTAAATCCTGATCTTCATACCTTTATGAATGGGCTACAATCTTCAGATGATATGCCAGATCTTTGGTTGACCTAAGCTTGGTAAGTTGCATGAATGCAGCTGTTATAACCATCAAAAAAATTATTTTAAGGAAGGACCTCTCAAATTATACAATGAATTCCCTTAGGGTGTTAGAGCTGGGTGCTTCTCTTTCTGCTTTTCTGATAGGATTAAAGACCCTTTATCTTAAACAAAGCTTTTTCAGTTGTCGCAATAACCTTGGATGACTTTTGTTTCAGTTATTCCAGAGGTGGGTTCCTATTGGTTTGGACCGGTTCAGCTGAGTAGGTAGTAACCCGGCCACCCACGCACCTGAACCGGTTTTATTATCAGTGGCGCCATCTTGATTTTTGGTTCTGCCAGAACAATCTCCATTGCAGAAATGTAATTTTCACCCCTTTTTTGGCATCTTTTTTGCACCCAACCGGCAGTAATGCAACCCACCCGAGCAGTTCATATTTTACTCTTGTAGTGCTCTTGTAATGGCAAAAAGTGGAGTATTAACAGTGGTAGGATCCTGCCGGTTTAACAACCGGTTCAGTGATCGTGTGTATTGCACATGCACGCTCTACGTGTGCCTGTGCCTTCACATGCGCTCTGCGCGGCTGCACAGATTTAACAAAACTTACCTTCCACGTTACTTCTGGGGAGTAGTAACACAGCTGAGGCATGGCAATCTGCTCTGCTGTGTGAATCAGCTGAAAAGATATAGGTAAGTAAAGCGCAGGGGCAGGTGGGCCCACCTGATCATCAGAGCGAACCAGTTTGCTCCCAGCTGATTGTCGGAGCTACCGGTTCGAACCAGCTGAATCCCACCCGATTATAAATCTAAATAATAAAGGAATTGCAGTCTTGGTTCATGGTAACTTGCATCCATTTCCACTTCCTTTATACCTCCAGGTATGCATTTTGTGCCCACGTTCATTGGTTTTCTGATGTGAAGAAACTGAGCTGGATTACGGGCTCACACTGGTATCAATGCTACATGATGGGGTCCAGCAGAAGAATATAGCGACTTTGGTGTCTCGCAAATAACCATGGACTTGATCTTGAGGGGTTCTTGGTTCTCTCTGAACGTGCTTTTTTCCTTGCACATGTTTCATTACCCAAACTAGGTCCCATCAGTGCTATACTAAGGAGTGGTGTTTGCAAACAGCATTCTTTACTGGCACTGATGATGTTACCTAGTTTGGGTGTAGGAAGTTATCACCTAGCCCTCTCCCAGAAAAATGAAATATCCTAGGAAATATTGAAAAGGCAGAATATTATATTTTCCTGGATGTGAAAAAGGGAGAAACACATTTTAAACACAAAGTAAATTCCTGCAGCTTCCTGCCCATCCCCACTTTGTCAATGGGCCATTAAGAAGGCCAAGCTACTCCACTTTACATAATAAAGAGTTCTCCCCTTCAGCTCCAGAGTGATGGGATTAAGGCAGGATAATATTGCCTTTTACTCAACTGACCACATGGCATCTGGGAACTCAACCAAACCCGGATTCAAAACTCAGCCTAGAGGGTTGCCCTTGCCCGGGCCCATGGGAGTCTGGCAACCAATCAGAATACATTTCTTACACAGGAACAGGAAACAGATAGGTGGGGCAGAACAGATTATAAAAAGCCCTGCAAGCCCCTCCATCTTGCCTTCTCTTCTTCTCCCCCAACATTGAAGCATGTGATCACCTTTTCTGTTCAGGACTCAAGCCATGCGGTCCTGTCCACCATTAAAACCATCTTTCCAAGCAGCCTCCATGTCTCCAGTGTCTTTTTCCCCACTTGGAGCCGAACCCAGAAGGACATTTCTTCCAACAGGGTAATGAAACGTCTGCGAGAAAAAAAGCAAGCTCAGAGAGAACCAAAGACCCCTCAAGATCAAGTCTTGCAAGGTTATTTGCAAGAAATGTCTGCGAGGAAACAACCCAGATCAGAGAGCATCAAGGAACCCCTCATGTCAACCCTGGGCTGCAAACATTCTCCTTTATTAGGACTTGATCCTGCAACCTACTGGTTCAGGAAATCTCTTGCTAGACCAAAGCAAATGAAGTGGACTTGGTAGCTAAGCAAACTGCAGCAACATATGCAGCACAACCACAAATCTGCCTATTAGAAGAAGCCCTTATGAAGGCTGCATTCCACCTCCAACGTGGCTTGAGAGAATTTTTCCATTACTGCTTTTTGATACAGATTAAAGGCATCCTCCTCCAGTGACCCGACAGTAAGAAGTAATTAACTCCCCTAGCCACTGTTTAATCACGCAAGCATTTTGCATGCAATAGCTGCTTGGCCCACTGAACTTCGGTTGAAGGCAAACATTCAAGGAGATAATGGAATGTCACCAGCCTGGTCAGCAGTCCCTTTGGCAGACTCAGCATTCAGCAGGATTAGGTCCTTAGCAGAGATGGAGTGGAAGCAATCCGAGGAGAGGGAAGGAGGGACAGCTTTCCACAGCTCCTCCATCATTTCATTTCAGCTTTCTCCCCCTCCTCTCTCTTTCTCTCTCTCATTTGCCCACAAGACAGCTATGCCTGCCTTTGACGTGTATCTAATTCTTGCTGCTTCTTTCTCCTTTACACTCCTCAACTCCCATTTCTACCTGATTGCTCTGGACAAAGAGAACAGCAAAAGACTATTTAACACGGCTGTAAACGAAGAATAATCCTGGCGAGCAAAGGAGCTCTGCTCAATATACAAACCACACTGCAATTTCCCCTCCTTTGTTTGAAAACCGTCTCAACACCAGTAATTGGTTTGCTAATGACTAGATTGTCCCCCTCTTCCTTGTAAAGGAGATGGATGGCTGCCTCTGAGGGTTTGAGGCATTGTGTTGGGTCACTCAGTAAAAGGAGGTCAAGTGTTGGGTCATTGCACAGTTTCTTGGTCTCTTATTGTAGTAGCCTGAGAAACCGAAGTGTCAAAACAGTATGAACATTCCCGTTTGGGTTGAAGAATGGGCCCATCTCATCTATCATTCTGTTTGCAGTCATCTTATTTTGTTGTTAGTTGCGAAGTTGTGTCCCACCCATCACGACCCCATGGACAACGTTCCTCCAGGCCTTCCTGTCCTCTACCATCCTCTGGAGTCCATTTAAGCTCACACCTACTGCTTTGGTGACTCCATCCAGCCACCTCATTCTCTGTCGTCCCATCTTCTTTTGCCCTCAATCTTTCCCAGCATTTGGCTCTTCTCCAGTGAGTCCTTCCTTCTCATTAAGTAGCCAAAGTATTTGAGTTTCATCTTCAGGATCTGGCCTTCTAAAGAGCAGTCAGGGTTGATCTCCTCTAGGACTGACCGGTTAGATCGCCTTGCAGTCCAAGGGACTCGCAGGAGTCTTCTCCAGCACCATAGTTCAAAGGCCTCAATTCTTTGGCACTCAGCCTTTCTTATGGTCCAACTTTCACAGTCATACATTGCAACTGGGAAAACCATAGCCTTGACTATACACACCTTTGTTGGCAGGGTGATGTCTCTGCTTTTTAGTATGCTGTCTAGATTTGCCATTGCTTTCCTCCCCAGGAGCAAGCGTCTTTTATTAGATGTCCTCCTCAGGAGCAAGCATCATCTTATTAGATGTCCTTAAGAAGCCTAAGAACAAGTCATAATAGGGATGCTCAATTTTCAGTCTTCAGAAGTATCCTGCTTATAAGCGCAAGGGTTCTGTGTCCTTTGTACGAAGGTAGGGAAAGATATTTGTGTTTTTGTGACTCCATCCACCCACTCACCCATCCCAAGTTCCATTCCTTTTGTAAGTTGAACGTGATATAATTTTGGGGAACAGAGACAGAAGCAAAAATTAGTAACAGAATAACAGAGTTGGAAGGGATCTTGGAGGTCTTCTAGTCCAGGGGTATCCAGCAAAGCTGGCTGAGGAACTCTGAGAGTTGAAGTCCACAAGTCTTAAAGTTGCCAAGTTGGGAGACTCCTGTCCTAGCCCACCCCCTGTCCAAACAGGAGACCCTATACCAGGGTTGTCAAACTCTTGGCCCATGGGCTGGCCATGCCCATGCCCGATTTAGTGAGGGGGGGGAAGTCCCGATACATCATGTGACACCGCTGTGATGACATGAGTTTGACACCCTTGCCCTATACCATTCCAGACAAGTGGTTGTCCAGTCTCTTCTTGAAAGCCTCCAGTGATGGAGCACAACCTCTGAAGGCAAGCCAATAAAAATGGTCACTAAATCATTGTCCCTCAGGGGACTTCTTCTTCTTGTGCCATATCCATCATCAAACGTTGGTGATCATGTTGGCGATCCTATTTTTCTCAATAGCCGCATGAAAAAGTGCTGCTGAGTTTTGTCCAAACTAGTTCCTTAGATTTTGAAGCCATTATGTTCTTCTCCTGCCTGGACCTCGTTTGCCTTCAATCTTTCCCTGAAGGATTAAGTGAAGTATGCAGTATTATTCTGGGGATCTGAACGGTAAAAACAGCAGTATTTAAAAAGCTGCCCCAGCTTAAAAAAAAGGTTAAGTTCTTCAATGGCAAACTGCAGAGAAAATATTGATATTTTTATTAAAATAATGAATGGTTTAGTTTATTTATTATCATTCTATGACACCCATCTTACTAAGACAGTGACTTTGGATGTTTCACAATATAATATAAAGTTAAAAAGTGCTAAAAATAATTAAAATTAGAATAAAAAGATTGGAAGTCAAAGTTAGCTGATTAGAGATAAACCTGAAATAATTTTTTCAATGCAGTTTATAACTCAGCTGTAAAAAAAAAAAAAAAGCATTTCTCCGACCTATTTTATTTGAAAGAAAATCTCTATGTGTTTAGCGGAATTTGCTCTTTAACAATGCATGATTATAACTGCAGCTCTTGACATAAGGATTTAAGAGGATTTTGGAAATAATATCTTGGCCATAGTTACTTTATACTGAAAGAAAATGATACATCGGAAACTATGAAGGCATTAAAAAAAATGAGTATGCTTTGAGGAGGAAGCAGAGATAATAAAGGGAATAAAATGAAAGTTTGCAGTAGGGATTAAATCTATCGGAAGATATGAGTCACACTACAGAAACAGAGCCATAAGGGATGGCGGCGGATTTAGCAATAAATTGGACTCCTCCATAATATGTAGGCTTCACAGTTAAAATTTAATGAAAGCAGGAAGAGAAAGATTATCCTGCTTCTCTTCTCATTTAGAATGAGGAAACACGGCAGAAAGAAGTTTATGAGCTGACTCTTTGTGCTTTTTCTTCTATAGCATAGCTTGAACTTAAGCAACTTCTTGGTTTGTGACCGCAGAGTGGATTTTGTTCCTGGACTGTCAAGTAAAAATTAAGTTCCTCTAATTAACTGAAGCCAAATTCGTGAAATCTTAGGCAGCATCATTTGGCTTTCAGCCAAAGTAATTCCCAGCACAAGAATATTCAAGATTGTTGTTCTTAATTAGAGGAATGAAATGCAGCCTTTCCATGTCTATTTTTCATCTAGACTATGTAACCTTTCCATTCTATCTGTTGCTCCTCAATTCCCATGCACATCCCTGATAGAGTTACCACCCACATCGGTTTTGCATCCAATAATGATTTGGGTTAATGACCTTGATTCTCAGAAGCAAATTGGAGACTTTTTTGCCAGCATGGTGGGTAATTAAGAAGCTCAGCTGTTGTAAGCGCGATGAGCTTGAACTGTCAATGAATCAGATCCGATGAAAAAGTAATTACAATTTGGTGCCTCCAAAGTGCAGAGCTATGTGCTGTAATTATGTTCTACTCTAAGTTGTAGGTCTTCCTTCCTTCTTCCTTCCTTCCCTCCTTCCTCCTTTCCTTTCCTTTTTGACCCTTTCCTTTCCTTTCTTGCTTATCTAAAACTGAAGAAAGGATGGCAGAGGGGAAGATGCCAAGCAAAACAAATTAAGTTAGTTATGCTGAAATGACTTTTTTTGCAATCAAAGCAAAATGCTACAGGATATTAAAGAATGTGTTTACAACTTTGGGTATGTGGGGTACAGCAGTCATCACATTCCCACGCGGATATGGAGTTGGACAGTCAATCAACTTAAACAAAAAAGCAAGCAAATAAACAAATGTGTAATACTCACTTAACAACACTCTTGGTTAGCAACCAAAATGTTGGCTCAGGAACTCTGGCATTGAAGCACGCAAGTCTTAAAGCTGTCAAGTTACAAGACCCTCACACCCCTAACCCTTTAGAAGAAAACCCCAGGGGTGTTCAAACTTGACAGCTTTAAGACTTGTGGACTTCAACTCCCAGAATTCCTCCTCTCAATCTTCATCTTGATGATGTGCGGACGGGTGGGGGGAGGGAGATGGAACCAGTTCTAAACGGCACTGTAGATTTGTGGAACCTCTTCTATAGAAGACGTTAGAACTGGCAGGAACCCAGCACTGGTGCATACGCACGTTAGAAAAGGAAAGAAAATTACATTTTTGCAATGGAGATTGTTCTGCACATGCGCAGAACTGAAAATCAAGACAACACCGCCAAGGATACAACCGGTCCGTGCGCGTGTCCGGCCAAGTTACTACATACTCGGCCGAACCGGTCCAAACCGATAGGAACCCACTTCTACCTCAGCTATCAATCTGCAATGTGGGAGTTCCCTCCCATCCTTCTTATAGAGTAGAGGTGTTTGTGGTGGGATCCTCCTGGTTTAACAACCTGTTCGGTGCTCACGCGATTTGCTTCCCTGGGTTTTTTTTAACGTGCCATTTCCATTCCAAGGTAAATGTAGTTTCCCATCTATGTTGGCCCTTAATTCCATGATATAGGAAGGCATGAAAGATGAATGCGCCCTCAGAACTAGCTGTTTCCTCATCAAAGGCAACTCTACTAACTTAGCAAGTTTTGCTCAGTGCGGTGGGAGGTGCCCTGCTCCTCAATTAAAGATTCCACCCGGGCTCAAATTCCCAGTGTGCAGTCATGCTTATCTTGGCTGCAGCTGTCAGGCTTTTCAGTTGCAGGTGCCTTTGTGCAGATAACAGACAATTACACGTTATCATCTCTGTTAAGATATGACAGTTCGGCTGAATTATGGTTCTGCAACCTGTTCTGCAACGTCTTCCTAATGTAAAGCATATTGGTTTGACAGCTCTTGCGAGGACTGATTAAGTGGTGATCTTTGACAAGGGGCCCCGGCTGCTGTGAAGTAATCAGACTCCTGGGATTTTGGCTTTTCAATGCCCCTGCAATATATTGATCACAAGGCAAAACACTTTAGAAAGGAGCAGCTCTCAACAGGTAGCTGGTACATCTGAGCCTAGGATTTAGGAAGTCATTGTTTGGAATTTCATTTGTTATTAGTTGTGAAGTCCGATCCATCACGACAATGCCTTCCTGTCCTCTACCATCCTCTGGAGTCCATTTAAGCTCACACCTACTGCTTCGGTAACTCCATCCAGCCACCTCATTCTCTGTTGTCCCCTTCTTTTGCCCTCAATTTTCCCAGCTTTAGGCTTTTCTCCAGTGAGTCCTTCCTTCTCATTAGGTGGCCAAAGTATTTGAGTTTCATCTTCAGGATCTGGCCTTCTAAAGAGCAGTCAGGATTGATCTCCTCTAGGACTGACCGGTTTGATCTTCTTGCAGTCCAAGGGATGAATTTCATACAAGCCTTCAATTGCCATATTTTTCGGAGTATAAGATGCACCTTTTTCAAAAAAGAGGGTGAAAACCTGGGTGCATCTTATACACTGAATACAGCATTTTGGCCTCCCAAAACCCCACACATTGCAAAAATGGCCGTGCATAGCCTTTAGGAGGCTCGTTTATGCTCCCCACCACCACCTCCAAGAGCACTCTACAAGCCTTCTAAAGACTATGTATGCCCCCCCCTTTTTTTTTTTTTTACAAAAAAGGGCCCATTTTTCACAAAAACGGGCCATTTTGGGGAGGTCTGTAAAGTGCAAAAAAAATATTTTTTTTTAAATTGCCTCTTCAAAATCTTATACTCCGGTGTGTTTTATACTCCAAAAAATACGGTATTCACCTCCTGCAATTAACAATTAATAGTGCCTTAAATTAAACACCAACTTTTACAGGTTTATGTTTCCTGATTTGAATGCCTGAATTGGACTTCAGTAAAACTATTGCCATGGTATGTCTGGGTACATAAATCATGCTAAGCTGTAGTGAGTTTTTTTTAGGTTTTAGCTTAGCACAGAAGGCAGGAATTAGGGGCTTTGGGCTGCCGAGGCATCCACAGCAGTAACCCCCCACCCCCACCCTGCAGATAATAGCACTTTGCAAAAACATTTGGAAGGATAATAGCTGCTCAAGAGCAAGCGATTCAAACTAATGCGAACAAGGCCGGAATTGAAAAACCATCAAATGATTCAAAGCGCAGATTGTGCAAAGAAGCACAAAAAAAAAAAAAAAACACCCGGTAGATCGTATGCATAGCTCCTGCAAAAAAAAGATTGCGCAAACTGATTATAAACAATGATGTAACATAGCTGCCAAAGTGACTCATTGTGGACAATCTGTAAACAAAAAAAAGTGTGTGCCAGGAATGAATAAATTGGTGGGAACATATGATTGGAAAAGTAGTTGAAGATGAGCAGGTTAAAATATTGTAGGATTTCTGAATGCAAGTGATAAAATCTTGGTACATAACACACCGGATTTAAGAAGAAAGTGTAGATAAGTGATGCGGCAATCCCAGGATGTGATATAAAACAGAGAATTGGAAAAGATCACAAAGTATTAAGTTCTGAAAACTGAAGCTGAATGATTATGGCATAAAGCTGCCATAGTGGTCCCAGTGATTATCAGCATCCTGGGCACATGGGCAAAATTCCCATCTCTTGATTGCAAAAGGCCACACTGCTTGGATCCTCACAGATACTATGCTGGGACATTATGAAATTCTAGGTTCTTGGGAAGAACTCACTGCAAATGAAGGCCAACACCAGCTAAAGAACTGGTGGCTGTGATTTCTCATTGTTCTGTATATAATAATACTAATAATAATGCTAATACTACTACTACTAATGATGATGATGATGATGATGATGATGATGATAATAATAATAATAATAATAATAATAATAATAATAATAATAATGCCATTAAGGCCAAAATAGAAAAATCCTCTGATGATGCCAAATGCAGACTCTGCAAAGAAGTTGATGAAACTGTTGACCACATACTCAGCTGCTGTAAAAAAATCGCACAGACTGATTATAAATTGCGGCACAATTCAGTAGCACAAATGATCCACTGGAATTTGTGCAAAAATTATATTAAAACAACAACAAACTGGTGGGAACATAAGCCTGAAAAAGTCACCGAAAATCAGATGGTCAAGATCGTATGGGATTTTCGTATACAAACGGACAAAATACTGGTGCATAACACACCAGACATCACACTGGTTGAGAAAAATAAGGTTACAATCATAGACATCGCAATACCAGGTGATAGCAGGGTTGAGGAGAAGGAACATGAAAAAGTCGTGAAATACCAGGACTTAAAAATTGAAATCCAACGATTATGGCACAAACCAGCAGTGGTAATTCCAGTGGTAATCGGCACACTGGGTGCTATTCCAAAAGCACTGGGATTACATTTAAAACAGTTAAAACTTGACAAAATCACCATCAGTCAAATGCAAAAGGCCGCACAGCTTGGATCTGCACGTATATTACGAAAATACATTATGACGTCCTAGGCCCCTGGGTGGGGCCCGACTAGTAATCAATGCCAAATCCGGCAAAACAACTGGCCGCTGTGATACAATCGTATAATAATAATAATAATAATAATAATAATAATAATAATAATAATAATAATAATAATAATAATAATAATACAACCCAAAATGCCGACTTTGCAATAACAAAGTCGAAACTTTCACATTTAATATGTGAATGCAGCAAAATCACACAAACTGATTACAAAGCTAGACATGACCGAGTTGCTAAATTAATCCACTGGTCATTATGTAAAAAACATGATTTATCTGTATCCAGAAAGTCATGGGAACATAAAGTGGAAAAAGTTATCGAAAATGAGAAGGTGAAGATATTGTGGGACTTTCAAATAAAAACAGATTGTCATTTGGAGCACAACACACCAGATATCATGTTTGTAGAGGGCCGAAGGGTACAGTTTATTGATATCGCTGTTCCTGGAGATGCCAGAGTCGAAGAAAAAGAACTAGAAAAAATCATGAAATATCGTGACCTGACCATCAAAACTACATGGCTATGGATGAAGCATGTAACAGTGATACCCATTGTCATCGGGGCACTTGGCACCATGACCAAGAATTTTATAAGATACATCAACAAATTGCAGCTTCCTGCAATAACACCAGCGGAACTGCAAAAAACTGCGCTACTCGGAGCAGCTTATATTTTAAGAAGGTACTTGGTTAATACCTAGGACACTTGCAGCAAAACTGGTATCAACTATTAGCACCAGTAGCTGGTATTTGTAATGCATTTTTGAATGTTCAGTTGGCTGAGTTTCATGTTTAATGAATAAAGTTAATAATAATAATAATAATAATAATAATAATAATAATAATAATAATAATAAGTAGTAGTAGTAGTAGTAGTAGTAGTAGTAGTAGTAGTAGTAGTAGTTATATTTCTATGCCATCTGATTCACAACAACTCTGAATGACTCATAATGATCAAATATATTACAATAACACATAAAAAACTAAAAAGTTGGCAAGGGCCTCCCTCTCCTGACCAAAGGCCTGGGTCTTCACAACTCTTTTGAACAACAGCAGAATGGAGAACCTCAAGAACCTCATTCCAGAGGGCAGGTGCTATCTAAGATCTTAACTAAAGCAGGTTGATTTGCTATCACTTACCTGTCATTCTACTTGAATTGATTAGAACTACTATACATACTTATTTCCCTCCCCCAAGTAAGTCTTAAAACCATTTTAAGGGGTTCCATTCTATTCAAAATGGGGAAAAAAATCTAAAAACAATGCATGAAACAATAAATTAGTGGCCATACACTATAATGTAATGGATTTATTGTCTTCACATTCTCTTTCCTTATCATAATAGTAGAAAGTATTGCCTGATATTTCTTGGAAGCTTCTTCAGAAATGAAGTTTCTGGCTAGCTTTCCACCACATCAACATGCTTTATCTGTTTATATTTCATTTCATCCCTGTAGTCTCAGCTTGCTCAAATCTATAGATTTTCAAATTCATCCAATCATGTTTTGACCCAATGTTTGAACTTTTGTTTGATGTCAATACTGGCATTGCTCCGGAGACATCATCAGTTGATTTGCAAGCTTATTTGTCATATTTGCCTCTCCGGGAGAGAAAGATGCACAAGCTAATTTCTTATTGTCCATGAACAAAGTTGAATTTTCCATAACAACTAACCAGAAGAGCTCCTACACCCACCGTGATCATGTTCTACCCCCTCAGCAGTCAGAATGGAACAACCTGACGCAGCTGACTCGCCCTGGCTGACTCACCCCAATCATCTTGCCCTGGCCAACTCACTGTGGGGCAACCTGATGCAGCCAACTCAGTACAGGACAACTCAAGTAGAATTGCAGCTTCGAGGACTTCTAACTTGAGAAGGTTCAAACCTAAAGCAAGACAAGTCCTACTGCAATTCGCTTGTCCCTCTCTTGAGTTATTCCATGTTGAGCTGTTTAGTGGCAAGTTGTCCCATCGTGAACTGGCCATGATGAGTTGTCTCACAACAAGTTGCCTGGGACAAGTCAGCTGGGGCGAGACAGCCAGAGTGAATCGGTCGGGGTGAGTTTTCCTAAAGCCTTCAGCAGTTATGCAGTTCAGAATCACAATACCTGCCTGACTAGATGCATAAGACATCACTGTTAAAAATACAACAAACCCCATTAAAAAGTCTTTTTTTGCAGGATGCTAAAGACATCTCTGGGGGTATCTGGGAATCAACTTATCAGTTTGTCAGATGACAAATCTCATCTGAAATTCATTATAGCGGTCATGTACACAAACACGCGTCTTATTTTTCTCTTTATCAAAAGCAGCTTGTTCGTCATTTCAATCCAAAATCAAAGCAAAAAAAAAAAAAAGGAATTGAAAACTAGCAGAGCTTATAAAACACATCACACACACAGCCTTCAAATGTAGTAATTGCTCAGATCAAAAGCCTGAATTTTTTCCCTATGTTGGGAAAGAGTTGATTTGCATGTTTCCTTAATATTTGGGCATTCTCATTGCAGCTCTCAAAGTGTCACTCAAGATGAAAAGCTGTGTATAGAAATGAAAGTTCATTACTATTATTACTACAGTTGTATTTGCTGTAATAATAAGACAGGAGGATGATTAAAGGAGATGACTGAAGAAAGAAAATGTGACAAAAGAGATAGATGTTCAAAATATCTCGTTCTTCTATCTGAAAGTTAAGTGTTCCCATAGTATAAAATGCTCTTAAGCATAGTCATCAAAGTACTTTTCATTTACTGAAAAGTAAGTTTGCAATCTTCAAACTAATCTCAAAAAGTGAAGCAAGGTCAGACCATATTTCAGTAAATCTGACCATACTTTTAAGAATAAAATAGAGTTGGAAGGGACCTTGGAGGACTTCTAGTCCAACCCCCTGCTTAGGCAGAAAACCCTACACCACTTCAAAGAAATGGATAGCCAACATCTTCTTAAAAACTTCCAATGTTGGAGCATTCACAACTTCTGGAGTCAAGCTGTTCCACTGATTAATTGTTCTAACTGTTTGGAAATGTCTCCTAAGTTGCTTCTCTTCTTGATTAATTTCCACCCATTGCTTCTTGTTCTACCCTCAGGTGCTTTGGAGAATAGGTTGACTCCCTCGTCTTTGTGGCAGCCCCTGAGATATTGGAACACTGCTATCATGTCACCCCTAGTCCTTCTTTCTCTTAAGCTAGACATACCCAGTTCCTGCAACCGTTCTTCATATGTTTTAGCGTTCAGTCCCCTAATCATCTTTGTTGCTCTTCTCTGCACTTTTTCTAGAGTCTCCACATCTTTTTTACATCGTGGCGACCAAAACTGAATGCAGTATTCCAAGTGTGGCCTTACCAAAGCATTATAAAGTGGTATTAACACTTCACATGGTCTTGATTCTATCCCTCTGTTTATGCAGCCTAGAACTGTGTTGGCTTTTTTGGGGGGGGAGCTGCTGCACACTACTGGCTCATATTTAAATGGTTGTCCACTAGGACTCCAAGATCCCTCTCACAGTTACTACTATTGAGCAAGGCACCACATATACTGTACCTGTGCATTTGGTTTTTCTTGCCTAAATGTAGAACTTTACTTAACTTGGACAGAAGACCACAAGGAAATCTCAGAGGAGTAGACTGGATCTGGGAAGTTGCATCAAAACATCATGTCAAAAGACAGTAGCAAATAATACTTGTCAAGAAAATTCTATGGATATAGCCATGTAGCCTCCAGGAGTTCAATTCAATTCAATGTATTTTTTTCCCCATAAATATAATTAGAATTTCAGCCTGATTACCTCCTGTCATTTCTTAGAGGATGAATGTTTTACCTAACCATAAACTAACTGTTCATTTAGCTTTGGGTAACATGAGTGGACTGTGTCTGCAGAATATTTAGCCAAGCCATTGTTACAGATTGCATTTAATGCATTTCTTCTTAATTGCAAGCTGACTCATTGCTTGCTAAGCCAGATCCTGTTATGAATTAGCGTGTTCTGCAAACTAAGGCCATTTCACGACAGGATGCAGATTCCTTCAAAGATTTGGAATAGGACTCAGTTTCTTCCCAATTGCAGTTTTGGGGCATTTATTTTTTAAAAAGCAGTGTTTTTTCCCCCTTTGGATGTGCCATAGGACCATAAAATGGTTACCCTGGTTTGTTCCATCTCCTAATGCCTTCTTTTGTGACGTGTCAGCTAGACCTGTGTGAAAAGGCAAAAGTGTAGCACGATGCACAGCTTGGTGGCTTGTCATCACAATTGGGATTTTGAGTTTTCAGAGAAGGCTCAAATACTTTCAATTCTACTGGCTGGGGAAAAAAATTGGAGACAATCTAAAGCCCCCTTTTCCCTCACCTGGTTTTTATCCTTCACAGAAATGCTTCTAAGAAATTTCATCATGAGATTCAGAGGTAGCTCTATCATAGAGTGTTTGTTATGCTTCCTTCTTCTCACTTCTTATTCCACGAACAAAGTTGCTCATGTTTTTATTGCAAGTTATTCACGGTTTGTGTTGGAAGTGTGGAAGATTCTTTTTTTCATTTTGAATTTTTCCCCCTCTTTCAAGCAATCATTGATGGGTTTTGGCTAGCACAGGCTCACAGATGCGCTCGTAAGTCTTTTACAGTGGGAAATGGGTTGATAGTTCAGTGTGAAACCTAGGCTCTCCTTGTTGGCTGACAAACAAACACTGACTGTCTAAGACACTTCTGTGATTATCTGTTGACAAGACTGGACCAGTTATGATTGATTGTTGCTTCTCTGCCAGGACTGTAGAGACATATAGAAGCAGACATGCCTGTACCTATAGCCAGAAGAGCATAGTTAGCCTCTTTTGCTTAAACCATAAATCCAGAAGATGTTGGTAATGAAAAGGCTGGTAAATCTCCAGATTGACAAACTCGGGTGGAATGGAATGGAACAGAACAGAAAATATGGAATGGAATGGAATGGAATGGAATGGAATAGAATAGAATAGAATAGAATAGAATAGAATAGAATTCTTCATTGGCCTTTATTGGGGTTCTACAGGAAATTAAACAAGATAATTGCATCCTCCCAGTAGACACAAATAAAGGATATCCTAGGTTCTTTTCATTTACAGCATTCTTAAAATGATTTTGCAGCTTTGCATAGCGCTAATGTAATGGATGGCATGGGTGTCCATTGAGGAAAGGCAAGAAGAGATACCACTTAGAATAGAATGGGACAACTTGCCAGAGCCAACTCATTGCAATCAACTCATCAACATTGCAGGACATTTTTCTTGGGACACCTCACCACAGGACCAATTCAACAGATACAAAAGTTACATTAATTTAGACAGTTGCTTAACTTTTAGAAGAAGAAACTAAAGAGGGACCTGCCTTAATGGAGCAAGCAGTTAAAAGTGGAGACCTGGAAATTTGTATTTTCAGGCTTGCAAGATTCTATTGATAATGTTGTGGCCTGCCTGCGATCAGCAGAGCTGGCAGCAGAGTCGGTGAGTGAGGAGGTTGGGCCATTCCTGGAGGCTGGGGAAGGCTCAGATAAGGGCTCTGCATCGGAGGCAGAGATGGGGCCAGGGCCGTCTGACAGTTCTCAGATGCCTTAGGTGCTAGATGGCAGTGAGGCAGAGGAGCAGCCGGAGCTTGTTCCCAGTGTGCACATGCTCAGAGCTGCCAGAAGAAAAGAACAACTCAGAAATCAGGGTCGACTTGGGAATAAAGCCACAGGTGGATGGTGAATGCCCCCCCTCCCATAGGAAATAAAAGAGGAGTGAAAAGAGAGTGGGCTTTTGCAGGAAACAATTTGCTTGTTCATTCATTCGTTGCTCATTTCAGGAGCGTGAAGATCTGTCCGTGAAATTCAGAGCCTGTGTCAAGTCTTTCCCTGCATAGCACTGCATTTGGGAAACATTTACATGGCAGCTTTCCAAACTAGATAAGGTCTGTGGTCAGAATTTGAAAGACTGTTTGCCAGGCCTTTGCTGAATGTGAATGAGAGGAATTCACATTCATCTAATAAAAGGGGTTTTGTCGGGAGCAGGAATCTGCTTCATGCTTTTTGGGGAAGCCCGGGTCAGAACAAATGTAGCCTTGAAATAAAGTAAAATTAGCTCATTTAGACAAGTTTCTTGTTTGGTTTAGCCGGGAAGGCCCATAGCTATTTTCTAAATTTACATTTATCTGTTTTAGTGGTATCTATGTTGCTAAGTGGCACGTATAATCTCTAGCATCGCCTCTTTTGCACCCAATATACTAGAATACCTGGCACAACAAAACATGAGGAGGTTCTCTCCAGAATCCTGCTGTAGCTTGGGATTCTAATTGATTAGTTTGGATGGTGTGAAGGAAAAGTGATAAGCCCTCCAAGGCCCATGATGGACATCCAAACCTTGAAGTGAATGATGACTGATCTTTCACAGTTCAACCGGCAGTATGAACCGTTGACATTTAATTACTGAAACAGCATGTCTACCCAATTTATGGTAAATAGGAATAAATAATGCAAAGGATTTCAAAGAATCTGGCCAACGTGTTCCTGAGGTCTAAAGCAAATATACTACAGATAAAGTAGAATTTTTTAAAAATAAAAATAACACAAAGGATGGCATCAATAATTAAACCCATGAAGGGGAAAAACTTATGGCCTTTTGACTGCTGCTTGCTGTTTGACTTGGGGGACAAAGAGAACAAGAGCTCATTACTTGAATAATTTTAAATACCGTATTTATTCGAGTATAACGCGCAAAATTTTGTACCAAAAAAAAGGAATCAAAGTGTGGGTGCGCGTTATAAACGAGGGCTGGGGTTTTGAGGGCGCAGGCGAATTGTAAATTGTAAATTTCCGGACTGCAGCCTCGATCCCGGCCTCAGGCGCCGCCGCGCCGTGCTCAATAGTCGCAACTCAGCTGCCTGCCGCCTTTCCCCTTCTTTGTCTCCCAGCTATTGCTGCCGCTGCTGCCGCCGTTCACAGGACCCGCGAAGAGGGTGAGAGGCAGGTCCTGTGAACGGCGGCAGCAGCGGCGGCAATAGTTGCAACTCGGCGGCGGGCCGCCCCGGCTGGGAGACAAAGGAGGGGAAAGGCGGCAGGCAGCTGAGTTGCGACTATTGCCGCTGCTGCTGCCGCCGTTCACAGGACCCGCCTCTCACCCTCTTCCTCCAGTCGGCAGGAGGAAGAGGGTGAGAGGCAGGTCCTGTGAACGGGTCCTATTTCTCTTAAATGTGAACCAATTGGGGCAATTGCAACAGAATTTCTACTTATAGCATAAATGCACGCAGATATTTTACTGGGAGTAGCAGGTACAGTGATTCTTAGAACTTATGGTAAAAGATAATTTCCCCCCATTATACTGATGTCATATTTTCTCTTCTCCATGTGCCTCTGCTTCACTACATTGTCAGTGGGATTTTTTCCTTAATAACCTATTTCCTTAATAACCCATCTTCCTTCTAAGCTTTAAAAAGCTAGACATTTTCCAAATTTCTATTCTATACATGTATTCAATCAAAAATATTTCTTTTTGCATATGCAACAAAATCAAAAGGAAATCATTTTTTAAAAGATTCTGTGAGATATAGGACAGCAAACAAAATGATATAATACATTTAGCATATAAACAAAATGTAATGAGAATTATACTAAAATAATAGTACTTGCATTGGTTCAGTAAAAGTTAATGGAATAGATAAATAGACCCTTACAATGCTTGGTGTGAAACAAAATTTTATACCGATTTTTAATCGAAAATTAGGGGGTGCGCGTTATACACGTGTGCGCGTTATACTCGAATAAATACGGTAAATAAAAATAAATTATATGGTTTGGAGTCAATTTTGATTCCTTGGCAACTGTCTGAATACGTCGCCACAGTTTACTTGCCAACTTTTTTGGAAGTAGTTAGCATTGCCTTCTTCCTAGGGCTGAGAAAGAATGACTGTCCCACCCAGCTGCACAAGGCGACACAACTTGAACTCCTAGTATCTAGCCCAGTGTTTTAACACTAATGGGGAGACTCTATTCCAGTGGTTGGTTGCAGACAGTATGCCCCTGTATGGGTGTACCGATGCCTGCCGGGAGCACTGGGTACCGTTCTGGTGCTCCGGAGTGCCCGCCCGCCCGCCCAAGCTCCTTACCTGTATTTCAGCTCTTCAGCGCTTCTATGCACGGAGCGTATGGCACCTGCATGATGCTCAGCTGGTGTGTCACAGAGGTAAGGACGCATGCGTGCGTGTGTGCACGTGCATGTGGGGGGGATGCCGGGCCCCATTGTACTGTACTGGTTGCACCGGGATACGGGACCCACCACTGCTCCATTCGATTTATATCCAACAATCTTGTGTGATTAGTAACACTGAAAGCAAGTGGATCAAAGACATCTAGTGAGGTCAACTGATGAATGGGAACGGACCTCAGTGTCCTTACTTTCAGGCCAATATCTTAATAGTTTCACTTATGTGTTTATATGCACCATTGATTTTAGATGGTGTACAGGCCACCTCTATGTGATTGGTTTATCCTCCCTTACTTAACTCAGGGTTCTTAGATTTCTAATTTAAAGTTCTCATAGATTACTGTTATATATTGAATGTTTATAGTTGTGTTAAGCCCTGCTAAAGCTGGATTGAATTAGAACAATCACTTCTCCCAAAAAATAAAGAGAAATTTGCTTGGCATATTCTGAAACATGTACAGTTATATGCATAATTATCTAAAACAGTCTTTTGAAATGATTTGCTGGCAGATGCTACCGTATCCAGGTCTTCTGGAAAATGTAATGTTAGAACTACCAGAATACGATTGCTGTTATTAAGAGAACAAAATTGTGAGCACTTTAAACACAACAAGATTTCAAGGGTATAGATGTGAGCATGAACTCTCGTGAGTTTTGGCAACTTTCATGGTATTTTGCTCCTTTTTGTTGGTCTATAATTCTAGAGCAACTGAGAAGGTGTGCAAAGTTAACACTGGTACTGCATATCTAGGGCAAGGTCCTAGGAGACCATTAAATCCAGCCCATTTCAATTTTTTTTACTACTGGTTCTGTGGGCGTGGCTTGGTGAGCATGACAGGGGAAGGATACTGCAAAATCCCCATTCCCTCCTCACTCTGGGGCCAGCCAGAGGTGATATATGCCGGTTCTCCGAACTACTCAAAATTTCCGCTACCGGTTCTCCAGAACCTGCTGAATTTCACCCCTGATCCAGCCCCTTTCACTGCCAAGTGAAATGCAGAAAGTATTAAATTGCCAGATTTCCTATAAATACCAGTCTTCACCTAATCATGAGGATTATTCTGTAGCAGAGGTGGTATGCAGCAGGTTCTGACCAGTTCTGGAGAACCAGTAGCAGAAATTTTGAGTAGTTCGGAGAACCGGTAAATACCACCACTGACTGCCCCCGCCCCCATCTATTCTCTGCCTCCCGAGTCCCAGCTGATGGGGAGGGAATGGGGATTTTACAGTATCCTTCCCCTGCCATGCCCACCAAGCCACGCCCACAGAACTGGTGGTAAAAAAAATTCAATCCCGCCACTGTTCTGTTCCCCTTGTCTTCTAGCTTAATATTATTAACGAAAGGGGCCCATATGTCAAAAGATTTAGAAAGCTGACTCACAGGTCCAAGACCATTAGTGAAATATTTTTTTAAAAAAATTGCATTGTAAAAGGTAACAAGGGACAATGTAAACTGTCTGTTATACTTTCTTTGGTATCTCTTTTTGTCATTATTCTTTTCAACAAGAGGTGAAATCTCTGTCTCATTGATTATCATATGGTCTAAAATGCAAATGCATGTCAGCCTGCATTAAGCTAATATTTTTCCTTACGCTATTCCCACCGGGGCTTTCTATGCTGCAAGTAGGTCACTAGAGGTCTAAACATTGCGTTTCCTTCCCCTCCTTTTCTTTTCCTCCCCTTCTGTTACATCTGCCTGCAGTTGGAATGTATGTATTTACTACATTCAACAAAGGGTCAAAACTGGGCTAGCATTTTGCCCTAAGGATGAATTATTTTTCTGTCCTTTCATTAGTGCCAAGTAAGATATTTTCCTTTGAGGTGGAGAAGTAAATAAATGAACTGAAGTCGTCTTTTAATCGTTATCTGAATGAGGATTTTCTACCTACTTTATACTCAAGGCAGATTGCACCATAAATCATTAAATAATGCAAAATCAGACATGAAGCTACATTATACCGAGGCAAATTATAGGCCTGTTAGCTCAAAATTGCCTATAATTACTTTGGATGGTGCCCATAATTTAGATCACACAATTCTTGAAATATAAAGCAATTCCTGAAACTGGGAGGAGAAAAAAAAGTCGTATAGAAGATGTTTCTATTATGGGAAGATGTATATGAAGTGCAAGACAAAATTCCCTGTGAAATATTAATGTTCGTAAAGCTTTTGAAAGGTACAAAAATGATTTCATTATGAGAGAAAATTAATTTGTGATGTACTGTAGGTGAACTTGTAGCTGAAAAGCCCAGAGAATTATCTATTCCTAGACGAGAAAGTTGTCCCAGATCATGCTACCAATTTGATTTCCTTTCTAGTAATTGAATTAGACATTTTAAATGGCAATTCATTGTCTATTGAACAAGAGTGGCTTATCAGAAAGAAAAGGAAAGAGTGGAAATGACCTGGGTCAACAATTTGGCAGAGAAACTTCCTAATAACTCCACACATTATATGCACCACTGTCTGGTAGGGAAAACATTGTGGCTGTTTTCGTAGAACTGACAATCAGAACTCAACGAAGCTAAGAAGGCCAGATTGGTAACACAAGCTAGGCTAAACTAAATTGTAAGTTGAGTTGTAGGGCTGTGGGATTTAATTTTTTTTAAAGTTGATTTGATCTCATTTATGATAGCCTCCATCTTCAATTCATTAAAACAACCATGTCTTCTTTCCCATGGCAGGTACAGAGAATGTTGCCGAATCCTGGGAAAGAAAGCATGGCCATTTCAATAAGCTGTAGACCAGGGGTGTCCAAACTTGGGAACTTTAAGACTTGTGGACTTCAATTCCCAGAATTCCCCAGCCAGCCATGCTGGCTGGGGAATTCTGGGAGTTGAAGTCCACAAGTCTTAAAGTTCTCAAGTTTGGACACCCCTGCTGTAGACAGATGTTTTATTCATACTCTGAGTGCTCTAAAGCGTTTTTTTCAAATTATTTCCAAAACGTTCTGCAGATCCACTAGTTCCGTGATGGCAAAGCTATGGCCCATGTGCCACAGGTGGCATGCGGAGCCATCTCTGCGGCCACGTGAGCCATTGCCCTTTGTCAGCTCCAGCACAAACAGTCCTCGTTTGGAAACGTAAACAGCCCAATTCCAAACTTCCGGTAGGCCCATTTTTCGCCCGCCCCAGGCTCCCGAGGCTTTCCTGGACCCTGGGGAGAGCGAAAATGGCTTCCCCTGCCCCCCCGGAGGAAATACTAAGCTTAGCTTGGTGGTGAGCAGTGCACCGGCAGTGCGGTGCATGTGGGGGGTTGTATGTGCAAGCGCATGTGAGGGTGCACTTTGTATTATGGGTGCCGGCACACGTGGGAGCTATTGCACTCGCACGCTCGCATTTTCGGCACCCAACAACAAAAAAGTTAGCCATCACTGCACTAGTTTATAGCTGAATGTGTTGTGGAAAAGCAAGACATTGTGTTAGCCTGTTATGATAATCAGACATCACAGTGAGTTATAATGCGGTTTATTTCTTTGGACATAGCATATTGTACAAGCGCAACTCAGTATGTTAGCATGACAAAGCTCTGATGTCAAAATAATGCAATTACATCCTTCCTGGTTGAAGCTCCTGGATTATTCACAAAGAAATAAACAGGACAGAGCAGTCTTTTAAGACTTGTTTATTCTGATTTAAATGCTGATGAAGTGTGAACCCCTAGCAGCGTTTTGGCAATATAGAAGAAGAGCTGAACAGAGCAGAAGCATGGGAGGAGAGAAGGTGGACAATGCATGAATTAAGCCCTGCACTCTCTGTTGGAGGCCTGATGAGAATACAGATAATTAAATTAAATTAAATTAATCTATGAATAAATAAATAAAATAGAGCAAAGCCTAAGTGTTCGGCAAGGGGAAAAATCACAAACAATGAGATTAAGGCAAATGAATGACAACGGTCATTATGCCAAATGATGCCATTTGCAAACATTGCTGCCAATGTTATAGAATTCCTGACGTTAGACAATACATGCCAAGGATAAATTGCAGTTCTACCAATGATGGAATTAAACTTCTTGATAAATAGTAATCAAGCAATCAATATACTGCAACTTCCTTTGGAATTTCTTTTGTTTTGCACTAGCTGTATTTAGGACAATGTGTCAGAGGAAGCCGACAGTAGTTTCTGAATATTGCCATTTCCCCTAGTGGGGGAAGGGGGGGTTGTATTACTTTGCATCAAATTATTTTTCAGCCTGGTCTATTAGTTCTGTGCCCAAGTCAGTGGTAGCACCCAGACAATCTTCAATAACCTTTCTTAAGCAACATCGGAGTTGATTAATAAGGTAAAGGTTCCTCTCACACATATGTGCTAGTCGTTCCCAACTCTAGGGGGCAGTGCTCATCTATATTTCAAAGCCGAAGAGCTAGCGTTGTCCGAAGACATTATCCGTGGTCATGTGGCTGGCATGATTAAACGCCGAAGGAGCAGAGAACTTTATTACCTTCCCACCAAAGGTGGTCCCTATTTTTCTACTTGCGTTTTTACATGCTTTCGAACTGTTAGGTTGGCAGAAGCTGGGACAAGTAACGGGAGCTCACTCCATTACGCAGCACTAGGGATTCGAACTGCTGACCTTTCTGATCGGCAAGCTCAACGTCTTGCTAAGAGCCACCGGGTTCCTCTAGTTGATTAATAGTGTCTTATGTCATGTGTGTTTATTTTGCTTCAGTGTTGTGGCCAACATTATTAGAAGGTCTGGGCAGAGGCAGAATTGCCCTTGGGTTGGTTTGTTTCATGTTATCACCCCTGTGTTTGTCTCTTGATTTACCCTGTTTTCCCCAAAATAAGACCTCCCTGGAGAATAAGCCCAATCGTGCTTTTGAGCGCATGCGCTAAAATAAGCCTTCCCTGGAAATATTGCAACACAGCAGCAATATTGAGATGACCTCGCTCGCTGCCTCCTGCACCTCAAAAGTAATAAGACCTCTTCAAAGATAAGGCCAAGTGCTTATTTCATGTGTGTGTGTGTGTGTGTCAAAAGAAAATAGGACCCTGTCTTATTTTCAGGAAAACACGGCAGTTGGTGAATCACAATTTTTGGAAGTAGACCAGGGGTGTCCAAACTTGGGAACTTTAAGACTTGTGGACTTCAACTCCCAGAATTCTGGGAGTTGAAGTCCACAAGTCTTAAAGTTCCCAAGTTTGGACACCCCTGAAGTAGACTATCTTAACTAATGCTGAAGTTATCAAAGGTATCCATCTTTGGAAACGTAATGAATCAAATGAGGCTACCCTAAATCACTTCATTATTGTTGTTCAGCTGCTTAATTGTATCTGACCTTGGCTAACCCAACAAGCAGCCAACCCAATACCAGGACTGCCTGTCAGGAACAAGTTCACGGATGTGTAAATCGGTCACACTAGTTGGCCATACCTTCTATTAGCCTCTTTCTAATCCCTTTGACTTTCCCCTAAAAAAACCCAGACTCTTTTCCAACTCGATTTTGCAGGCTTTCGATTTTTTTTGTGTTTCCAGCAAGCAGCCTCGTTTTACTTCCTCTACTATTAAATGATTTGTTCTTCTTGCATTCCAAATTTTTCTCCGTAATCTCCTCCATCACCATAATTCAGACATTGTTTTTTCTTCATTTAGCCTTTCTGATGGTCCAGCTTTCAAACCATATGTAACAGCCAAGAAATATGGCCTTACTTTCCCCCTTTTACCAAGGAAACAAATTCAATCTTTGGTATCGAGCTACAGTAGAGTAAAAGCATATTTCCATCACAGATCCAATTTGGGCTGCAATCCAATGCTTATGTATCAGGGAAAAAAGCTCAGCAAAATATTCTGAGTATAGCATTCACTGAGCACGGTGAAACATACTTATGTTTCAAATAAGAATATACACAAGCGTATTCTCAAATACTTGAAACATGCACACAAGTCCTTTCTTAAATACTTTAGGAATCTTTATCTATGTAACTCATACCATTGTACCTTATTCTTGCCAGAATTGGGTTCACTCCAAAATACGTTTCTAGATTCTTAATAACTTCAGGATGTTGTGTTATTGTTTCTGTTGTGTTTGAATTGGTAGTCAACAGTGGATCGAGCCCAGTGCTGTTAACCATAGCTGACACACTATAATACAAAAATTATGCAAAGCTGACAGCTAAATTTCCTAAAGAAAAGAAGACCTGTGTGCAATTAATTTGCTAAAAGAATTACACAGACAATTATCTTATATTTGGGGTAATGAGGAAATGCCGTCTCACTAAATTGATGTCTTGAAGAAAGTAAACAGCTACTTTCCATTTGAACCTCATTTATGTAATGAATTGTATCTGGATGTGTAATATGTTTTGAAGGTTGATGGATACCCTCTAGGGCATGTGCCAGTTTAAAAAAGTGTCTATAGTTAAAAGCTTCCATTTAAAGGGCAGTGTTGACACAACGGACATATTCCCTCTTGGGAATAATTTGAATGTTAATTGCTATAGGACTGAACTCTGAGCTCAAGTATTGTTTTTTTTCTTCTGTCTGTTCTCATGCCAGCAAGAAGTACATTTCTGAGCCACAAATCCAACAGAAATTGTTATCCCATGAAACAGTCTTGAAGAATTTGATTCCAATTATTTTGTCTTGTAAATCTCAGGTCTCAATGGTATTCAACCTTCTTTAGATGTTGGGTTAATGTTATGCTGAAAATGATCTCGCAGTTTCTCAAAAATGTTTTAGTCCTTCAGAGAGTGCCTTTGTTGTTTCTTCTTCTTCTTCTTCTTCTTCTTCTTCTTCTTCTTCTTCTTCTTCTTCTTCTTCTTCTTCTTCTTCGTCTTCTTCTTCCTCCTCCTCCTCCTCCTCCTCCTCCTCCTCCTCCTCCTCCTCCTCCTCCTCCTCCTCCAAAGTGCAACACCACTTTGCAAGGTCAGCTGTGTCTCCAGGACACAGGCCTAAGGCTTGCATACCTTTGTTGATGGTGTCTTGCCATTTCTGTTTTAGATGCCCTTGTGGTCGTTGGCCATTGACTTCTAGTTGGTAGGCAGTCTTGGCTATGGTGGAAGGTGCTGCTCTCTAGACATGTCCATAGCAGCGGAATCGGCCTTCTCTCATCTTCTCTATAATTGGTGCCACACCAAAATGTTGTTGAATATTGTCCTTTGTGATGTGGTCAAGAAGGGAGATTCCCAATATCCAATGCAGCATTCACATGTCTATGGCATGGAGATAGCTTTTGGCCCCTGTTGCTGCTGCCCAACATTCAGTGCCATACAGTGCAACAGGGCGGAATAGGTTTTTCTACCTTATTCTTAGAGTAAAAAGGGTTTTCTTTGAATGGTTTTCATGAAACTACAACAACTTGTGAGACCCTCAATTTCCACTACCAGTTCGGGTGAACCCATCCGAACCAGCTGAATACCACCGCTGGGTGTTGATATTTATATTTGATGTTAGTCCTTTTGACAATTGACATGTAAAAGCATTTACTCTAGGGCCTTGTTGTTTCATACTTACCCAAATGAGCCATCAACCCACTCACATGTCCATAGTGCTGATCCTGGCTTAACACAGATATTCCAACTGGGCTAAGAATCATTATTTTGGAATCCTCCCAAGCATCCTATATATCCTTGTACCAAGAGAGCACTGGCAAGGATATCTCACACCAGTGACGTGCGGTGACGTTTATGACTGGTGAGGCTGGTGACGTCATCAAACCACGTGGTTGCTCCAATCGCAGGGGCGCAGCCCAAACAGAGAAGTTTCTTCAGCTCCAGCCTCAATCAGCGCAGCGCAGCTGATTCATCTTGCCTCAGGAAGGAGGGGAATTGGACCATGTGTGCAGGGGAAGGGGATCGCGGCTCTGCTAATCTGAGGCTGTGCGCTGAGGAGCCGCCTGCACACATAGTCCCATTCCCCTTGCAAGGATCCCGGGCTCGCCCGATGTAAAAAATGCCTAGGTACCGTGTTTCCCCGAAAATACAACCTGTCCCGCACTCACTGACCTAGCGTTATCCTGAAAGCGCCAAGTTACAGGAGCCGGGGGTGGGGGGAGCGCTCACGTTGCTTGCCGCCTTCGGTATACCGCTAGGTTGGGGAGTGCCTGCTGCCGCGCCGCCGCCGCCCGCCGCCGCCCCGCGCCACCGCCGCCCGCCGCCCGCCACCGCCCGCCACCGCCCCGCGCCGCCGCCGCCCGCCGCCGCTGCCCCGCTCCGCTCCGTGCATAACATCCAAACTCCAAAACTTCCAGCATCGGCCGCTCTAGGAGTGCTCTCTCTGGTGGGCCGGCTGCCGGACAGAGAGTTTTCCGGACAGAGTCTTCCAGCAGCCGGCCCACCATAGAGAGCACTCCTAGAGTGGCCGATGCTGGAAGTTTTGGAGTTTGGAAGTTATGCGCGGAGCGGGGCAGCGGCGGTGGCGGGGCGGCGCGGGGCGGCGGCGGCGCGGGGTGGTGCGGGGCGGCAGCGGGCGGCGGCAGCAGGCACTCCCCAACCTAGCGGTATACCGAAGGCGGCAAGCAACGTGAGCGCTCCCCCCACCCCCGGCTCCTGTAACTTGGCGCTTTCAGGATAATGCTAGGTCAGTGAGTGCGGGACAGGTTGTATTTTTGGGGAAACACGGTACCTAGGCATTTTTTGCATCGGGCGAGCCCGGGATCCTTGCAAGGGGAATGGGACCACGTGTGCAGGAGGCTCCTCAGCGCACAGCCTCAGATTAGCAGAGCCGCGATCCCCTTCCCCTGCACACGTGGTCCCATTCCCCTCCTTCCTGAGGCAAGATGAAGGGGACTGCGGCTGCGCTGATTGAGGCTGGAGCTGAGGAGCCTCCTGCACACGTCCCATTCCCCTTGCAAGGATCCTGGGCTCGCCCGATGTTAAAAAGGCGAGATCGGCACACTTGGGGCTGCTGCTGAGATGTCCAGGGAGGCTAAACCAAGCCGCGCGCCTCTCCCAGCCACTTTCACGGCTTCCTGGAGTAATTCTTTTTTATTTTCATGATGAGAGTGGTGAGGCTCCGCCTCCCCTGCCTCCAATGACTGCACGTCACTGTCTCACACCATCAGTCCCTTCCCCATAGTTTAGCAACAGTAGGAATGAGATGCCTTTTATGGTCAACCAGTACTTGGAAACTGGTCTGTAGGGGCTTTGGCAGTGAGTTCTGCAATAGAGAAGTTTGCAGTTTTGAATTACTTGGTCTCTCCGGTTCTTATTCTTGGAGATCTAGATTATTGGGGGAGTTAATTTACTTTGTGCACAATAGGTATGTGTGAGGTGAAGTTCAACTTTCTGTGAATTGATTGATTGGATCAATTAAGTCCTGTTTTTGTATTCCCATAACACCGTAATTCCTTCTCATTGGTTCAGTTCGGCATGTCCTAGAACAGGATCAATGTGTGGAAATATGGCGAGGTTGGTCAATTACTTTCCAAGCAATTTCTCTCCCTCTCTCATTCTGCTGTTCCCATTAAACAACTCATAAAGCTAGTGTAAAATCTGTAAATACTTTAAAATCAAAGACAACGGGGTTGATAAGAGGAGATTGCAATTCTTATACTTTTGTACTCAGTGGTGATACTTTCTGCCCAAAGAATAACAGGATTAAAGGATTTATTTTAAATCTGTTTCCCCCCCCAATTGGACTTTGCAATGGAAGAATATTTTCAGCTAGAGAAGAGACTTTTTCAATCTCTTTGGATAGTATCAAAACAAGCTTCTAAAAGTACAATTCAAAACATTCTTGAACAAGCCTTGAACCTTCCCCTGTTCAACTTTCTATTACTGAATCTAACCTAGGCAAGGTAAATCCTTTTTAGCGTGTGAGATACAAAGAACCAATATGAAAGAAGAGTTTTTGTAGGAAGGATATTAGTCTTGATTAATTATGGAACTTCTCAAATTTAGGGAGTCTTAAGAAGGGGTGAATTGTTTCATACCCTGGAATTCACAAGTTGTTCCAAGTAATACACCAATAGCAAACAGAACTCCAAGGCAGGTAGGTTTCCCCAAAGAAGAGTTTTATTGGATATATCATATTGGCCCAGGCTGGTGAAAACCGACTCTGAATATTCCCACAGTTTTCACCGCATTAAAAGTGAACATTTTTTCCCCTTCCTCAAACAATCACATGATCCAATCATGGTGTCATCTGGTTGCCTGATAACTTCACCCCTCCTCTCTCAGACCACCTGTGAGAATATCCTTGGTTCCCAGGAGAAAGTATTTTGTTTTGGCTACAAACCCCAGCTATCTCTATTCTCCCCCTCCCTATCCCTCAGCTCCAGTGTGGCAACACTGAAGCCTCAAAATGGCCTCAGTCAGGTCAGCTTCAGGATTGACAGTTGTTGTATCTTCTAGCCCAGGTAACCATTCCAGATATGTTGGAGAACAACAACTCTCAGAATTTGGATTCTGTCCATTGCATTCCAAAGATCTAGAAACCCACCCACCCCTTTCTCCCAAGAACACCATTTTAACAATTTTTTCCATCAAGTCTGAATCAGAGGTGGTATTCTGTTGGTTTGCACCGGCTTGGGTGAACCGGTAGTGGCAGCGGTATGAGGCTCCGCCCACCCAGCCTGATGTCATCACGGACCTTCTGCGCATGCGCGCGCTTCCGCTACCAAACTGGTAGCGAGGATAGGAGGATTTCATGCCTGGTCTGAATAATCAAGAGTCCATACATAGCGGCATTTCCTATGTGATCATCTTGAGCGTGTTTTGCCATCTATTCTGATAACCAACCTTTTGATGAGTGATCCTTTCTCAGCATGGACTTCATTAAACGTGGCCATATTTCTTGTAAGATTTTTAGAGAAACACAATTCCTAGAATTCTCCAGTGAGTCCACCAGATTTCTTTTTCTTCCTCCCCCCCCCCCCCCCTTTTAATGCATTCACTGAAAAAGCCATACTATGTGAAGAAAATTAATGTTACTGGCTCAGGGCACTATTGGAAGCATTTCAAGGAAAAGACTTCAGATTAAATGTCCTTCTGTTTCATTGCCCTGTTCTTGCATGATAAATGGGAGGCATTTGAGCATTTTTTTTCCAGAGAATGGCTGATGAAATCGAGATAAAATGTTGAGAAACAGAGGCATAGCAATAGGAGTAGTCGAGCTACTAATTTTATCCCAGAAAGCAATTGGGAAGGATGCCATTAAGCAGAAATGGGGAACTATAGCCCCTTTATGACTAGTGGACTTCAACTCCCAGAATTCCTGCCATGCTGGTTCAGGAATTCTGGGAGTTGAAGTCCACAAGTCATAAAGGGGCCATAGTTCCTCAACTTTGTTATTTTAGATGGCTTCCAGCAGGAAATAAAATGGAGGCTGTCAGCTGGTGTCTGCTGGGAGGAATTCTCCTTGATCCTTAATCAAATCCTCCATTGGTTGCACTTTTTTCAGCCTCCAGCACCTCAGAGGTGTAGTCAGGTTGGCACCCATGACTGTGTGATTGAAACTCTGCCTCTCCTTTTTTTTTTTTTACACAAAACATATGTTGAAGGGATGGGGCTTGATCATATAATTTCCCCGATCATCTCTCTTCATATGGTCCTGATCTCTAGGGTTCCTGTAACCCCGGTTTTAACTCTCCAATAACAACATCGTCATCGCATAGACCTTCCAAAATACTTGAGAATAAATGTTTTGTGAGTGGCCACATGTGCTATAACTACCGTTTTATGAAGGCATCAGCCTCTCCCATCCTCAAGAGCCAATTTGTAAGAACATATATAGCAGGCGTTAGCATTCCAAATGTATCCACTGTTGTGTAATATTTAATAGGTTATAGCTTGATGCAATTTTAATGCAAGCCTTACTTGCATTATCGTTATTGCATTCCAGCTGATCCAGCAAGCAGCTACTTGACGAATGGAAAATACACTCTTTAAAAGAAAGAAAGGAAGGAAGGAAGTCATGTTCGGAGACAGAGTAACTGAAGATTAGAGACGTTATTTTGCAATAACGCAAAAGTTATTAACACTCATTTTCTTTTCGTTGGCCACCTAAAGGCATCTGAAAATGGAATGTTTGCCTCAGTTGAACAAAGATTTAATTCATCAATGCTGTGTCCATTTCTCATTTGTGATGGGGATATGAGTGGGAGTTTAGGATCTTTATGAAAGAGAGGGAGGGAGAGGGAGAGAAAGAAGCATGCAGTTCTGTTACCCATATGTCAGTTCTGATGGATTGTAAGATAAAATGAGGGTGTTTAAAGTTCTTGATAATCATAATACTATCACAGATTGTAAGATAAAATGAGTGCATTTAAAATTCACTACTTTTAAAATCTACCACTTCCAAACCAGTTAAAAAGTCTTTGTATGACAAAATAAAAATACACATTGTTGTTGTTGTTAGTTGTGAAGTTGTGTCCAACCCATCGCGACCCCATGGACAACATTCCTCCAGGCCTTCCTGTCTTCTACCATCCTCTGGAATCCATTCAAGCTCATGCCTACTGCTTCAGTGACTCCATCCAGCCACCTCATTCTCTGTCGTCCCTTTCTTCTTTTGCCTTAAATCTTTCCCAGCATTAGGCTCTTCTCCAGGGAGTCCTTCCTTCTCATTAGGTGGCCAAAGTATTTGAGTTTCATCTTCAGGATCTGGCCTTCTAAAGAGCAGTCAGGGTTGATCTCCTCTGGGACTGACCGGTTTGATCACCTTGCAGTCCAAGGGACTCTCAGGAGTCTTCTCCAGCACCAGAGTTAAAAGGCCTCAACTCTTTGGCACTCACCCTTTTACCAGCCTCTTTTCATTAAAGTTCACAGAGACTATGAAGAATTTAGTGCTCTCCTACTACTAACTTAGATGTTCCCCATGTTTGCAGATACTGAATTGGGCAGCGTTTTGGAGTTGAGGTTGGATATGGGATTCACTCTACTCTGAGTCCCTTTCAAGAGAGGAAATAGCTGTGCAGCATATCAAGGCCTTGGTTAGAGTTGTTAGTAACTGATTAGTAACGCTCAGCCTTCATATGAAGAACGTTGTTTCTGCCAGGGGGTGCCAGAATTGAGCGGGTGGCGTGGGGCTGGTCTATACGAAGGACCTGTCAGATCTATGATCTGCCATTCCTCAAACTTCCTTTTGAGATGCTGTTTGAAGAGTCCTTACTTCCTTGATTAAGGAGGGGAGGCCGGGCATTGCATAAAGCAGGATTCTTTCTAATTACATTTACAGTCCCTTTAGATCTGGCAGGAAGGGCACATCCAAGGTCCCAGATGGCATGGTCTGAGTGCCCTCTGGCAGGCAGGGCCCAGGAAAACAGCCTTTTCTATTGTGCTACATGCCCCCCTTTGGAGCATTATTACCCCAGCGATTAGATTGGCCTCAATCCTGTTGGTCTTTCACAAGGACTTAAAGATACAGTTTTGTAACTGAGCCAGGAGATCTCTCTGTGTGTGTCTGGCTATGCCAATTTGTCCTGATGGTTTTTACCTGGCTGCTGTTTATGGGTAAGAGTGGGTTTTTTGTTTTTTTGCTGTTTTTTTTATAAAAAAACTGTTGTTTCATGGTGAGATGCTCTGAGTCTTGAGTTTGAAATGGGGCTCCATACAAATTGAAATAAAATAGATATGAAGAGTAAAATATGGGAATTATGAATAAGAATTAATTGGAAAATCAGAGAATGAACGATGGTATTATTAAAATGCCCCAATAATATAATGATTAGCAGTGAAATAATAAAATCAATAATAATAAATACTATGTAAGGTTTCCTAAAAATGCCCTAATTGATTCATGAGTATCGAGTCAAGTTTCAATACAAAACTAGTCGTTTATTAGGAGCATCATAGGCAAGATCTTTTCACAGTCAGGTCTAAGCTTTGTTTGATTTATAATTGCACTTTACCCCTGTTCCTTCCCTCCCCTCAGTCTGTGTCATAAATCACATTCCCCTATGAAATGCACCCCTCCCAAGCCAGCTGCAGTAATCTGAGATCCAACTTCAGCCAACAGTATGCGGGGAATGCACTCCCCCCCCCCTTTTTTTTCTTACTATGACCTTACCTTACCTTACCTTTATTTCAATTTTTATACCGCCCCCTCTCCCCAAAGGGAGAGGAGTTGACATATTAATAATAAAATTAAACAATGAGTAATTAGATAATGAAAGAATATATTTTAATATAAGCATGTGTATTAAAAGTAGAATTACATGGATTGGATGAATGGAAGGAATATGAATAGATCTACCATATATGTTTAAAGGATATTGTGATTGGTATTAGAATTGTATATTCAAAAACTGAACAATGAAAGAAGGAAGGTTGAAACTTTAATATATACAGATGTGAAGAGTTAAATAAGGGAAATATGAATAATAAACCAGGTGAAAGATGGAAGACAGAAAAGAAATGTTTTTGAATACAACGGTGACACGAATAAAAGTTAGAATAGAAATAAGAGGAGAATAACATGTATAATATATATATAAACATAACAAGATATATGTAATAAGAGGGAGCTTTAGAAATTGAATGGTGGTGGTATTCGATATGTTTAAACAATATGAAATGAAAATGAAATGTAATAACTATGAGTAATAATATTATCTTTATGTGTACTAAAATGTATGATACCCAGGTATCACACTATTCACGGATTGATTATATATATAAAATAAATATAAAATAAAAAAAACTTGACAAAAATTGAAATAATCCATCCATCCATCAGCTCTTATCAGATTGGTCTAGTTGGAAGAAAGTGGTGATGGGTTACCCACAGTGTATTCAGGCTGCACCTGTGATAGACTGTCCTATGAAGGGGAAACGTTGTGATGGACTACAATGAAGTGGCAATTTCCCAAAAAGGAGGGAGCACATTTCAAGGAAGCGGGGAGAGGCAAGCAGCAATGTAGCCTGAAGCTAGATTGGAGACAGAGAGTTAGGATAGCCACTCCCTAGAATCCCTTAGGGTGTATCTGTTAAGGTGAGTATCTATTGATTTAGTCTGGCAAGATTCTGTCAATCGGGCACAAGCAAATAAAGAACTGAACTTTGGCTGGATTGTTCTATGTTGTTTTTGGGCTGGGCCTCACAGCACATGGCCCCAAGAATTCTCATCCCAAAATAGACAGGGGGTGAAGATTTCAGATGTTATTTCCATTTTTACGGATTGTCAGAGCCTTGTGGAGCAGAATGGAAAGACAGAAGCTACCCATACATTCCTTAAGAAACAATGGAGAGCTAGAAGGAGAGGGAAGTGGAGAAGAGGAGAAGGGAGAGAAGGAGAGGGAAAGGGAGAAGAGGGAAGGAGAGAGGGAAGGAGAGGGAAGTGGAGGAGAAGAGAGGAGAGGGAAGCGGAGGGGAGAAGGTAAGGGAGGGAAGGAGAAGGAAAGAGGTAGAAAGAGATGGACTGTCATTGTAAAATGGAAAATGTGATGCATTATAAAGGAAAAATTATAATAAAAACATTAAAAAACAATGGAGAGCTAACCTCCAACTGTACCCCAGTCTGGCAGAAGGTGAATATTCTCACACAAGTTCTCATAAGATCTTATGAGACTTGACGTTCTCAAAGGTTTTCGTGTAATTTGAGAATGAGGATGAGAGACCAAGCATCTCTGGCTTGAAATAGTTGCCAGCCTCTCTTCTACAGGCTTAGAGTTGGTATATACACACTCCCATGTCTCTGTCTGATGTTGTCATTTTGCCTTAGGGAAATGTCAGTTTCTTCTCTTCCTCCCCCATTTGTGAAACAAGAGCATGGCCAAAAACCTATTCTTTTTCATTGCTATCAAAGGTTATAGTATTTTTTTTTATGCAAGGCTGTTTATCCTTTCCCTATTTTATATAACAATAAATTTATTTCCCCGTATAGGAAACAAAGAGAAGATCCCTCATTGATGAGTCTGAAGGTTATTAAAAGAGATTGGTTGTATTATGTTGTGAAAAGAATGGATCCCATTAATCCACATTTCTTCAGCCCTCTCCCCGTTCTTTTTGGTTTGCATCTTTTTTTTTTCAAGGAATGTAGGGCAAGTCTATTATTAAAACGATTTCCTTGATGGAAATGGGCCCCCACATTTAAAACTGATAGAAAAGGGTACAATTTTTCTTTCTGACAAAGAAACGTTTCAATTGCAAGCCAATACAAAGAAGTTGTCTCTTGCCCATTGTGATAATTCATATCTATTTTATATTGGTTTCTGGCCATTAGTATAGAACATGTAATCAAAGCGAGACATTTTTTATATATCAGGAACATTTAAATGCAATTCTGGCTCTCTATTTGAAACCTTGGTCTGTGTGGTTATAATAAGGTTACTGCAGTGACTTTGGTGTACTGTTGATTTTTTATTTAATTGGAAATGTCCAATGCTATATTTTTCATGTATTGCCTCATGCCTTTAGAGCAGAAAGGTAAGCTAAAATTAAAAGGCAACCTGTGGCTACTCAGACTTTTAATTAGAGTTCCCAGGTGTTACAATTCTGTTAAAATGGAAGACAAAGAAGATACGGCTCCTCTCATTTCTTCTTCAATCCAATTATCTGCTCTGTTGCTTAATCTCTTACATGCCACATGGAGAGGTAGGCAAGGGTAGGAGTCATAGGACAGCAGAAGGAATCAGGGAAGCTTTTAAATTGTCAGCTTTCTGTTGAAATGGCAAGCCCAAATTTAATGAAGCAGAACAAAGAAGACTATCTCCAAAATTCATATTATTGCCCACAGATTGAACTATTATCATGTCTTGTCTTGCACATCCTGGATCCAAGTGTCTATGAAGATTTTCAGTCATCCAGGTCATGGTTGTCCCAAAAGTGCTTTTTCAAAAAACAGTACCTTTGGGGACAACCATGACCTGAATGACTGAGAATCTCTCCATAGACATTAGCTATGCACTTTGGGATGAGCACCCTTTGAATGGTGCAGGAGTATGAATGGATTTCCAGAAAAATTGCAGACTACAGGAACTATCCCCAAAAGTCTGTGTCCGTGTCCCACAGTGGATGGACGCAGGGCAGAAAACATCCTGCAGAAAGCACAGCTTCAGCTCTCTTTCAGCAGTTACAGGAAGGCTCCATACCCATTTGCACTACTTAGATAACCCTGAGGACACAGACAAACCTCCAAGTGGCCTCAGTGTCTCTCCAAAAGAATGTAAATGACCATCTGTCTGCAAGGAATATAAATCCCTTCCATTCCCCACCATCCAAGTCAAAGCTGAAGAAGCTTCTTGGATGAGAAGCAAAATGTCTTCAAAGAAAAAACAGAAGTCCAGTTGCCTCTTGAAAAAGCACCTTTGGGACATCCCGGATCCAAGGTTCTGACCTAGGAAGTGAGTGTGGAAGAGACGAGTCAGTGGAAGAAAAATCCATGTTCTTCTATTAATAGCTTTGGCTTATTGCTTCCATTTCAAATCATAGGACCTGCCTGAATTTGGAGCCTGGACGTAGCTTAACTCTGCAGTTCTGAGTCTGTGCTGAGCTCAAAAACTAGTCTGCTGCTCTGAACTGAAACTGTTCTCTCCTCTGCCTGTGTTTGCTTGAATTTGCTACCACGTTGGAAAACCTGCTTTTGCTGTTGTATATTTACTTCATGTGTTATATTATATATAAAGAGAAATTAATGAATCCCGTGTCACCTGTGTGTGCTTTCTGGATGTGATTGCTGCTGCAAACTCTGACATATTTGATTGGGGATCACCAGAACAGCGAAGAAAAATGGGGAAAGGTCTATCTTGTGGGTATCTTGTATGCTTTAGAACAGGGGTCTCCAACCTTGGCAACTTTAAGACTTGCGGACCTAGTCTTAAAGTTGCCAAGGTTGGAGACCCCTGCTTTAAAATAGGAGTGGACTGGTTCTGCCCCTGGCCCTTGGCCCATAAGGAACCATGCCATGCAAATGAACAAAGCCCCATGTGCGGGATTCAGGCAGTGCATGAAACAACACATACCCCCCAATCTGCAGAAAGAAATCACCCTCTGCAGAATCGCTTCCCGGCCCGGAAAACATCAAGGACTTCTGGTTTAGAAATTTCGAATTTTATTCTCAGCTAACGCATGGTAGAAAACAAGACATTGATCCTTTCTGTTTTAATATTAATGTAGCGTATTCGCCCATGTAAGACAACTAACAAGCCAGGAATGCAGAATGCTTTCTGATGCTGCAATTAACTACAGTCGTCTCTGAAGCAAGGAGTGTACAAAGAGATATGCGATTCAATCGGCCAAGCAAGGGAGAGCATGAAGTAGGACCAACTTATCACAATAAATGGGTTGTTCAATCAGGTGCAGAAAAAATGCCCAGCTTCCCTCTTAGTGGGAAAGGCTAGGGAAATAAAAGATTAAATACCAGTCTCCACTGTTGGCTCCAAGTATTTGTTTCATTTAGTGATGTACAATTGGGGGCTGTATTATGTGACAAATTATGCATTATGAGTAGGACACTTTCTGTTTCTATGCTGTCTTCCCTCATCTAAGCTCGGGACTCCCAATTCACTTTGGCTGGGGCCCAGTGATGACTGTATAGGTATCTTAATGAAGAAATTCAAATGGCTCTTATTTTAGCAGCGTGAATTTTTCTTCCTGACAATCTGCTTCTCTAGTGTTGGCAAGAAAACAACATGGATGCATCCATGCGATTACTAAATCCCAAGTTTGACTCAAGGGAAATGTTCTTTTATTGCTTTATTCCTTAATCACATTTGTAGGCCACCTGCTCCAAATAACTCTTCCATTACTGATGTTCTTGCCCTGACTTCCATCCTTAATGTGAGTCTACATTAGCCATCCCCATCTGGTGCCATTAGAAAGTTCTGGGACTGCAACGCATAGGATTCTTCAGATGCTGCCCAAAAAGCGAGAAGGTGATTATTAATACATTTCATGGTCCAATCGCTATCCACTGATTCAGCTGTGGTTGGGGATGTTGAATCTCCTTGACATATGAGAACGGAGGGAGCATTGGAGGGGATGTTTTTGGGCCCATATTTTAAGGAACAGATTCTGTCTCAGAAAGCTGCTTTTTCAAAAGGCAACTGGACTTTGTTTTGCCTTGAAGACGTTTTGCTTCTCACCCAAGAAGCTTCTTCAGTTCTGGCATGGATGAGAAGGAAAACATCTTCAAGGAAAAGGAAAGTCCAGTTTGCTTTTGAAAAAACCATTTTTGGGAGAACCATGACCTGGATGGCTGGGAATCTCCATAGACATCTCTCCCTCTCAGAGTTTAGAGCAGCGTCAATCCTTGTATTTTTACACAAAGCAGTGAAGAGTGACCTATGATGGCACAGTGGTTAGAATGCAGTATTGCAGGCTAACTCTGCCCACAGCCTGGAATTGGATCCTGGCTCAAGGTTGACTCAGCTTTCCATCCTTCCGAGGTTGGTAAAATGAGGACCCAGATTGTTGGGGACAATGAAGATAATTATTTGACATTGTAAACCGCCCAGGGCGTGCTACAAAGTGCTATGGGTCAGTATATAAGTCTAAATGCTATTGCTATTTCAGACTGATGTTGCAGTTCTGAGTGGCATCCATGGTGGTTTTAAAGTTTATCATTGGATTTGTATTTTTTTTAAAAAAAATATGAATATATAAATCACTTCAGCCAAGACAAGTCTAAATAATGTTTCTTTAAAAAAAAAGAACCCGAGCAAAATTGTTTAGATGTTCTGACATACTTTTGGTAAGGTCTCCCAGAGTCAGTAAGATGATTTAAAACAGACTTAACACAATAGTCTGTTCCTGCACAGTAAAAGGTATCGCTGTATGACTGAAGACAAAAGTGTTGGAGCAAATGGAGCTGACCAGATTGAGAACAAGGCCTTCAAAGCGCTATATATGTACTTACTAAATACATCTTTTTTCACCAAAAATACCACTCAGCGATATTTGGCTCAGGAATTGTTTTACAAAACAGAGGTTGGAAAGGGGGACAGATTACAATTGAATGAAACTCTAGAGATTCCCACTATAGGGACCAATTATATCCTGGCCAAAAAAAATCCAAGAGATGATGAAATAATTACAGTTCAGTTCAATATGCAATTGCTCTTGCACAGGTGTGAAAGGCGTAACATTTATATCACAAATTGTAGTGTTTCCTTTCACCCTGATATAAGACAATGGGAGTGACCAGGTGGGGCTCTGATACCACTCCTGGATCAATGCTACTCATCTGTGATCACATACCATCATCAATATTGAGGGAGGGGACATTCCCCTGGCTGAACTGGGGTGCAGCTCAATGACAAAGCCTTTGTTTTCCAGTATGCAGTACTGGAGTTGGATGGGGTTGGAGGTGGGTCAGGTTGTTATTGGCAACATAGCATAATAATTTCCTTGCGCTGAGCTTCGGAGCAGAGTTGCAGCTAATGGCTTTGATTCTTATTTTTTTTTAAAGCTGCTACAGGAATGCAGCATGAAGTAAAGATGGATGAGGCACCATAAACCTGAGCCTTATCTAGAAGTAATTACAGCTGGAACTCGCCTATATTTCCATCCCATTCAAAACCTTTGTTCTCTGTCCATGGTGCTGAAATATTCCGACACATCGTGGGCTGATGCATTTCAGTAATCTCCTCCTGGAAGTTATTGGGAATGGCCAGAGAGGAAAGCTGCAGTGTTATAGCCATTCCTCGGAAACCTCAACCAACATTGTTTTTGCATGAATTAAATGACTATATTACTGAATAATTTGTATTCATTATTAGCAAGGAAAGAGTAGATTTCCTAGGTTTATCTACAAGAGTAATTACATATGTGTGTTCGATTAGTATAGGTATAGATAGACACCTATACATGCTTGGATACACTATGACAAAGAATGAACTTGACATACAGTTCTGATAGCAGATAGCACTCAAGAACAGCACTACAGGGATTACTCTTGTTTTAGTAAGGCGATCCATTAGATGATGTAATCTGTGTTCTTTGTTTGTATTGTCCTGGGTTTTCAGTAAGACCTGCGTGGGTAGGAACATTTCAGCTGAACTGTATAATTCATCTTGTGCTTATTTGTGTATTCATATGTACTGAAGAACAGCTTCACTTTAATTGTCATTGCTTCATAAGTAGCTGAGTAGGTGGATGCCCACGGAGCTGATATCATGCCCAAATGGATTGTTTCCATTCAAAAAAGATTCCTTGGCTGATCTGGCATTATAGTTTAATATTTTTTTTCTTAATTGCTTGAATGAATGTTTCACATTTGTATAAGCCATTTTTTATCAACCATTCAAACTACTTTGCATGCATTGTCTCATTATAGAAGGAGAGCTAAACTATGGTAGCCCAAAATCAGGAGGCTGGTAGCACCTTTTTAGATTAATACATTTTATTTAAAAAGGAAAAGCTTTGTGAGCTACCAGTATTCTTCTGGTGTGTTATCACAGTAATCCTGATAATGGCCTTGTGAAGCAATTAACATTATTCCCACTCCCATTATTAGTGTGAATGTATGTGGGAGTACATTGGGAGGAAGAGAGCAGTAATAACTGTATGCAGGAGACCATCTAATTCATTGGTGAAGAAGAGAATTTTGAATGGAAGATCATATAGAACTGTCGCATAAGATTTCTGGTTAAATTCCTGGCATATTTGTTTCTCTAGTTGTTTGACCTATTGGCAAATTTGGCTTAGTGGTTAAGGTATCAGGCTAGAAAGTGGGAGACCATGCATTTAAGTCCTGCCTTAGCCATGAAAGCTAGCTGGGTGACTTTGGGCCAGTCGTTCTCTCTCTCAGCCCAATCCTTAAGTTTGTTGTTGAGAAAATAGGAGGATGAAGGTTTGTTGTATATAATTGCCACCTTCAGTTATTTGTAAAAACAATAAAGGCAGGATACAAATAAATAAAACATTTAGTTGACAAAAGCAGATAGCAGTTGAATTTAATTATTTCTTTTTCTGCATGGGGTTCTCTTCTAATCAAAGTTGAGCTAACAATGTTGGATTACACCCTGGGTTGTCTTTGGAGCCTCTCAAAATGTGAACCCAAATTGAGATGCTACAGTCCCAAAAAAGAATACTACATACATGGGAATATTCTTGAGGGAAAGCCATGTTAGTCTAGGGTGGCAAACAATGAGGAGGAGTCTGGTAGCACCAACTAACACATTAAATTTTAGACAAAAAAAGTTGCACATGACTTCATTAAATGCATAGAGATGTTTCGACTGGATTCACACTACACGTTTATTTTTATTTCTTTTGATCTGAGAACTTGCTATTCATCATGAGCTGCGGAGTGCAGTGGTTAGAGTGCAGTACTGCAAGCTACTTCTGTTGCCTGCCAGCTGCCTGCAATTTGGCAGTTCAAATCTCACCAGACTCAAGGTTGACTCAGCCTTCCATCCTTCCGAGGTGGGTAAAATGAGGACCCTGATTGTTGGGGGCAATAGGCTGAATTTGCAAAGCACTTAGAGAGGACTATAAAGCACTGTAAAGCGCTATGTAAGTCTATCATGAGTTGCTATGCTATTGCTATCATGAGTCAAGGAAAGGGATAAACACCTTCAACATTAAGATTTCACTTTTTGCAATGCATCTACAATTTTATTTGTTTTCTTCCTAGGAAGGTAGTGTATTATGAATTGTTATAATGTTCTGTTTGTTTATTCTTTTAATCTTTTCTTCAGTTTTGGTAACATAAGCCCCATTGGAGTCAGTTCACAATAGACTGGCCTATGAGTAATTACCAAATTGCCAAATAAATAATAGAAATCTAACCACATGTATTTATATATTTATTTTATAATGGAAATACTTTGGAAATTAAAGTATTCTGCAAAAAGAAGCTTAAATGAAGCTAGTAAAGACTTCTGAAAGAAAAGGGGAATAACTCTAAAGCAAAATTATGATTTAATGGAAGGGGAGACAGAGCTGTACCCTGATGCATGCAACCATTCAAGGAATAAAACCCCTCCCCAGATATTTTCTTCTGTTATATTCCTCCTTTTTCCCATTTGTTAGTTTTAGTCTTACAATCCAACTCGAAAAAATGGCTGGGAAACAAATCATTTTAGGAAAAAGAATTCCACATTAATCACCACTAGTTCTGTTTTTTCATCTTCCTGTTTTTTGCTCCACCCTCTTTATTGAAATTTGGCACCATTATCTGACCTATGGTGGTACTTTGATGTATTGTTGAGTGCTGACAATTTTCTTCCAGTGTAATTTATTGGAAGCATCAGTATGGCAAATAGTATAGCCTTTATTGTCATTGTACAAAATAAATACAACGAAATTGTTTTTAGCCTCACTGGTACAATCCATGACAACAAATACAAACAACATAAATAGTATAAAGAATAATCCCAATGCAAGTAATTAGGGGAAAAGAAAAAAAGAAAAAGAAAGAAAAAGAATACATTTCCGTGTGTGTGTGTGTGGAGTGATTGTGATTGTGTTTAAGAGTCTGACTGCCCAAGGATAGAAACTGTTTTTAAACCTATTTGTTTGGCTGGCTATGCTTCGATGTCTTCTGCCCAATGGTAGAAGTGCGAAGAGACACTGACCAGGATGTGAATCATCTCTGAGTATCTTCCTTACTCTGCTAAAGCAGCGAGATCTGACGATGTCATCCAGTGGTGTTAGAAGGCAACCAGTCATTACTTGTGCCGAATTGATCACTCTCTATAGTGCCTTCGTATCACATACTGTTTTTGTTGAACTACACTCAGATTTCCATTTGCTGAAGAGGTCCTCCCTAGAAAAAAGAATCTGGACAATCAAATGTGCCATTTGGACAATTTGGGTGGGAGAACATTAAGTTTGCATCTTGATCTGCTTCACTTCTGTTGTTACTATTTTGATTACTGTAGAATCTGAAAGAGAAATTTGCATGTATTGGGATGGTATAACCTGATTTTTAATGGCTAACTGCTCAGGAAGAATTTTGACCAGTTAGCTTAGGGGTGTCAAGCTCTCGTTGTCATGGAACGGTCACATGACATATCATGACTTCCCCCCCTTCACTAAACCAGGTGTGGGCATCGCCAGCACATGATGCATCCAGCCCATGGGCTGCGAGTTTAACACCCCTGAGTTAGCTGATAAGGAATGAAAGCCTTAATTTTTTGATCGTAGATAGAACTAGTTGGAACATAGGTTAGTTTCCACCATGGAAAGCAAAAGGCATGGTGTGATGTGGTGGCCTAGAGGCAGATATTTCTCTCTCTGGGCACAATGAGAATATACTGTATCTGCTGAAACAAACTCCGTTTTGGTGACAGGAAGAGCATCTGGCCAGTCAATACAGCTCCATTCACTTGCCCAAGACTCTATCCCGAAGGAATTACGGGGTCTTTAAAAGAAGATGATGGAAAGCAAAAGGCATCCAACACTTTTTCTGTTCATGTATTGCATGAATAAACTGCAGTAGAAATGAATTTCATTCCTGAAATATGTCATGATTACAGTGAATGACCCCTACTGAGACTATTGTTATTTTAAGAAAGTCTTCAGAAACACATGTGTATGTGTGTGCGCATTAGTCTGTTGTTTATTAATAGACACACATGGAAAGTTGCTTAAATACTGGGTAACTAACAGAGCATTAATTTTAGTAAATTATGGGAAAATTTCGTGAGCTCACAATGCTTCTTGAATTATTCCCTTGAATTATAAATTATAAATTGAGAAGAGTCATCTTACTGAGATTCAGAAAATGTGGTCTGCGTAGAGAACGCTTTATTGGCCCCACGGAGAGAGAAAAACTACTATTTATAGCTTCTCTACTAAGAGAGAAAAGCTACTGTATTTCTGATACAGAAAGCAAAGAAATGAGATGTCTGAAATTTCCCTCCTGTGGATCATCAAAGAGCAAAATGGTCCGGTGGAGTTCAGCTATCTTGACTTTTGGAGTAGCAAGACAGGGAGATCTAAACTCTACACAGCCAGTTAAATGGAGGAGGAGGAGGAGGAGGAGGAGGAGGAGGAGGAGAAGCAACTTCAGCCTTGAATGTAGTTCCATTTCCCATCTAATTACAGCTGCATTTTGGAATTCCTGCAGAGATGGTAGTTGTCTTTACTGACAACAGCTTCAGTATCACTAGAAGAAAGATAATTCTGTTTTCCTACTGCGGCAGCCAAATAGATTCAGGTAACACACAAGAGATAGGGTGTTGAGAGAGGTTGAAAGTTAACCTTTTTTATATATTCTTCTGACACCTGAGCAATGGAGTTAACCAAAAGGAATAGAACTGAAGCTCACATGAAATAAAACAGAAGGGCAGGAAGGATTTGTGTTTCCATGGGTCTAGTAAGGAGTAATATTTTCTTGATTTCCATTGTGGTTAGAGTCCTGTCAAGATGGAGTGTGGAAGAAAACATGCTTCTTATAAAAGGAATCAAGGATTGGGTAGTCATTGAGGCAACATTTAAAAGTAGAACTTTGTTAATGTATAATATATCCTATAGTCAATCTGTCTGCTTGTTTGGATTTAAACATCTATCTATCTTATGATTATCTATCATCTATCTATCTATCTATCTATCTATCTATCTATCTATCTATCTATCTATCTATCATCTATCTATCTATCTATCTTTTACGATTATCTATCTATCTATTTTATGATTGTCTGTCTGTCTGTCTGTCTGTCTGTCTGTCTGTCTAAACTATGTGGCGCCCAGTCAGTGTTGACCCTTAGTAACCACATAGATTTTCTCCATGAAATTCTGTCCCGAACTTGATCCTTCAAGTCTTCCAACAGCATACCTATTAGACCTGCCACAGGTATGCTTAAACCTCTGAATAAAAATGACCCTTGGCTCCATTTGTTGAGAAATATTTATTAGAGATCCAGTGTATTCCAGTAATGCAAATCAGAACTGGAAACTGTGCGCCCAAATCCCTAAATTCTACTTTTCCCTCCCTTAACTGTCCCTCATTGCTCACCCTAGTGTAACCAATCAGGTTCAGACAAGAGGTTTTTATAAAGGTCAATCCAAGCACAGTTTGGTATGCAGCCCCCTCCTTCTTCCAGCTGGGTGACCTTGAGGCAGCATCTCGAGATACAGCGTTTACTTTCATTTCTCAAAGCATTCATTCCCCCTCCCCACAGTTCATGGCAGTTTGTCACTGTATAGAAGCAAAGCACAAGCACACATAAGATGGCAGCTGGCAATGCCATTGGCACTATAACTGAGTTAATCCACCTTGCTGATGATCATCTCCTTCCTTCCTTCCTTCCTTCCTTCCTTCCTTCCTTCCTTCCTTCCTTCCTTCCTTCCTTCCTACCTTCCTTCCTTGGATTAAAGTCAGAGTTTGGTCTTCGTATAATGTGTCCAAACTATAATAATTTGAGTTTGGTCATGTATGCCTTGATTGAGAATTCTGTGTTGATTTGTTCAATGATCCCTTTATTTGTTTTCTTGGCTGCCCATTGTATTCCCAGCAGTTTTCTCCAACACTAAAATTTGAAAGTATCAACACTATTTCTATCCTCTTCCTTCAAAGTCCAAGTTTCAGTTATATAAAGTTTCATGAGGAGCACCGCTTCCATGATTTTGAACTTTATTAGGTGCAGATATTTCACAGCATCTGAATAGCTTATCCAAGACCTTTATGGCTGCTCTACCAAGTGTAGTCTCTAGAGCAGTGGCCCCCAATCGTTTGGACACCAGAGAGCGGTCCCATGGGGAAAGGTTTTTCCGCGGACCTGAGGGGTGTGGTTTTGCAGCTGCCTGCATCCCATGGATAGGGCTTCGCTTGTTTGCATGGCCTGCTTGCTGGCATGCCATGGACTGCTGTTGGCCCATGGACCGGGGGTTGAGAACCCCTGCTCTAGAGTACTTTTGAGTGCATGTTCCCTTATTCTTGATTTTTTGTTGTTGTTAGTTGCAAAGTCGTGTCCGACCCATTGTGACCCCACGGACAATGTTCCTCCAGGCCTTCCTATCCTCTACCATCCTCTGGAGTCCATTTAAGCTCATGCCTACTGCTTCAGTGACTCCATCCAGCCATCTCATTCTCTGTCATCCCCTTCTTCTTTTGCTCTCAATCATTTCCAGCATTAGGCTCTTCTTCCTTCTCATTAGGTAGCGAAAGTACTTGAGTTTCATCTTCAGGATCTGGCCTTCTAAAAAGCAGTCAGGGTTGATCTCCTCTAGGACTGACCGGTTTGATCACCTTGCAGTCCAAGGGACTCGCAGGAATCTTCTCCAGCACCAGACCTCAATTCTTTGACACTCAACCTTTCTTATGCTCCAACTTTTATTCTTGATAGTTGATCCTAAAAGGCAGAAGCTATCTACCACTTTAATATTTTCATTTTCAATTCTAAGGCTGGTTAGTGTACCTGTTATCAGTTTGGTTTTGTATACTGACTTGAAGGCACATAATCAATACATACCGTATATAATCTCAAGCAGAGTTGGCATTGGATAGAAAATCATTTGAGAAACTAAGGGCTGTGGAACAAACTAGTTTAGTGCTGTTTGAACTTTGAAGGGTCACTAAACTGCTGTAAGTTGAGGACTATCTGTAGTGCAAAGGACCAGCGAGCTCTGCCCCAAAATTAGCTATTGTACTTTGGGTGTAAGTGTCATATTCCAGAGTTACTGGAAGTTGGGTGTCATTAATTATTGTTAATTTGAAAAAGAAATAAAGAAAAAAAGCCCTCCGTGTTCAGGCCTCTTCATACATTTTGAGAGCTGGGTATTAATCTTGTAAGAAAAGACGAACGCCATCTGGATTTCATTTCTTGTAGCGTTTATCCTGTTGTGTGACAAATTCAGATCCTCCCCCAACAGGAATTCATGGTGACTTTCTTTTACATTCTAATTTGATGGTTTTTGGGTTTTTTTACAGAAAATCCCCCCAGTTCCTCATTAGCTCAAAGCCTTCAGAAACACAATCCAGACTTCTAAATGCTTAACAGTGAACATCATGACAGCCTGTTCAGGATCCTCATTAATACCATTTCCTTTTGCTTCTTGACCCCCAGAATGTGGCACCTCTCCAAGTGGTTGTGCGAGATGACAACTGCATCGTTATTTCCCTGGAAGCAGCTGACGTAGTGAGCTCATCCTCGGTGTATGTGGTGAAGATCACTGGTGAATCCAAGAACTATTTTTTCCAGTTTGATGAATTCAACAGCACTTTACCTGCTCCTGTGGTTTTTAATGCCACCTACCATGGTCTTTACTATATCGTGACCCTGATGGTGGTGAATGCCAATGTGATTTCCAAGCCAGCTAGATCAATCACTGTGTTAACTAGTAAGTATGTTTTTGAAACATTGTTGATTTGTCCTGTTTGAAGCCTGGATGGCATATCTTTCTGCTGCTTATTCATGATGGGGGCAGATTGGTTAGTCCAGGGGTGTCCAAACTTGGGAACTTTAAGACTTGTGGACTTCAGCTCCCAGAATTCCCAGCCAGCATGGGTTAGGGTTAGGGTTAGCATGTCTGGCTGGGGGATTCTGGGCGTTGAAGTTCACAAGTCTTAAAGTTCCCAAGTTTGGACACCCCTGGGTTAGTCGATTCGTCAGATGAGGAACAATGTAGTAAGTCCATTCCCACTGTGGCTAGTGATAGTTTTCAAATAATAAACATTTTTGCCAATAAATCAAACATTTCCTAAATTGCCAGCCTTGCCTTGCGATCAGTTACGCTGACTTCTTTTCAATCATCACCATGATCACCTTTTAAAAAAACCTTACATTTGCAACTGGTAATGGGGGAATGGGAAGAGACTATTTTATTCATTTTCAGTTTTTTTTAAAAAAAATCCTGGCTTTATTATTTTTATAAATAACTCAAGATGGCGAATATTTTTAATACTCTTTCCTTCTCCTATTTTCCCTACAATAACTGGCCCAAAGTCACCCAGCCAGACTTCATGCTTAAATTGGGACTAGAACTCACAGCCTCCTGGTTTCTAGACTGGTGCCTTAACCACTAAACTCATGATAGCGAAACTATGGCGTGTGTGCAGAGGTGGCATGCAGCGTCCTCTCTGTGGGCACGCAAGCCATCGCGCCAATTCAGATCAGTCGTACATGCGAGCGCACCTCCAACTGGACTTCAGGTCTCTGCCGTGCATGCAGAGAGGGCCCAAACACATGCGGGGGGTGTTCGCGCATGCGTGGAGGGCAGGGCATATGAGGAGGGGCTTGGGCCCATGCACAGGGCCCATGCACGCATTGCATTTTGGGGGTTTGGGTGCATGCATATGCTTTGGGCACTTGATCTGTCAAAGGTTAGCCATCACTGCACTAGACAAACTGGCAAACTTCAGTTTCAATACTTTATGGTTCTTTCCCCCAAAGTTTCTTTCTAGAGAGCAAAGAACTGGTTGAACATAACTGAGAGACTGCCAACCGCCCTCCCCCCCACTCCCTTGCTTAAAGAATACCGATGTTGTACATGTCAATCTGGATTACAATCACGGCAGAGAAAGAGAGAGAGAACGAGAGCATTTAAGCTTTTCCCTCCTACAATGAATCAAAGTATTTCACCCGTGGTGCAAACAGCTGTTGGGATGTGATGCTATAAAGGCTCAGGTGCCTCATCCTCATTTGCAAAATAGCTGCTGTTTGTTAAATTAAAACATGCATTCAAGAGCCAGTTATTTAACTAACTGCGTGTATAACTGAGAGATCGCCAGCTGTCCCCCCTTGCTTGGCCTAGAGCAGGGGTGTCAAACTCCATGTCCGCGGGCCAGATCCGGCCCATGTGGTGCTTAGATCTGGCCCATGGGACCACCCTAGAAATAGTGATAGACTGACCCGGGATGCCTCTGCCAGTGAAAACGGAGCTTGAGAGGGCCACTTGCGACCCTCCTTAGCTCCGTTTTCGCTGGCAGAGTGCTAGCAAAAGTGGATCCCCCCCAGCCCTGCCTGGGCCACCACAGGTGCCCCCGACACAAGTGACGTTGAGCTGGCCAGGCCCACCCTTGCCACCCTGGCCATGCCCACCTGGGCACCCCCCTTGCTCCCCCCAAGGTCAAACACAACCCTGAGGTGGCCCTCAATGAAATTGAGTTTGATACCCCTGGCCTAGAGAGACCTGGCTAAGCAAGTCATGTATCTTAACTCAAAAGTTGGGACCAGGCAAAAGATAGCAAGAAACGCAAAGGACAAGTGTGAATGGAGAACCCGTAGCCTTGCTTGTGTTCGCAAACATTCGCCATTTAAATGCTGCATTTTTATAACCGCTGCAATTTTTAGTTATCTTAGTTGTCATGGCAACCATGGGCAGCAATTTGGGGAATAAATAAGCACTGTTTTCCTTGTTCTGTGTCAAATGGCTCCCTGTTTGTTAACGAACATTGGGATATTGTGTTGAGTTCCTATGAGATCGTATTGATAAGGTTAGTGTCTAAGTGGAATGTGACTGGATCCTAATGTTTGGCACATCACTTAGATCCAGACAGACAATGCTTTCCAGCTCCATCTGTCAGCCATCATTAGATCCTGCTATGGGGGGGGGGGAGCCTATGAAAGCATCAACAACAATGCACAGTGACATAGCTCAATTGGTCTCTGAGCAGTCCTTTGCCATTTCACAGCAGTCCTCCAGTGTCTAGGGATGTTTGCAAGAGGACTGCATATCAGAATTGTCTCATTTTTTGGGTGTGAGGGAAGTGTGCGGGCAGTTACAGAACATATCAAAACAATGGTTTGAGTGTATCCTTGAAATCTAAGTCTCCTGCTAGGGATCTCACTCACAGCATCCAACAGATGTCGTCTCTACCATCTGTTGTTGCTTTTATAGATCAAGTTTTGCTTCTCTGCCTCCCCTTCAAGTAATAGATAGATGGATGGATGGATGGATGGATGGATGGATAGACGATGATAGGTAGGTAGGTAGGTAGGTAGGTAGGTAGGTAGGTAGGTAGATAGATTGATAGATGGCAGATAAATAGATGACAGATAGATGACAGACACAGACAGACAGACAGACAGACAGACATAGAAAGACAGACAGAAGACAGACAGACAGAAATAGATGACAGATAGATGACAGATAGAAAGATGGATAGATAGATAGATGACAGACACATACAGACAGATAGATGACAGACAGATATATAAGACAGATGACAGGTAGGTAGGTAGATACATAGATAACATGGATGGATGGATGGATGGATGGATGGATGGATGATAGATAGATAGATAGATAGATAGATAGATAGATAGATAGATAGATAGATAGATAGATAGATAGATAGATAGTTTGATTGATTTCTGGTTCCATAGCAAGCTGCCTAATTCTGAATCAGATTGGTTATATCTGATTAAAAGATAGATCACTAATCTGCCATTTCTGCATTCTAATGTACTAATTCTTGTTCAGTTTGAAGGAAAATTTGCATTCAAGCTCATGGACCTTCTTTTTATGTATGGTGATGGATGTGGGCAAGGATTATCTATGAACATTCTCTCTTTCATTGTACAAGCCTTTCTTTCTATAGATAGTTTATAGCCTGCCTGGCTTCCCACATTTATATTCAACCGAGGGAAGACATCTGGCAGGAGCTGCCTCGAATGAGAATCTTTAAAAAACATCCTTGAGAAATTGCTTCCTCCCTTCCTCATGTCAAAAAAGTTGGAGAAGTTGTCTACTAACCGCCTCTCTCTCTATCCCTGGAAGGAATTTTGAAAGGCCATTTGGACCAGGGGTGAAATCCTACTGATTCGGACCAGTTCGCCTGAACCAATAGTAAAAAAATGCTCACGCGGCACAGCCAGTAGTGAATTCAATTGTTTTTACTACCGGTTCTGTGGGTGTGGCTTGGTGGGTGTGGCTTGGTGGGTGTGGCTTGGTGGGTATGGCAGGGGAAGGATATTGCAAAATCTCCATTCCCACCCCACTCTCGGGCCAACATTTGCCGGTTCTCCGAACTACTCAAAATTTCTGCTACCGGTTCTCCAGAACCTGTCAGAACCTGCTGGATTTCATCCCTGGGCACAGCTGATTGCCACACAGCTGAACGTCGGAGCTACCAGTTCACCCAAACCGGTAGCATTTATAAACTACCAGTTCAGGCGAACTGCACGGATGCGAACCGGTAGCAGACTTCACAGCATTTCACCCCTGATTTGGACCCAGTTCTAATCAAGCCAAATGTTGTTCCTTAAGCCATCATCTCATTTTACACCAAATATTTCCCGACAAAGAAATATAGTATCTTATATACAACTTCAGGTACAAGTCGTAGATGTTTATAAATCTTTTCTTCCACAACATTGTACTTATTTACTTCCCCATAACAGACAAGCCTATTTAAAACATGCTGGGTAGTTTCCTTTTGGCCTCTGTCTTGCAAATGTCCCCATTTGTAGCCAAACTCATGAGGTCTCCTTGTATGATGCAGGCTCTAATGCCAACATTTAAGAATGTAAAGGTTAATATCAAAGGGCAAACTATTTTGAGGATAGGAAAGAAGAAAAGAAGAGCACTCTAAGAGCAAACCTTTGAAAAAACCAGGGAGAGCTTTTCCTCTGATCTCTGTTTCTTATTTAGTATAAAAACATAATGTTTCTTTTCAAGTTAATAAAAAGCACAATTTTCCCCCTTTTTGGATGCTAGAAAATATAAAGAGCAAAACAGTTCCCCTGAAATATATTTAAATCATTGAGATTTTACTGAATTTTAACTTTTATTTCAAAACCGCCATTCTTTATGGCCACGTTAGTCAAAGGACCATCAACATATTTAATATAGTTGCTGAACCATTTGGTGTACTCAGATTAAACTAGATGATCAACATTATAATAATTATTATGATTAAGCCCCGAGCTCTCTATTTAGCACAAGGATCTGTAAGACATGTAGACGTTTTATGATTGCAAGCCACCCAGAGTTATGGAAAATGGGCAGCCAATAAATTTTACAAACAAGCAGACAAATAAATAGAATAGATAGCAAGCAGTTTTCTAGAGAGTGGTGTGGTGGCCCCACAATCAGGAGGCTGTGAGTTCGAGACTAGGTAGAGGCAGATATTTCTGTCCCTGGGCACAAGGAGAATATATCTGCTGAACAAATCTCCGCATTGGTGTCAGGAAGGGCATCTGGCCAGTAAACACTCTGCTACCCTGGTGGCTCAGTGGCTAAGACACTGAGCTTGTCGATCAGAAAGGTTGGCAGTTCAGCAGTTTGAATCCCTAGCACCGCGTAACAGAGTGAGCTCCCATTACTTGTCCCAGCTTCTGCCAACGTAACAGTTGAAAAGCATGTAAAAATGCAAGTAGAAAAATAGGGACCACCTTTGGTGGGAAGGTAACTGTATTCCGTGCACCTTCGGTGTTTAGTCTTGCGGCCACATGATCACGGAGATGTCTTCAGACAGTGCTGGCTCTTCGGCTTTGAAACGGAGTTGAGGACTGCCCCCTAGAGTCGGGAGTGAGTAGCACGCATGTGCGGGGGAACCTTTACCTTAGCTCCATTCAGTTGCCCAGACTCCACCCCGCAAGGGATTAAGGGGTTCTTAAATGAAGATGATGGTAGCAAGCGATTTCTAGAGCAGCGATGACAAATCTTTTTTGGCTCACGTGCCACAAGTGGAGGGAGCGCAGGGGGGTTGTGTGCGGGTGTGCCGCACCCGTAATGCAATGCATGACCCCCCAGTGCGCATGCGCGCACAACAGGCGTGACCCCCCCCCATTTTTACATGCTTTTTTCGCCCTCCCCAGGCTCCAGAGGCTTTATAGGAGCCTGGGAAGGGCGAAAAGAGCCTCCCATGCCCCCCCCCCTGGAGGCCCTCTGGAGGCTTCAGGGACTGTCCGGAGGCTTCCCTGACGCATTTGGAGCACTTAAAACGACACTTCGAGCTAACCGGAAGCCTCCGGAGGGCCTGGGGGCTCCTATAAAGCCCCTGGAGCCTGGGGAGGGCGAAAAATGGCTTTAAAAAGGGTGAAATCAGCTGCCAGCGCGCGCATGCGCGCTGGCCAGCTGACAAGGCAGCGCCTCCCGTGCCCTGACAAATGGCTCCGCGTGCCACCTGTGGCACGCGTGCCATAGGTTCGCCATCACTGTTCTAGAGACTTGGTTTGCAGAGTATGTTCAGAAAGGAAACGAGCTGACTTTCCTACAAAATAATCCCTTAGGTCAGGTCTTCCCCTGCCTACCTTGCCACGCAGGATTTCTTTGTGTGAATATGATGTGTATCCTTTATGCTTAGAGGATAAAACATTGACTACCCATGGAATCAGGGGTGGGCTTCAAAAATTTTAGCAAGGGATTCTCTGCTTGGTTGCTGGGTGGGTGTGGCCATGGTGGGCGTGGCCTAGTCAGCCTCCTGCACCACGTTGGGGGGGGAGGCATTTTTGTCCTCCCCAGGCCTCCGGGAGGGTGAAAATGGCCTCCTCAGGTTCCTGAGGGACTCTGGACTCCAGCCTTCCTGAACCTCCGGTAGGCCCATTTTTCACCCTCCCTGAGCCTCCACACACACCCTGCACTTACCTGCATCCAAAACGGGCCCTGTGGGGACTCCTGGGAGGGGCGGGGGGGGACCCGCAGCAACCCACCCCTGCATGGAGTCATTAAAATAAGCAGATTGTGGAGATAGGATCCTAGACAGTTCTTGCCCTGGTTTCAAGCTTTCGAAGTTATTCATCCAACACCTTATATGAGAAATGGGTTCAGGATTCTAATGAGATTTTTTTCCTGGGGAAAGACAAACATACAGGAGGAAGGAAAAAAAACAAAAGGGAGGAAATGGTATCCATAACCAATTGGGCTTTTGCTTGGTCCAGAATCCTAGTTTCTCTTCCCCTTCTTAAGATAATGTAGGCTTTAGCGCAGGGGTGTCCAAACTTGGGAACTTTAAGACTTGTGGACTTCCACAAGGAAGTCCACAAGTCTTAAAGTTCCCAAGTTTGGACACCCCTGCTTTAGCAGAAAAGAATCCCCCCCCCCAAAACTATACTTTCTTCTCAGTCTCTTCCTTTGGCTCATCCTGATTTGCTGGCTCTCAGAAGGAAAATGGCAGGAAAGAGGCAATTTACAAGGCCTTTCGCTGAATCTAATTATCAGCTAATCCGATCAAGAGATCAGGCCTGAAATAAATTTGTAATAAAAATGAATACAGCATCTCTTCCTTATTCAATTTCTTCTAGGAAGAAGTAACCGGCTAATGTAATCACTTAGTCTATAAAGTTGCCATAATTAGAAGATTGGGATGGAATTATTATAGCTTGGGAAAGCTGTGCAAGGCAGAAAGTAATGAAAGATTTGCTTGGCTAGTAGCGTGTGGCAAGCAGCATCTCTCTGGAATCTCAAATCTCTCTTGCAATGGCTGTAATCAGGAATTCTTTTACACTTCAGCCCTAGAGAAATCATCCATAGATATTATCCTATATCTTACCTTGCCTTCACATTGGCTTGCCTTTTTTTACCCTACTTTGCCTCCAGGAATGTTTATTCTCCTCCTTGCAACTATCAGTCAGTCCTTGCAACTACCGGTTCGGCGAACCATATGTAAAATTAACATCTGGTTCACCCAAATTGGTCCAAACTGGTTGAATCCAGGAGTTGCCACAAAGAAGAGGGAGTCAAACTATTATCCAAGGCACCTGAGGGTAGAACAAGAAGGAATGGGTGGAAACTAATCAAGGAGAGAAGCAACTTAGAACTGAGGAGAAACTTCCTGACAGTTAGAACAATGAATCAGTGGAACAGAAGTTGCCTCCAGAAGTTGTGAATGCCCCAACACTGGAAGTCTTTAAGAAGATGTTGGATAGCCATCTGTCTGAAATGGTATATAGGGTTTCCTGCCTAGGCAGGGGGTTGGACTAGAAGACCTCAAAGGTCCCTTCCAACTCTACTATTGTATTATTGTATTGTATTGTAATCCCACCCCTGCTTGTGGGTGATCTCTGGTGCTTTCCTTTATCCAGACAGGTTCAAAGAGCAGATCTTTCCAGATCTTCATTCTTTGAGGTAATCATTGACTCTATTTTTTGCAGAGCCTTCTTCAGCCCATATTTCCTCAGGAATAATTATTCTTCTTTATTCAGTAGAAAAACATGGTGAGGTAGGGTTGGGTTTAGTTGGAGCGCCTGGCCAAAGATTATGGAGGGTTTGTAACAGTATGTAACGTGGGCAAATACTGTACCTCAAACAAACCTTTTCCAAATGAGTTAGGTTTGCAACTTCCAGGATTCTCACCCGGTATAATCCTAGGAGTTACAGTCATAAACATCTGGAGGGTGTTAGGCTTGGAACAGCTGTTTCAATTGGTGCACTACTTAACTATTGATTGATTGCGTTGATATCTCATCTTTGCTTTAAGAGCCCAAGATGGCCCTTTTTATGGGATGTAGGCCCATAATACTCTAAGCAGGCATGCTGGGCTGAGAGAGAATGTTTAGCTCAAAATGATTCAACCTATATTATAGCTAAGTACAATGTACATACATCTTCTCTGAGCACCGCAGGTACATTACAGATATATAGATGTGTTTTGAGAATAAAACACAGTATGTGGCTAATGAAACCGTCATGACCGAGCTGCTGGAAAATCCATACTCAGTCACAGGCGCTAAGCTTGCTTTAAACATACAAATCTGCCCCAGTTTGAAGAGTTGCGTAGGATCTGGTTGAATCCTAATCCTTTGACCTAATCCTAATCTCTGCCATTACCCCTGTGGAATATTATCCCACTGACGGTGAGCAGGCGCCCAGCCTCCTTGCCTTCTGAAAGGAGTGAAAACTAGGCCCTACAAGCTTGCAAGGGGAGGGGTGGGGACCAGAGGCGCATGCTACGGAATGGGGCTACGGAAAGCTCTCCCTTCAACTTTCAGTTACTTTTCAATAGTGTTTTCTACATCCTTGCCCCTTTTACATTTTTAGCTTTTATGTATTATTTTTATATTTTAATAGCTTACTGTATACCACCAAGGGTCCCTCTGTGAAGGAGGTGGGTAGTTTAAAAATGTGCTAACAATGTAAAAAATAAATAAAATCCATTAGAAGTTACCCATTCAGGATACTCTTAATTTGCAAGCTCATTTTGTTGCCTAGGACAGTGATGGCTAACCTTTTTCTCCTCGTGTGCCAAAATTGCGTGTGTGCGCGTGACAGCACACAGGTGTGCCCACACCCCAGTGGTGGATTTCAAAAATTTTAGAACCTCTTCTGTAGGTGTGGCCTGCTTTGTGGGTGTAGCTTGCCGGGCATGTGACTGGGTGGGAGTGGCTTGCTGGCCATGTGACCGGGTGGGAGTGGCTTGCCAGCCATGTGACTGGGTGGGAGAGGCTTGCCAGCCATGTGACCGGGTGGGAGTGGCTTGCAGGCCATGTGACCAGGTGGAAGTGGCTTGCCGGCCATGTGACTGAGTGGGAGTGGCTTGGCAGTCTATAAATTAAAGTATTATTATTATTATTATTATTATTATTATTATTATTATTATTATTATTATTATTATTATTATTATTATTATTATTATTATTATTATTATTATTATGTGACTGGGTGGACATGGCCAACTTGTAAATGTGGTGAAACTCACTTAACAACGCTCTTGCTTAGCAACCAAAATGTTGGCTCAGAAACTCTGGCATTTGAAGCACGCAAGTCTTAAAGCTGTCAAGTTACAAGACCCTTGTACCCCTAACACTTTAGAAAAAAAACCCAGGGGTGTTCAAACTTGACAGCTTTAAGACTTGTGGACTTCAACTCCCAGAATTCCTCCTCTCACTCTTCATCTTGATGATGTGTGGACAGGCGGGGGGAGGGAGCTGGAACCGGTTCTAAACGGCACTGTAGATTTGTGGAACCTCTTCTATAGAAGAGGTTAGAACTGGCAGGAACCCACCCCTGCCACATCCATAATGCAATATGTCCTGCCCCCTGTGAACATGCGCGCACACACACACCCTCCTCCACCCCCTGTGCATGCATGCAATTCCCCATGCACTCCCACAACCCATTTTGGGTCTACCAGGCCTCCCTGAAGCCTCCTGGGACCAAAAACAGGCTGTGTGGGGATGCCACGCACCCCCACAATCCATTTTGGGCCTAGCAGGTCTCCCTGAAGCCTCCTGGGAGAAAAAACAGGCCGTGGGGGGGAGCCACACACCCCCACCCCATTTGGGGCCTAGCAGGCTTCCCTGAAGCCTCCTGGGAGAAAAAACAGGGCACAAGGGGGGGGGTGCTCCCTCACCCCCACGCATGCATGTGTGACCCCCACTCCCCACTCATGTGCATCTGTCTCCCGCATGTGCAGCAGAGACCTGAAAATCAGCTGACCAGTGGGAGATGTGTGCACATGCGTGATGGAGCTGAGCTGGGCGACTGTTTGCATGCCCACAGAGAGCGTGCCGTGTGCCACAGGTTTGCCATCACGGGCCTAGGAGCAAATGTCCAATCTGAGATCTCCTCCCTGGTTCATTACTCCAACTTCCCTGCCTGGTCTGCAAAATATGGTGGCACCCTAAACATCAGGAAGAAATAACTCCGAAGTAAAATTTCTGGAGAAATGAGAAATTTTCAATGTGCTACTCTTTCTGTTGTTGCTATTATTTTAAAGCAAGATCAAGCTGTCATGCTCATTTATAAACAGCATCTTTATGGTGTTCTTCTATGGGTGCAGGATAATATTTCAAGAGGAGAAGAGGGCAGGAAAAAAAGCAGCTTATTTATTCAGTTTATCTTGCCATAGCACATCTAAGTAGATAATAGCATGTAAAACACAGTTCAGATGTGGAATAAAATAGCGTTAGAAAAACCTATGAAGGCAGCTCAGTTAAATACTAACTCCTGCTAAGCCTAAGAAGACTTGTATGTTTTAAAGCTCTGATCCACTTCAGAGCCAATAAGATCTTGAGTGTTAGATTGGGTAATGGATAGGCACACACAGGCCTAACGGTAACAACAGCTCTTTATTAAGTACAACAAGTGAGAACAATCCAGCGAAGGTTGAGTCTGACAGCGGCCCTTTTATAGGGAGCTGTCAGACCCTTCGACCAATAGGATTAAACCTCTGTTCCCGCCGGGACAGAGGATCTTGGTAGAAACTAACTTGGTAGTTAGAACAAGTATCTAACATTGAGGAAGGTCCAAAGATGCAAGATGACATTTTTTAATTGATGGGACCCATCATTGTTAGTTATTTATTGCAAGAAATAGTCCCTGTCAGGTGCAAGCAACCAGAATCACTCAAATAGACGTTTTATTGTTGACCACTGTAAGGTTCCAATTAAATTGATTTATAGTTCATGCCTCTGCACAGGAATCTAGTCAACTAAGGGTTAGCACTATTTTGAAACTAGGTAATGGTTAATAGAATACAAGAGGTCTTAGACCAGGGGTCCGCAGACTTAAACACTCAAAGAGCCATTTGGACCCGTGTCCCACAGAAAAGAAAACACCAGGAGCCACAAAGGTCCTCACCGGAAGCCCCCTGTTCGATTCTGGAGCTGACCGGACGTTCAGTTCCCCTACCATAGAGTCTCCTCCTAGTGCTGCATACTTTTTCCTCTACCTGTCATAACCGAAAGCCCTATCAATTGTGGAGACAACTGGAAAACCCTCCCCTTGCCATAGAGTCTTCTCCTGGCACACTGTGCTTCTCTCCCCCTTCCACCGGAAGCTCCTCTCAAAATTGTGGTGCCGACCGGTGACGGAGTCACAGCAGAGGGAGGAAAGAGCCCATGTGGCTCCAGAGCTGCAGTTTGCTGACCCCTGACTTAGACCATTTGTGGCAATGTACAGATTCTAAGCTGATGACTTGCTTGACTCCCCCTCAGGCTCTTCCACTTCTACAATCACCTACATTAGAAAAGTCTCACTAGACTGTTTGTCTTCCCTTGGGAAATAGTAGCTACAGATTTAAGGGATTGATCTCCCCCAAACAGACACTAAGCCGGAATGTCTGTTTACTCCTCATAGAGGGCCCCTCTCCCCTTCCTCTGGTGATATCTTTTGTGGCCCGCTGGCAGTCAGAAGAGCTGGCAGCAGACTCAGACAGTGAGGAGGTTGGGGAGGAACATGGGCCAGTCCTGGGGGTTGAGGAAAGCTCAGACGAGGGCTCTATGTCAGAGGCAGAGAGGGAGCTAGACAGCAGTGAGGCCAAGGAACAGCTGGAGCCTGTTCCCAGTGTGCGCATGCGCAGAGCTGCCAGAAGACAAGAACAACTAAGAAAGCAGGGTCGACTTAAAAATAAAGCCACACCTTGGAGGTGATTGGCCCCTCCCATTGGAAACAAAAGAGGAGCGAACGGGAAGTGGGCTTTTGCAGGGAACAATAAGTTCATGCGGTCATGTCGAGAGATAAAAGTCCTGTTTGTAACTATAAGAGACTCTGTGCCACGTTTTGCCTTGCCCTGCGTTTGGAACTAGTTATTTGGCAGCTCGCCAAACGAGATAAGGTTCGTATTTGATAAACAACCCTCTGAAAGACTGCTTGCTAAGCCTTGTGGACTGTGAATGAAAGGAATTCACAGTCTTGTAAATAAAAGGTTTTTTTTCCGGGACCAAGACTCTGCTTCTTGCTTGTTAAGGAAGCCTGGGTGAACAGTACCACAACCAGTCCCAAAACTTTGTAAAACTGGCACTGGATTTCAATAGCATTTTCTGGATATCTCAAGTCACTCTTTGTCTTTTCATTTTATCTCTCTTTCAAAGGACCTCTACCTGTAACCAACGTTTCCATCTACGATTATAAACCATCACCTGAAACAGAAGTATTGTTTGAAATCCAGTATCCAGAGAAGTATAATGTTTTCACTCGGGTGAATATAAGTTACTGGGAAGGAAGAGAGTATCGGACAATGTTATATAAAGGTGGGTGGAAAATACATCTTAAAATCAAGACAAGTTACATGCCAGAACAATTGAGGATGTCTTTGTGTGTTGTTGCGTATATGTTTAAACAAACCTTTCATTTACATTTGCTTATTGGGGCTTTTAAAACCATATTTGAGGGCTCCAATTTTTGAGGGAGGAATTCTTTGACAAGAAGAATGTGAGAGCCTACCGGTTCAGATGAACTGGTAGCTCCGATGATCAGCTGGGAGCGAACTGGTTTGCCCCCAATGTTCAGATGGGCCCATCCGCCTGCCCGTACTATTTTCCTACCTTTATTTTCTCAGCTGATTCACGCGGCAGAGTAGATTGCTGCGCGAATCAGCTGTGTTATTCATTTCTCCAAAGAAACCCAGAAGTGGAGATTTCTTAAAACTGCTATCACCGAACCAGTTGTTAAACTGGGAGGATTCCACAACCTGTATCAAGCAACAGATAGTCCTTGACCTATGGCTGTAATTGAAACTGGAAATATGGTTGTGTGTGTGTGTGTGTGTGTGTGTGTATTGTGTTTGTGCTGATAAATAAATAAAGGGAGACTAGTATAGATCTATTTCAAGCTATTTAGCTCTCATCAGCTGGCCATACCCTTATTTATTTATTTATCAGCACAAACACAAAACAAATGTAACAAAGGCAACATTAAAAATATGGTTTTCTGCCTGGATGGTCTCCTGGAGTGAGCCGAAGGACAGAAAGGGGAAACAGAGTACATACATACATACATACATACATACATACATACATACATACATACATACGTTGTAAATTGTGGTCATGTGACTGTGGAATATTGCAAATGGCCATAAACCTGGGCTTCTTATTGAGTGCCCAAAATCCTGGGAGAGCCCAGTTGTCAGAAATTCAAATCCAGGTGGTAAATACCCCTGGGAAATTCCATTGTAATTTAAATTGGGTGCTAAGTGACCAAGTAGTAAGTCAAGGACTATTTGCATTAGAAATAAATAATAACAATTTTGCAGTAACCGTAAATTACTAGAATGGGGAATGAAATAAAATCAATCTTAAGAATTATCTTTCAAAAGCAAAGTTGGGATTTTTCTGTAAATGGAATTATACAAGGAAACATTCCCTCCCCAAAAGGGGCAGGTTAGAGTGCAAAATTTGTAAAAAGAATCTGGAATAAGGTAACAGCAGGCCACATCTGTACTTGGTCAAGGAAACCTCATGGATCGAAATGGACTTAAAAGGAGACAATTATTTGTATTCATGCATGTATGCCTGCCCACATGTACAATAAGGAGATAAAAAAAGCTACTCTTGCAAGTTCTCATTTTCCTTGCATTAACTCTTTCGCCATTTTATAATGTTAACTTTGAACATTTAACATTTTAATGTAAATTTTGGCATCTAACATGTTGACATTGTGTAGCGCCTTGCGAGAATGCCTTTCACTGATTACTGTCCTCAAGGCCAACTTCCCCCCTCTTTCTATCTCATATCTGTCAGGATGCCTTGCAAAAAATATTCCTTTTATTTTGTTAAGGGACTGCCTGGGATAGGGTATATCTAGTTGCTATTTGTTAATACGTTAGTTTCCTAGATCCATCCTTCCCTTTCTGTGATCTTTCCTGCAGCTAAACCTTGTGAGTTATGTGGAATCATCATAGAGGAACTGGCTCAAAGTTGCCCTGCTAAGGGTGGATTTGAACCTGGGTCTTCTAGTCCACATACAACATCTTTACCACTGCACCATACTGTTGGCTTAAAATCTTGGCTTTAAAAATTTGGCTGATTTCCAAGCTTGGAGGCACTAAATGTGTTAAGGGTCTTATTCATTGGCTTTATTGTTAACTGGTTGACTATCTCAGCTGTTGTGTATATTTATTTTTGAAGTTTTAATTGCTTTTTAAGTCATTTTTATAGTTTTAGAACTATAAAGTGCTGTTGATTGAGATGGGCAGCTATAAAAATTGAATGAATGAATGAATGAATGAATGAATGAATGAATGAATGAATGAATGAATGCATACACACATACATACATACATACATACATACATACATACATACACACATACTTTGATTGATTTGCAATAAGTTAGCCAAATTTTCTTAACTCCCAGTTATTAATAGCAACGATTAAGAAGTTTGAAGAACAGAACTAGGGATGAACATTTATATGAAAAAACTGAATTTTCCCATTGGGAATATTGCTAGAATTTTCTGTTCTATATTTTGAAATCTTTTGGCTTGTTTTCAGGGTTTTAAACAAAAAAAGAAAGTAGAGCCCGAAGCATAAGGTTTATCTCTTCCTGACAGAAGTAACTTGACAATCAGTTTTACATGTTTGACTTATTTATACTCCGTGAAATATGTCCCTTAGCTAGTTGGCTTTCAAGAACCCCTTTCATGCAGATCATGTCAAGAAGATTATATCATCTCCTCTTTGAAATATTTGTTATCGCTCAGTTCATGTTGCCGATTGTAACAATTGTGCCAGGTTTCAAGTTTGTTTCTTTGGCTTCAGCTTCTAAGGACTTATGACAACCAGAAAAAGAGAGGCGGAATAAGAGCAGAGGAAATTCAAATGTTACTAATAGTTTAGAGTCTTATTTAAATCTTCATGACAGTGACAAGCAGTTCTCCTCAGGAACTGTGAATTTGAATGAGCGAATTTTAATATGTGGCATTTATTTACCGCTCCACAGATTTCTTTAAAGGCAAAACGGTTTTCAATCACTGGCTGCCTGGAATATGTTACAGCAATATCACATTTCAGCTGGTATCTGAAGCAACATTCAATAAAACCACACTGGTAGAATACAGTGGGGTTAAGCATGAGCCTAAGCAGCATCGGACAGGTAATGTGATTTTGGGTATCTATGATTAGTAGATTATTTTCCCCAGCCTAGCGCAGACCAGGTGTTAACTGCTAATCAGGATCTTCAAGAAAATCTCCTGCTTTCTCTTCTCTTTAGAACAAACTCAACAGGCCAACAAAAGTGTTTCTAGGTATTTCTTGACCAGGTCCTTTCCAAAGGGCTGCCAGACAGGCGTTAGTCCAAAGTTGCAGCAGATTCTCCATGGGCAACACAAATTCAGGAATCATTTGATTTATTTCCAGTCTGCTAACTGTTACACTGTACTTTCTGACAAGAACATCTCCCAGTGGTCAGTCTGGGAGAGAGGATTAAATTTTAGCAGCGATCTCACCAAGGACATATTTCAAGGAAGACAAAGTACAACCCCTTGATCGTTCTCTCTGGACCAATTTTGCATAATGTGATAAGGAGGTGACAAATGATGCCATTCTACCCTCATTTCCTTTCTCATCTCTTTATCAGTCTAAGCCTTGAAGAATTAAAACTAGGGTAGGGTAGAATAGAAATAGAAATAGAATAGAATAGAATAGAATAGAATAGAATAGAATAATATCTATCTAATTGAAAATGAATTTGACTAAATCTGCAACCTGTTTTAAGGTTATGCAGGACATAAATAAAGCTGCAATATTAACATTTTTATTTTCAAGTTAGGCAAGAACGTTCTTTGAAAGTTTCTCACCATCTCACCATTCTTTATCGCAAAAACCCAACCACCGATTCATTTCCTGGATCAGCTTAGCGCTGCCGAAAAATGTTTGTTTTCTTTTCTCAGAATTTTTAGGTCAACCTTCCTAGTCTGGCTCCTTCTAGATGTTTTGGACTATAATTCCCAGCGTTCCCAGCCTGCATGTAGGAATTCTGAGAATTATAATCCAAGCCACCTAAAAGGCAGCCAGAGGCAGAAAGGTTGCTATGGATATATCATCTGAGCAGGCTTTGATTTCTCTGAATTTTTGCTACGGCAGAATTTTCTGCTGTTTTAGCTTAGCTGAGGTGTGGCGATCAGCTCTGCCGCATGAATCAGCTGAGCGAAGAAACAAGGAAATATAGGACAGGGAATGACGGGGTTGGGGGGGGGGGCAATCAGAGGTGGTATTTGCCGGTTCTCCTAACTGCTCAAAATTTCCACTACCAGTTAATGCGAACTGGTGCAAACTGGCTGAATACCATCTCTGGATAATACAATGTTAGCCACTCAAAACCAGAAAAATGAGAAAATCTCTGCCCTGTTCTTTCATTTGGTATGTCTTCATCCTCTTTGCTTACTTTTGCTGTCTGCTGAAGCCCTCATCTCAGTTCAAAAAGTGGAGTAGTACAGCTCTCAATTACCCAACGTTTGTCCATTCTGTAAATTATACAGTGAAATGCCCTGACAAAGTGGCACATAGAAAGGAAGCTGAGAATCTATTCAATTCAATTCAATTTCAATTTATTTGTGCTTCTAGACCGCCCCCTCTCCCAGAAGGGACTCGGGGCGGTGTACAGTCCATAGAGAATATCACAAAAATACAATAAAAAATTAAATATGTACAGTTTGGAGGAGGTTAAAATGCAATTAAAAGAACTGTACAAAGCTAAATAAATATAATTTTTTTAAAATCCCTAAAACAGACACAACAGATTAAAAAACCCTAAGATAACCAGATAATAATACATTTGCCAGGAGGGACAGTTGTAATTATGCCAGGCCTGCTAATCGGAACAGGTGAGTCTTCAATTTTTGCCGGAAGGAGCGGAGGTCAGAAGTGGTTCTAATGTCGGGGGGGAGGTCATTCCAGAGGGTTGGGCCCATCACAGAGAAGGCCCTACTCCTTGGTGTCGCCCGTTGGCATTTCCTAGTGGACGGCACCAGGAGAAGTCCCTCCCTGTGTGAGCGAATTGGCCGCAGGGATGTATGTGGGAGGATGCGATCCCTAATGTTATTAGAAAGATGATAGGAAATCTTTCTGAAGTTGTACCTCTTGGTAGATCCTATGCCACTCTTATGAAAGCTGTATCCTTCCTTCTTTCTTTCTTTCTTTCTTTCTTTCTTTCTTTCTTTCTTTCTTTCTTTCTCTCTCTCTCTCTCTCTCTTTCTTTCTTTCTTTCTTTCTTTCTTTCTTTCTTTCTTTCTTTCTTTCTTTCTAGGTGATGCATTTCCTTTATTGTTTTTATTTTAATGAACAAAGAGGGTTGGATTATACAGTCGACCAAGCCTCCGCTTAATCCCCTTAAGAGTTCTAGCAAATATCTGGAAAGGTTGCTGCATTTGGTTCAATCCAGTATGCAGAAACGGGCAGATTGTACTGGCATGATTCTGTAGAGAAAACAAATCAAGAGGACAAATTCAAATTAACCCTTAAATTGCTTTTGAAAATCACTGCCTCAGTTTGATGGTAAGCTGACCAGCTGCTTAAAGGGAGGCATCCCTTGGGCAATGAGCCCTCCTGATCAGGGGTGGGATTCAAAAAATTCAGCAATGGGTTCTCTGCCTGGTTGCTGGGAGGGCGTGGCCATGGTGGGTGTGGCCTAGTCAGCCTCCTTCACCATGGCGGCATGTGTGTGTGTGTTTGCGTGTGTTTTCGCCTTCCCCAGGCGCTGAAGGCTTTCCTTGAGCCTCTGGGAGGGTGACAAATGCTTCCCCCAGGCTCTGGGGGCCTTCTGGAGGCTGGAAACGCACCCGTTTCTGGCCTTCCGGAACTTCTAAAGGCCTCTTTTTCCCCCTCCCCGAGCCTCCGCGTGGGCCCTGCACTTACCTCGCATACAAAATGGGCCGCATGGGAGGGGAGGGGCAAGGTGGGCAGGTCAACCAGAGGTGAGATTTGGAGGTTTTCCGAACCAGCCATAATGTTAGCTACGGGTTCTCCCGAACCTAGGCAAACCCTTAGCAGCCCACCCCTGCTCCTGATCCCACAAACTTAGGGCAGTAATTGAATGTTAGTAATATGCCTCCTGATCTTTTTCAGTTCCCTATCCACCCCGAAACGTTTCTGTACAAATTGTACACAAGAATAGCCCTGAGAACTGGGAAGAAGAGCTCAGTGGGAATTCCCCAGAACAACCCTTCACGGAGACCCAGAATGTTATTGGGCAGGAAAAAGTTACTCCTATGTCGGATGAGATATCTGAGCTCCCAACGGTGAACGCTTCCTATATTTGGCCTGATTATCCCGCGAACAGCAGTGATTATGAAAGCACATCGCAGCCTGATTGGTGGACTAATGAATCTGAGGATGAGAATGAGTTTGTGAATGCAGTGCCAAGGGATTATGAGAACCTCATCCCAACTGTTGAACTCGGAAAACCTACTTCGGGAACTCCATCATTCCTTCCAGTGCAAATGGCGTTGAGCTGGTTACCGCCAAAGCTGCCCACAGTATTTGATGGCTTCCACATTCGTATTAAGAGAGAAGGTAACTTTACAAGCAACATAAATCAGAATGCTGGCCCTGGAAGTTTAAGCTAAGATGCTGAGCTTATCGATCAGAAAGGTCGACAGTTCGGCGGTTCGAATCCCTAGTGCTGCATAATGGAGTGAGCTCCTGTTACTTGTCCCAGCTTCTGTCAACCTAGCAGTTCGCAAGCACATAAAAATGCAAGTAGAAAAATAGGAACCACCTCTGGTGGGAAGGTAGCAGAGTTCCATGTGCCTTTGGCATTTAGTCATGCCGGCCACATGACCACGGAGACTTCTTCGGGCAGTGCTGGCTCTTTGGCTTTGAAACAGAGATGAGCACCGCCCCCTAGAGTCGGGAACAACTAGCACATATGTGCAAGAGGAACCTTTACTTTTACCTTACAGTTTTAGACTGCACATATCAAATTATGTTTGTCAAAGATATGTAGGTAGAGACTTTCTTTCCACATAATTAGATTTTGCTTTAAGAATAACTTGATTAAGGCAGCCCTGAAACCTGTTTGGCTTCTTCTGATACATAACTAAGTTCTACTTAACTATTGTCTTAGTTTGAGTTATTGTTCTTAACCGAGAGGTTCCTTGTTTCTTTCAAAAGTATAATTCAATATGAACATTTTAAAAATGTATTTTGACCTGGATGATTTTGTTGGCATAAATATATCATATTTTAAAATGTTATTTTTTAATATAGTGGAGTCTAGACACTCTTTCCCCCCTTTTAATCTGGAAAACAATTGGGCCATAGTTGGAAAATGCCTTCTTCAGATGTTCGATTGTCTTCAGTTTTATGCTAGTTTGAATGGATTCCTTGATAATTAGTTCAAGGGAATTTGTTCAGTTGAGAATTTGTAGCCTCTTGGTTACGGCCATTCCAATTGTTGGAGAGAGATATCCTAAAAGTAAAACAAAACAAAACAGCAAATTAGCACTCTTAAGCATTTAGAATAGTAGACATTTTTTTCCAGAATTGTTTTAATTGCAGTTTAGTCTCATATATCATCTCCTATCTTGATTTAGAGAACTTCACGGAATTCCTGACAGTTGGAGAAGACGTTCACGAACTTGTCACGGATCTAAAAGAACCAGGGAAATATACATTAACGGTTACAACATTTAGTTCCTCTGGATCATGCGAAGCGCGGGAAAGCCAATCTACCCAAACCCTTCGCTTTTATATTAGTAAGTTTAGATATTCGTATGATATATACGGGTAGCTGTAAAAAATTACAGTCGTTTTCTCACTAGTGATTTACAACACCTTATAGCTTCATCCAGCTATCTTTGTGGCAAGATAAAGCGTCTCTTCATGATGATTTATTGGTATAGCAATGGTTGGATGATGCTGTAACACACTATAAATCACTAATAAAAAATGACCTATAGCTAGTTAATGTCCTGGTTCATCGGTGATAAATATTCTTCCTATTTTATTTGCTTGTGTTCGGTATTTATTAATTTCCATCCCATCCTGCTATCTACCTGAGCCGTAAATAGTCCTGGGAACAACATGAGCTGATGCAACTTCTTTTGCATGAGAAAACACTTAGCATGTGTTGCATCTTTATAATATTTGCTTCCTTTGCAAGTAAAGAATAAGTACTATGTTTCCCCAAAATAGGACAGGGTCTTATTTTCTTTCAACCCCCCCCCCCCAAATAGGCACTTGGCCTTATTTTCGCGGAGGTCTTATAATTTTCGAGGTGCAGGAGGCGGCGAGCGTGGTCACCTCATGGCTGCTGCTGTGTTGCAATATTTTCATGGAGGGCTAATTTTCGTGGGAGGGATTATTTTAGTATTATTTTAGTAATTATCCAGGAAGGTCTTATTTTCATGGAAACAGGGTACTAAAAGGTAATCATACTGGACAGCATTGGAGCAACTTTTGGAAGGTACTGTTTTATTCTGATCCACCTCTGAAAGAACTGTCTGCTCTTTCTACCCAACAGCCTCTCCTTCCCTATTATATCATTTCTTTTCTTTATTAATTTATAATATAAAATATAAAAGAAAATAGTAGGAAAATAAGAGAGGGAGAAAGAAGGGAAATTATAGGGAAACGGGAAAAAAGAAAGAAAAAGTGTTAACTTCTGACTCTCTTTAGTGCAGTAGAATACAATAATAGCAATAGCACTTAAACTTATATAACGCTTCATAGTGCTTTTAAATCCCTCTCTAAGAGGTTTACAGAGTCAGCCTATTGCCTCCAACAATCTGGGTCCTTATATTACCCACCTCAGAAGGATGGAAGGCTGAGTCAGCCTTGAGCCTGGTGAGATTCAAACTGGCAAATTGCAGGCAGCCAGCAGTCAGCAGGAGTAGCCTGCAGTACTTCATTCTAACCACTGTGCCATCACTGCTCATTAAGCAGAATACGATAATAACATCAAACCTCAACTTTCTCCTTTTTACATAGTATAAATTAGCCATTTCTATAATAAATAACCTATTTAATCGGTAAAACCCCAAATCAAAGTTTTATTCCCCCCCCCCCCACCTCAAGCACAAAGTCCAGAAGCGGTTTCCAATTAGAAACAAAAATAATTCTGTTTTTTCCCCCTTTAATCAAAAGCAGTCAATTTAGCCATCTCTGCTAACGCCATCAACTTTTCTAGCCATTCATCCCTGGTGGAAATCAAAGTGTCCTTCCATTTTTGTGCATAAAGTAATCTTGCTGCTGTCAACAGTATATAACATCAAAGTTCCAATTTTTTTCCCAACCGTTTTTCCATTAAACCCAAAAGGAAAGTTTCTGATTTTATCTTTATATATCCTCCTCTTCCTTACACACACACACACACACCCTTCCTTCCTTTCTACTCAGCTAGAGGATTCTCATTCTGATGGCTGTCTCATTAAGGAACCATAGAGAAATGATTGAAGGACCATCTTATATCTCCAATCAGAATGATAAAAGTTCCTTTAGCTGGCAGGGCAGGAGAAGTGGCAAATTGGAGCTTGTCTGCCATCTGCTGCCTTCCCATTTCATCTCCCAAACCAACCACCAATCTTTAAAGTGGCTTATACTAACAAGGGATGTGGTGGCTCAGTGGCTAAGACACTGAGTTTGTCAATCAGAAAGATTGGCAGTTCGGTGGTTCGAATACCAAGCGCCACGTAATGGAGTGAGCTCCCGTTACTTGTCCTAGCTTCTGCCAACCTAGCAGTTCGAAAGCATGTAAAAATTTAAGTAGAATAAATCAGAATCCTCTTTGGTGGGAGGGTAACAGCATTCTGTACCCCTTCCGCATTTAGTCATGCTGGCTACATGACCACAGAGAGGTCTTCGCCCAGCGCTGGCTCTTTGGCACCACCCCCTAGAGTCGGGAATGACTAGTACATATGTGCGTATATACAGTATATAATACACTGAATCTAAAACTAATTGAACGGGCTCCGTTTACATAACACCTTAAGTCCAAATCTTCAAACAAACCAAGGCTAAAACATAGGCAGTCCTTGACTTACAACCACAATAGAGTCCCAAATTTCTTTTGCTAAGCAGGACAGTTGTTAACTGAATTGTGCCCCGTTTTACAACCTTTCTTGCCACAATTGTTAGGTGGATCACTGCAGTTGTTACATTTGTCTGGCTTCCCCATTGACTTCGCTTGTCAGGAGCCACAGTGGCGCAGTGGTTAGTGTGCAGTACTGCAGGCTACTTCTGCCGACTGCTGGCTGACTGCCATTCGGCAGTTCAAATCCCACCAGGCTCAAGGTTGAGCCTTCCATTCTTCCAAGGTCAGTAAAATGAGGACCCAAATTGTTGGGGGCAATGTGCTGACTCTGTAAACCGCTTAGAGAGGGGGCTGTAAAAGCACTATGAAGCAATATATAAGTCTAAGTGCTATTACTATTGTCAGAAGGTCGCAAAAGATGATCACATGATCCTGGGACACTGCAACTGTCATAAATATGAGTCCATTGCCAAGTGTCCAAATTTTGATCATTTGATCATGGGGGGGGGGGGAATGCTGCAACAGTTGAATGTGTGAAAATTGATCATAAGTCACTTTTTTCAGTGCCATTGTAACTTTGAATGCTCACTAAATGAACTGTTATAAGTTGAGGGCTACCTGTAATAATGTTTTACATGTAAATGTTGGGTGATTTTAATTGATTTGGTTAAGCATGCTGGGGAAACACAACTAATGTCTTACCTTAGGACTCCACAGAGCAAGTCTTATTGAGTAGCGTAGCTGACCCAAGATTGTGTAGTAATGTTGCGTGGGATGGAAGCCATAGTTCTTTCCTCTCACTCCAGATCTTTGTGGGTCACCTCTGTGTAACCATTCTTGGCATGTTAAATTGATGTTTACTGACGAAGACATAAGGGAGACTAGTACAGATCTATTTCAAGCTATTTAGCTCTCATCAACTAGCCATACCCTAATCTCTCCTCTGCTATAGCCAACAAAGCAAGGAGAGCCCATGGCTTAGAGGTCAATACATCTAACTAATATGCAAGCAGCCTGGATTCAAATCCCAGAAGGGTATGGCTAGCTGATGAGAGCTAAGTAGCTTGAAATAGATCTATACTAGTCTCCCTTATTTCTTTGACGGTAAATATAAATTCAACACAAAATTAATTTCTCGCAAAAGCAACTGCCTGCGAAGGCTCCTGGATTGGGGCTGAAAGGCAAAAGTGGAAGCAGTATGCTCCATCCCATATTTGGGTAGACTAGGTTGCCCCAATAGACCAATCTCACCAGAAAAAACACTCATTCTTGGCATGCTAAGCCTGGAGACAACTAATGTTATTTCAGCCAGGGAGAAGCGCAACTATTAACAGTGACCACCATCATTTCTGGCTTCTGATGATATCTTAGGTCCTACAGGAGAATTGATAGAAGAGCTGACCGAAAAGCCTCAGAATGTTGCGGTGACTGTGCTGAGCTCCACCACAGCCTCTCTGTCTTGGACAACCTCTCTGGAGGCCTCTGGGAGCAACGCTACCATTGTGTCCATTGTTTCCTTGACGTGCCAGAAGCAGAAGGAGAGCCAAAGGCTGGAGAAACATTATTGCACAGAGGTAAGAGGCACACATTTCTTCTGTCACCTTGCCGATATTGGTCTGGGTGCAGATTTCATCAGCGTCAGAGTGGGCTTTCTGAACTTAAATAGGCTTAACTCAAACACAGTCAACTTGTTTTGGGAAGGATATTGCAAAGCCTCCACTCTCTCCCCACTCCAGGGGCTCTGATGAGGGCTCTGTGTTGGAGGCAGAGAGGGGGCCAGAGCCGTATGCCAGTTATCAGCTGCCTTCAGAGTCAGACATCAGTGAGGCAGACGAACAGCCAGAGCCTGTTCCCAGTGTGCGCATGCGCAGAGTTGCCAGATCAAGGGAACAACTAAAGAGCAGGGGTCAACTTGGGAGTAAGGCCAGACAATGAATGGCCCCTCCCAGAGGAAATAAAAGAGGAGGGAAAGGGGAGTGGAATTTGCAGGAGGCAGTTAGTTTGCTTAATTGGTTCATGACTCTCCAAGACTCCTTGCCAAGTTCTGCAGATATCGGCCTGTCACCTCTCCAAGATAAGGTCTGTGACTGTAAATCCTCCTTTGAAAGACTTTGCCGGCTGTGAATGAGCAGAATTCATTGTAAATTAATAAAAGGGTTTTTTGCTGGGACAAGGAGGTTTTTTTCATGCTCTTGGGAAGCCTTGATCAGAACATTCACTAGCAAACCTGGTAATACAATTGGGTATGACACATTTAACAACCGCCTTGCTTAGCAACAGAAATCCTGGTTCCAATTACGGTTGTAAGTCAAAACTACCTGTGCTGTGAGTGAACTGTCCCTTTAATTAGCATGTCCAGACTTGCTTATTCATTCTAACCTCTTTCTTGTGTTCTCCACAAAGCCACAAGTTCTCTCTTCACTTTGAGTGAGCCTAGTGTGATAAGGAGCTTCCCGCTATGATCGTCATTTCCTTCTTTTACCTTAACTTGCCCAATCTTTGCTAGACACTTAACATTGTCACTCATTCCGATTACTGTGTGTAAGTTTCTCTTGCTGTTGCCTAAATTATACACTTATCTTGTTCCAAAGCAAGCTAAGAAACTCCAGAAGTTGGAGGGTGGTGAGGGAGGATGAAGGTCTTCAAAATTTGTCCAGCAAAAATGACCTATAGTGCAGGGGGTCTCCAACCTTGGCAACTTTAACCCTGGCGGACTTCAACTTCGAGAATTCCCCAGCCAGACACAGAGTCCTCATCAGAGCCTTCCTCAGTCTCCAGGACCGGTCCATGTTCCTCCCCAACCTCCTCACTGTTTGACTCTGCTGCCAGCAGCCAGCTGTGCTGGCCGCTGGCAGGCCACAACAGTTTGTAAGTTGAGGACTACCTGTGCAGCATTGTTAGTGGCTTTTATTCTCACCGATCCTTCCTTCTTTGGAATCTGACCTGCATCCACTTCAACCAGCAACATCTATCCATAAAGAGACCAGCCTAGGTTTCAAGGGCACTATGCTCTCTCCAAAGTTACGGTAGTCAGATACAAAAAGAGGCAAGTTTGGGTGCTTAAAATGGGCAGGCAAGTAATGGCGTTTTCACCACTTGGCACAACTCCATGTGGTAAAGGCACAAAATCTGTACAACGCAGAAGTCTTCGCAATGGAATTGGGTAGGAGAAAGCAGTGTGCTGATCTGTTTCTCTCATTTGCCTTCTGCCAGTTGGAGTATCTAAACAAGGTCCAGATGGCCCTATCCATATTTTGTTTAGTTTTATATGTAAACAAGGAACTCTGGCTTATTTTTCCCAAAACAAGTTGGAATTAAGAGCCAGGAACAAGCCGTGGTCTTGGATTACATTTAATGACGAGAATAGCTATAAAGCTTTTGGTCCTGTGCCAAATTTATCCAGCTTTATTTAGCTGCCCCCACTGATAGGAATAGCAAGTGGGAGCCACGGATCAGTAAGTCCTTACATGTCTCTCGTTTCTAGTTAACCCAGAATTCTTTGCAAATTCTGGTTTAGCAGCAAATGCTAAGATGGGCAGTTAATTAAAGATGCTGCTATGCTTATTTCTTTAGTTGAAAGAATGCATCTCCAACCCATTCTTAATTTGATCAACTTTCTTCTGCTTAAGTATTGTCCAAAATTTATTTCAGTTATTTGTCACATGTATTTATATCCTGCCTTGGGGAAAGGGAGGGAGGGAAGAAGATATTTTCAACTTAGTTCATGGTATAAAATAGAAAAGCAAATGAAAAGGGAAACCATCTGCACAACCCATTTTTGCAAATAATGGGCCGATTTTTGCAAAAAAACAGGCCCATTTTTGCCTCCCCAACACCCCCCATGCATCACAATTTTGCCCTCCCTGGCCCTCAGGAGCACCCTGCAGGCCTCCCAAACTCTCTGCATGCCCTGTTTTTCACAAAAAGCGGGGCGTGCAGAGGGTTCGGGAGGCCTGCAAAGTGCTCCTGGGGGAACAGCGAGGGAAAAACTTTTTTTTAATTTACCTCTTCAAAATCTTGGTGTGTCCTATACTCCAGTGCATCTTATAGTCCGAAAAATATGGTATAACGTTTATATAATTTCTCAGTTTATAAGACCAACCTGAAAAGAAATAAATATGCTTATGGCCATATTTTATGGAAAAATACATTTGCTATTTTGCACGTTAGCCCTCGTTCATTCATTCATTCATTCATTCATTCTTCTCTTGTTACTACACTTAGGGAGATCCACCAAAGCAAGGAGGCTTTAGAAAATGGTCATGGATACAGACCAGTCGTGGGTTGCAGGCAGTACGCCCCAGTATGGGCATACCAGAGCCTGCCTGGAGCACCAGATACTGTTGCAGTATGGTGCTCCGGAGGGCCCACCCGCCCGCCAGAGCTCCTTACCGGTCTTTTAAGTCTTCAGTGCTTCCATGTATGCGCACGGCGCATACAGCACCTGTGCAATGTTCCGCTGAGCAGCTGGAGCGTCATGGAGGCGCTAAGACACATACGTGCACTGCGCGCATCCATGCGGATGCCGCTGGGCCTGTTCCAACCATACCAGTTGGAACGGGATCCGGAACCCACCACTGATACAGACTGTCCTGTGACAATTGCAGGGGATGCTTTGGATTAGCTCAAAACCATTACCTAAAATTTTGAAAGAATGTCTCAAGCAATCCTAAGAACGAAATAAAATTAAAGTGTCTTTCCTAGAAGATTTGGAAAATGTTAAGGTGGATTTAGCACGGCCTTAGTACTATATCAGTAACCTCCCTCTTATCACTCAAGCAACTTTTTTGCTCTGTCTCTTTTCTGTCTTAAAGCAATGCATGTGCACAGCGCATACAGCACCTGTGCAATGCTCCGCTGAGCAATGGTTTTAGCCTGTCCTTATGCCTACTCTTTCTCATTTTCCTAGGTGAATTCAAGCAGCAGTTTTATCGAAAACCTTGTCCCTGGGGCTCAGTACCAAGTTGTCATTTACCTACAGAAAGGACCGCTAGTTGGGCCGCCTTCTGACCCTGTTACGTTTGCTATTGGTAACGTCTGCGCACACGTGTCTCTTTCGTTGTTTTCGCAGTTCGGGAGCCAGTTTTAATGTCCGGGAGCCATGTCATGGAAGGAATTAATTGGCTTTGAAGGCACAACACGATCGTGTTACTGAGTTAATTAGATATTTTGGTCAATACAATGCCCTAAATTTTCAATGAAGCAGATGGTCTGAGATTGCAACATATTAAGCTGCAAAAAAGGAACTAAGGTTGTTAGTCTAAGCCAGGGGTGTCAAACTCAAGTCCCGCAGGCTGGATCCGGTCCACAGGGTGCTTAAATCTGATCCGTGGGGCTGGCCTGGAAGCAGCAAAGGACCAGCCTGCAGTGCCTCTGGCAGCCAAAATGGAGCAGGGGGGGCTCATGTGCAGCTCCCCCCACCCTGTTTTGGATGGCAGGGTGCTGCAAGAGGCCGTCCAGGCAAAAAATGGGGAACGGGGATCGTGCAGCCCTCCTGTCCCCTGTTTTGGCCAGCAGGGTGCTGCAGGAGCCCATCCAGGCCGAAAATGGGGCTCCCCATGCCTTGTTTTGGCCTGCAAGGTGCTGCAGGAAACATCCATCCCATCTCCGCCCCCGCCCCCCTCCCAGCAGGCCCGCAGAGAAGAACTACAATGCTGATCTGGCCCCTGAAGAAATCCAGTTTGACACCCCTGCTCTAAGCTAACAAAGCTAGCTAAGCATTGCGTCTTATAAAACTGCAGCTGGTCAATTTCGGACTACTTAAGGATGTGGTGTAAACCTAGCCACTGGCTATCTTTGAGTTAGTGTTTTCTGCATGGGATTTATTTCACATAATGGAGAATTTACATATAGTCCTCAAATTACAACCATTGTTCCAGAAACTATACAAAGTTACAATGGCACTGGAAAAAAATAACAACCAACTTGCTTATCAACAGAAATTCTGTTCCCAATTGAAGGTTGCAAGTCAAAGATGAGGGAGGACAGTCTCTCGTATATATTATCATATGTTCTTTTAGGAAAATCCCTAGTATGAGTGAGCTCCCGTTACTTATCCCAGCTTCTGCCAACCTAGCAGTTCGAAAGCATGTAAAAAATGCAAATAGAAAAATAGGAACCACCTTTGGTGGAAAGGTAACAGCATTCTATACGCCTTTGATGTTGAGTCATGCCGGCCACATGACCACAGAGACGTCTTCGGACAGCACTGGCTCTTCGGCTTAGAAACGTACCGCCCCCTAGAGCCAGAAACAACTAGCATGCATGTACAAAGGAACCTTTACCTTTATCTAAGATAGAAATATAACAAAATTAAAAGTAGAATAACTCTTCACAACTCAGTGCCCTCAAGAAATTCTGAATGATGGTTCCCACCCTCTGCTGATTTAGCTTGGCATCATGGGGTGGGGGGGAATTCAACTCATGAAGTTGGAAAAGTCTGGGTCACATCCAAGTTTATTTGGAATATGTGACAATTTCTCTATGTGCAACAGCTTTCCATTTCTGTATTCCAGTGCCAACCGGGATTAAAGATTTAACCCTTTATCCTTTGGGACCCACAGCCGTGGTCCTCAGCTGGAACAGGCCTTACCTTGGTGTTTTTCGGAAATACATTGTAGAGATGTTTTACTTCAATCCATCAACCATGACTTCCGAGTGGACCACACACTATGAAATAGCAGCAACCGTCTCACTCACTTCTTCAGTGGTAAAGTGAATTCAACGTACAATTCAAATATTTCTAAACAGACCACCACCCCCCCAACTAAAATATTCTACTGCATATAACAATGGGGAGATATAATCCGATAAAAGTCTAACTCGTATAATTACTGACAGAAAAAAACCATTTATTAGGGCTATCCAAAAGCAATATGAGTTGGGCAAGGATGTCAAACTCAATTTCATTGAGGGCCACATCAGGGTTGTGTTTGACCTGGGGGGGGGGATGAGTGGGCGTGGCCAGAGTGGGCATGGCCAGCATGATGTCACTTGGCGCTTGTGCTCTGCCAGCAAAAACGGGCTCCCGAGCTCCATTTTCAGCTGTGACAGCTACCTGCAATACTCTCCCAGTGAAAACTGAGCTTAGGAGGGCCGCCCGCAGCCCTTGCAAGCCCTGTTTTTGCTTTCAGAGGCACTGTCCTTCATTACTTACAAGGCAGCCCTGCAGACCAGATCTAAGCACCCCGCGGGCCGGATACAGCCGGTGGGCCTTGATTTTGACATCCCTGGATTAGGGCATTCAAGATGGTGTTTAGTGACCATCCAAATTAAAGAGAAAAATACATGAACTGGCCGAAATGTTTCCCGATTGCTTACACCATTGAGAAAGTATGACCAGGCATTCTCACATTAGCTATTTCAGTGGCTAAGATGCTGAGCTTGTCAATCAGAAAGGTCGGCAGTTTGGCAGTTTGAATCCCTAACACTGCGTAATGGAGTGAGCTCCCGTTACTTGTCTCAGCTTCTGCCAACCTAGCAGTTCGAAAGCATGTAAAAATGGAAGTAGAAAAATAGCAACCACCTTTGGGGGGAAGGTAACAGCATTCCGTATCCCTTCCGCATTTAGTCATGCTGGCCACATGACCACAGAGACATCTTCCGACAGCGTTGGCTCTACGGCTTTGAAAAGGAGATGAGCACCGCCCCCTAGAGTCAGGAGCGACTAGCATATTAAGGGGAGCCTTAATATCTCATCTGAGAAGGTTGAAATCTCACATGGGATCAAAGATGCAAAGTCATCCAATCTCCTGACGTTTGATGAGGTTTAAGACATTCTTTAATTTTATTGAGGGTCTGGGGCTCAATACTATGTTATTCTATATGGGAAATATACAGAAAATAATCACTTCTGCTGCTCCCATGAATTTGGGATAGAATTATGGATTGTCTTTCCTAGCACATGTCTCCATGGATCTTCACCCTCAGAGGCCTTTTCTGGATAAGAGGCCAAGTGAGACACGTATGATTTCTTTTCCTCAGAGAGGGGCTTGGTTGACTCCTGCATTGTGGATTTTTCAGCACCATGTTCAACCTGAGTTTTCTCAGCTAGCTTCCCATAGTTTTGTGTCCTTCAGCTACATTGCGTGCGCAATTCCCAGAATTCTTTGCCAACACAGTCAAAACACATAACGCTAGGCTTTCTAAATTTGTGCCTTTTATTTTAAGAAGCATCTTAATTTTTATGAAATAAATCTGTTACTTACAATAGAAGGAAATATTACCTCTAGTACAGGGGTGTCCAAACTCGGCAACTTTAAGACTTGTGGACTTCAACTCCCAGAATTCCCTAGCCAGCTCTGCTGGCTGGGGAATTCTGGGAGTTGAAGTCCACAAGTCTTAAAGTTGCCGAGTTTGGACACCCCTGCTCTAGTATTAGGGAGATGATAAGCAATAGCATTTTAGACTTATATACCACTTCACAGTGCTTTACAGCCCTCTCTAAGCAGTTTACAGAGTCAGCATATTGCCCCCAACAATTTTGGCTCCTCATTTTACCCACCTCGGAAGGATGGGAGGCTGAGCCTGGTGCGATTTGAACTGCCAAATTGTAGGCAGTTAGCGGTCAACAGAAGTAGCCTGCGGTACTGCACTCTAACCACCGCGCCACCGCGGCTCATGATAAGATGATAAGAGTTGGATCAGTATTACCTCTAGTACTGATCCAACTCTTTATCAACTCCCTTCTTCCATGCAGGGACTTTTACCATTTTTTCGGTTAAGTACCTGGCAACCTATGGCCCATTAAGATCAGGACATCAGTTGCAGCCCTCCCTGGATTGGAAGCTGATCCTGTTTCTTTTTCTCCTTTTTAGAAAATAGACAACCTGTTGCCTGCCTGGTACTATAACTTTCGAGTTACCATGGTGACCTGGGGAGAACCAGAACTCAGCTGCTGTGATACTTCCACTATTGGTTTCATAACTGGTAAAGAGGAATGTTTGATAAACTTCTGTTTTTTTTTGATGTCCTTCTTGTAAATCTTCATGTTCATTGAAAGGCCCAGGCGGGCTTTCAGGAAGGGTCAGAGAAGAAGCCTGCAGCTGAATATTGTTTGGAGCAAGAAGCGCAAAAGAGATCCTCCCTAGTTTCTTCAGATGTAAAGGAGACAGAGAGATATATACACTTGCAAGATTATGTCAGTGTAATTTTACTATAAAGTAGAAATAGTTCTTCTGGCCATATTTTCTGTCTGCTTTGCCCTACAAGGCCAGCAAGTTACAATCAGAAATGAGTTCCTACCGGTTCGGACGAGTAGGTGGTAAGTTGGCCGCCCACACACCCAACTCGGTTCTATTGTCGGCGGCGCCATCTTGACTTTTGATTCTGCACATGCGCAGAAAAATCTCCATTGGAGAAATGTTATTCCCCCCCCCCCTTTTCTAACATTCTGTGCATGTGCAGACCTTTTTTGGTGTAAATGCGCATGCACACGGAGCGCCCGTTTGGCGTGCGCGCGGGTGAAGCGATTTTTTACATGCCAAACCAGCAGTCATGCCAGTAGCAACCCATCCCCTGGTTACAATGGTAGCACAGGAATTGCCTTTGCTAAGTGATGTGTATACATAATATTGTGCTTTGTGACTCCATTGCACAGCAATGGAAATTCCAGTCCTGATTGACAGTTATAACCCAAGGGCTACCTGTAGATCATTTGTCCCCTTGGATTTCCCCCACAGTGAAGAGCAATTAACAACGTGTGTGCATCATATTGCAAACCTCTCCCTGCTTGTCGTAAGATTATATGCATGCACATAAATGGTGAAGTATCCATCAAAATAGCGCAACAGCCATTTGTCATTTTGATGCCATCCTTGGATTCGGTAAACGCCTCTGTTTGTTCCTGTCTCATATATTCACGGCATCAGTCAAGGTTTTTTTGAAGAAGACTTTGGACTGGGACAAATTCATTTTAACATCATTTTCCGGAGGAAAAAAGTAGCTGAAACTGCACTGTTTGAATCTTAGCTTTCATCTTTGCTTCTTTGAAAGTTTTATATCGTATCTTTCGGATAAGCGGTTAAAAGATTGAAAAGCAGTTGGTTTGATAGTTACGGTTTTGCGTGAAGACCAGCAACAGCCCAGCCACAAAAATTCACAGAGCAATTTCTGTTTTGCAGAGCAGCCTACTTCAAAGGGTTTTGAGGGGAGGAAAATATTGCAGAACTTACAGTCACCTATTGAGATTACACTAGAGAAGGAGAGGGAGCAGGCAGCAAATTCTTAGTTTGCTTGGCCTTATTCTCATACCTATCTTCTTTATCATGCCTCAGGCTTGATAGAGGAAAGTTTTTCATGAGATGACAAACTCCATGATTCAGAAGTGTTATTCAACATCACATTAAGATCCCCACTGCAATATTGCTTCCCCCAAAATTTATTGGCATGTGAAGTTATTTGACGTGAAATGACTGCATCTGGACCAAACAGACCAAATCATTAAAGAACATTCAAATATCTAATGCCACCCCAAGGTTTAGTCTGCTCAATGTATTTCTGAATTCTTCAGAGTCTACCGTTCATCCAAATATGTAATTATTTTTCTGACGGTGGAGTTGATTCACCTTGATTTTGATAGGTGCAAAACATGCTCAGAACGACACGAATCTAGAATGCTAGTGTGTTGCAATTTTTTTCCACTCCATTAATATCTCCAATCCAAGCAGTGAGTGTAGGGGAGATACAATTCTTAAATAAATCCAGTCTTTTGTTAGCATAAATATCCTATTAAACATAGCTTTGTTATTTTATTTTTTAAAGAAAGCAATCTGGCTGACACAGTTAAAGAAATATATAATAGGAAGATGTGGTTGATATTCTTTAGCGGGTGCTCTTTCAAAAAAATAATAATAATAGAAGACTGTTTCCATTTTCCTTGGCAGATTATTGAAATGTGCACAAAGCTTATTTAAAAACAGAAGACTCTGCAATCTGATAAAATACACATAACTGCTTCTTCAGAAGCTTAACCAAATAGAAAAATCTTGGGATTTCAACCTCAGAAGTAATATGCCAGTCAATTCCAAATATTTGCATAGCTGTCAGATTATGGAACAATTTTGCTTTCTGTCACTTTGAGCCAATGACTGCAGATTTTCATTTAGCCTTGGGAAGAACTCAAGGATAGTACAAGGCTTCAGAAAATGTTGGACTCAACCATTGTTAGGGGAGTAGATAACCAAAGATTTATTCTATCAGTAGGGGATTGGATTGGATTAGGAGTGCCTGGCTGGGGAATTGTGAGACTTAAAGTCCACCAGTCTTAAAGTTGCCAAGGTTGGACACCCCTGCATTAGATGAAGATGTGTAATCTGTGACCCCAAATTGTATATATCATTCTTCAATACTTTGAGACAATTGCCAAATATCCATGTGAAGAAGGGGAAGAGTATTAAGTATGTAAAGATACTTAAATTGAAATTAAACCTATTGATTTCAGTTAATTCAAATTAATACAAGTGTGTATTATATTACAATAAAATTCAGTTTTTGTACTGTCCCCACATACTTTTCAGCATATTGTCCCCAGTATGTCACCCAAGTGCAAAATGAGTCCTTGGTTTGAAAAATGTTGCAACTATGGGAACAGATAACCTTTGATGACTTGTTTGGCAAACTCCTAGAAGTCTGATGTGTGACGGAGGAGGGAGTCCCTGCGGATTGTACTCGGCTAGTAGGGCTCATCTAGAGGGATGCGGTGGCTAAGATGCTGAGCTTGTCGATCAGAAAGGTCGGCAGTTTGATGGTTCGAATCCCTAGTGCCGCATAACAGAGTGAGCTCCCGTTACTTGGCTCAGCTTCTGCCAACCTAGCAGGTCGAAAGCAGGTAAAAATGCAAGTAGAAAAACAGGAACCACCTTTGGTGGGAAGGTAACAGCATTCCGTTTAGTCATGCCGGCCACATGACCACGGAGATGTCTTCGGACAGCGCTGGCTCTTCGGCTTTGAAACAGAGATGAGTACCGCCCCCTAGAGTCAGGATTAGCACATATATGCGAGTGGAACCTTTACCTTAACTTAGGGCTCATTTCTGGTTCAAGGCCTTTGAGCCTCTGCCATCTGAAGACGTTTATATGGTCAGCCTCCTGTCATAGGGTTTGGTTACCTTCTCACCCAAGTGGTATCTATTAATCTACTTGCATTGCATGCTTTTTAACTGCTAAGTTGGCAGGAGCTGAGGTGAGAATAGGAGCTCACCCTGTCAGATGGCGCTCAGGTCTTCATTTCACTGGTTGACATGGTGACTCAGTGGTTAAGACGCTGGGCTTGTTAGACCCGAGCGCCATCTGACAGGGTGAGCTCCTATTCTCACCTCAGCTCACTGAGTCACCATGTCAACCAGTGAAATGAAGTGAAGAAGAAGCCTTTAAAAAAAAAGAATGTGCTCTTAATGCAAATAATGTACATTTGGGGAGGAAAAACACAATGATGGTTGACAATGATGATAATGGCAGCATTTGTTTCTTTGTTTCCTGGTAGCTCCTGTGTCTCCTAAAATCACCGCAGTTGAATATTTCAACAGCCTTCTCTATGTCAGCTGGATCTACGGGGATGACAACACAGACCTTTCCCACTCTAGAATGTTGCACTGGATGGTTATTGCAGAAGGAAAGAAGAAGATTAAAAAGAGTGTAAGAGTCATGTTGCTATTGGATGTTGCTCCCAGACCAACAACTGTCAGGCCACAAGAAGTAAAAGATCGACATTGGTTTTATTACAATCGGCAAATGATTCCTTTTCAGCTTTTCCTCAGGAAGTATTTTACATGCATGTGTTCCAACTGCTCTTACGTCTTAGGTAGGCCACCTTATAAAAACAAGGAGAAGAGAAGACAGGTAGTCCTCAACTTACAACCACAACTGAGCCCAAAATTGGTGTCGCTAAATGAGAAATTTGACTTTTGTCCCATTTTCTTGCCACATTTGTTAAGTGAATCGGTGCAGTTGTAAAGTTAGTTACGCAGTTGTTAAGTGAGTCTGGCTTCCCCATTGACTTTGCATGGCAGAAGGTCGCAGAAGGGGATCACGTGAGCCTGGCACACTGCAACCGTCATAAATGTGAGCCCGTTGTCAAACATCCTAACATAAATCACGTGACCATCGGGATGCTGCAACGATCGTTAAGTGTGAAAAATGCTCATAAGTCACTCTTTTCAGGGCTGTTGTAACTTCAAACGGTCACTAAATGAACTGTTGTAACTCGAGATCTACCTGTAGACCAGAGGTGGTATTCAGCAGGTTCTGACCAGTTCTGGAGGACCTGTGGTGGAAATTTTGAGTAGTTTGGAGTACCAGTAAATACCACCTCTGGCTGGCCCCACCCCCATCTATTCTCTGCCTTCCGAATCCCAGCCGATCAGGAGGAAATGGGGATCTTGCAGTATCCTTCCCCTGCCACGCCCACCAAGACACGCCCACCAAGCCATGCCACGCCCACAGAACTGGTAGTAAACAAATTTGAATCCCATCACTCCTGCAGACATAGCTAAATGAGGTGAAACAAGAATTGGCAAGCACAGTTTACAGAGCACATTTAGTCTGCCAACTCTTATTATTTGTCTTTCTCACCCTAGTTGGCCATTTTGGAAACAGAAGTACAAGTACAGAGTCAAACTTCTCCAAGGCACCTGAGGGTAGAACAAGAAGCAATGGGTGGAAACTAATCAAGGAGAGAAGCAACTTAGAACGGAGGAGAAATTTCCTAACAGTTAGAACAATTAATCAGTGGAACAGCTTGCCTCCAGAAGTTGTGAATGCCCCAACACTGGAAGTCTTTAAGAAGATGTTGGATAGCCATTTGTCTGGAACGGTATAGGGCAGGTGTGTCCAAACTTGAGAACTTTAAGACTTGTGGACTTCAACTCCCAGAATTCCCCAGCCAGCCATGCTGGCTGGGGAATTCTGGGAATTGAAGTCCACAAGTCTTAAAGTTCTCAAGTTTGGACACCCCCGGTATAGGGTTTCCTGCCTAGGCATGGGGGTGGACTAGAAGACCTCCAAGGTCCCTTCCAACTCTACTATTGTATATTGTAAGTAGTCTATGACTTACAACAGTTCATTTAGTTACTGTTCAAAGTTACAACTGAAAAACATGGCCACTGCAGCATCTCTATGGTCACATGATCAAAATCCAGATGTTCGACCACTGACTCAAAAACCATTTATGACGGTTCCACTATACCGAGATCATTTGATCCCCTTTTGTGGCCTTCTGACAAGCAAAGTCAATGGGGAAGTCAGATTCACTTAACAACCATGTTACTAACTTAGCAACTGCACTTAACCACTTAACCACAATGGCGAGAAGGGTTGCAAAATGGGCATGATTCACTTAACAACCATCTCACTTAACAACAGAAATTTTGGAATGAATTGTGGTCATATATTGAGGACTACCCGTGTGGACTAGTTGGCTGTGAGGTCTGATCCAGCATAGATTTTCTTAATTCTTCAAGTTCATAGAGATGGACATGGCCTGATAGGTTTCTAATCTAATCCTCTATTTCAGGATGGATTAATTCCCCAATCCTGAGCGCTAGCTATACTCCATGGTAGATAAATCACAATAAATCTTAAAATATAGCTACTTCATCAATTTATATGGCCACTCCCTCGTTGGGTGGCATTCATGATTAAGTACAATTCAAATAAGTTTGAAATTACCAATAAGGGAGAATACTTGTAGCTCAGGGTTGAAATGAGGGGTCCTTGGTTCTCTCTAAGCTTGCTTGTTTTCTTTTAGACATTTCATTACCCTAATTATGTAATTATGTAACATCATCAGTCCTAGTACTCAGAGAGGACCAGGGGTGGGCTTCAAAAATTGCAGCAATTGGTTCACTGCCCCATTACTGGGTGGCCATGGTGGATGTGGCCTAGTCAGCCTCCTGCACCATGGGGGGGGGGGGGGGGTTCATCCTCCCTAGGCTCCGGAAGCTTTCCTTGAACCTCCGGGAAGGTGAAAACTGCTTCCCCCATGCTCTGGAGGGCCTCTGGAGGCTGGAAACAGGTCCGTTCCTGGACTTCCGGAACCTCTGATAGGCCCGTTTTCCTCCCTCCCTGAGCCTCCACGCAGGCCCTGCACTTACCTGCCATGGTGAATGTGCTGCGTGGAGACTCCTGGGAGAGGTGGGGTGGGCGTGGCCAGCCAGGGTGGCATTTGGGGGGGGGTGTCACCAAACTGGGCAGAATCTTAGCTAGAGGATTGCCCGAACCCGTGCAAACCCCCAGCAGCCCACCCCTGGTGAAGACCTCTCAGGACTGAAATTAATTTAGTGCAATTAATAAAATTACTCCCTAAGTATTTAAATAATATTCCTCTTCCGTCACATTAAAGTAGCAGCTTTTGAAAGGATGGAGACTATGTCCAAAGTCCTTTATGGCTGCATTCTGCATATTTATCTCTCCCCTCAGTCATTCCCAGCTGGTTCGGCTTCATTTACAAAACCAGCCTTCTTGAGAGCTGCCCAATTGTCCTTCTCTGAAGACTGATTCCAAATCCTCTAAAGAGGCTGAGACAAAAGTCCAATTAGCCCACGAATCCCTGGTCACTGTTCAAAGCTGATCTTCCCTGCAAGGAGTTTTTAACTCTTTGTCTCTTTCAGGTGAGCCGGAATGTCATGACTACCATGCTCAGCCTTCCTGCCGGGGACATCTATAACCTCTCGGTCACGGCTTGCACTGAGCGGGGTAGCAACAGATCCACGCTTCAGCTTGTGAAAGTTGGTAAGGCCTTAGTTGAGCCATCCTTCGGTCTGGGGCTACACTGTGGGTTGGGTTAGGTTGGCTTTAAGGCAATGATGCTACAAAATGAAAATGGTTCTCAGAACTACAGGGATGCATTTTGGTTGGAGGAAAAATTGACATTGATAGATGAGATGATACAACTGAGTGCATAACAGATTGTGTGTTTCCCTTTAGCCATAAGTTCTATCTGCAAATTCAAATGTATGTGAATTATTGAATTTGGTCTATATCGGGATGGGCTTCAAAAATTTCAGCAACGGGTTCGCTGCTCAGTTGCTGGGTGGGCGTGGCCATCATGAGCGTGACCTAGTTGACCTCCTGCACCATGGCAGGGGGGGGGGGGGCGTTTTCGCCTTCCCCAGGCTCCGGAAGCTTTCCTCAAATCTATGGGAGGGCGAAAATTGCCTGCACCAGGCTGTGGGGCCTTCTGGGAGGCTCATTTTTCTCCCTCTCAGAGCCTCCACGCGGGCCCTGCACTTACCTCGCATCCAAAACGGGCTGTGTGGAGACTCCTGGGAGGGGTGTGGTGAGATGTCAGGGGTGGGGCATGGTGGGCAGGGCCAGCCAGTGGTGGGATTTAGAGGTTCTCCGAACCGGCCATAATGTTAGCTATGGGTTCTCCTGAACCCGGGCAAACTTATAGCAGCCCACCCCTGCTCTATATGCTTTATAATAGAGGGAATACGAGTTTTCATTAGATATTAAAATGTCCAGTGCAACACTGGATTATATATCATTGACTTGCATTCTATGATACAGTGGTTCTCAGCTTCCAATGATTTCCTTAATGATGCTTCAAATTATTGTCTCGGAAAGGGCATTTTATGCATGTATGCACTTCCAGTCATTGCAAAACATTGCACCCGCATCCAAAGACACCACTATTCCGGTGCTTAGCCACTGGCTCACACTTATGACCAGTTGCAGTGTTCTGTGGTTATGAGATCATGATTTGCACCTTTTTTTGGTCCGTGGACCTTTGACCATGGTGACTCAATTTTTATGTCCATGGTGGTGCACCTTATCACTGTGATAAAAATAGTCTTAAATTGGATCTAGTCATATGGTGACTCCACATATGACCTCGATTTACAAACGAAATTCCTTAGTCATTTATTCCAATATCAAACCACCATTCAGAAGTTTTTTTAAAAAATATACACCTAGAATTTATCTATGAGCAAAGGAGTTTAAATGTATTTACTCCCTAGTAAACCTGTGTGGGATGCGGTGACTCAGTGGCTAAGACGCTGAGCTTGTCGATCAGAAAGGTTGGCAGTTCGGCGGATCGAATCCCTAGTGCCACGTAGCAGAGTGAGCTCACATTGTCCCAGCTTCTGCCAACTTAACGGTTCGAAAGCATGTAAAAATGCAAGTAGAAAAAATATGGTGGGAAGGTAATAATCTTCCGTGCACCTTCGGTGTTTAGTCATGCCGGCCACATGACCACGGAGAACATCTTTGGACAGCACTGGCTATTCAGCTTTGAAACAGAGATGATCACCGCCCCCTAGAGTCAGAAACAAGTAGCACATATGTGCGAGGGGACCCTTTACCTTTAAACCTGTGTAGAATCGCACCTTAAAAGAAGTATGAGGGGGGGAAAATACATGTATTAATTAGTGAGAATCAATTTAGCAACAGTGAAGAATAAGGAAGTCATCACTATGTTTTCTATATTTCAAAAAGGAAAGACTTTTTTTAATGGGGATAGAAGAATGATGCTTAATCAGTTACCATTCAGGAAGTTTTGAAGTGATTGAAATAAAGAAATGAACCAGATTTGAAGACAGAGTTTGTAAACAGTGCATGATTTTATCTTGTAATATATATATGGATTTTGTATTTTGCAGATTCATATACTTGAGAACAATAAATGTTTATATTTGCACTTAGTTGCAGTATCCATATTCACCATCTTTGGTCAATTTTCTTGCCATTTTGTACTAGGACAGAATTATGGAATATAGTTTGAATAAGTATTAATCATTCTTTATTTGGAATAAAAAACAGAGGCAGGGCAGAAAGCTGAATGACTTTGAACCAGTTACTCTGTCTCAACTCAACCCACCTCAATGGGTTATTGTTATGGGGAAAATAGGAGGAACGGGGAACATTAGATATATTCGCTGTCTTGAGTTGTTTATAAAAATAATAAAGACAGGATACAAATTAAATAAATTAGCAAATAAATTAAAAAGTACAAGGGATGCCCAAGAAACAATGTTCACCGCTTTTATTAGCTTTTCAGGGGGGGGCACCGCTTTTATTCTTTTCAGGGGGGGCATTTCTCTGTCATTTTCAATGGTGTAAATCCTAACCTTTCATTCCCACAAGCTCAGGATCTTGCTCTCTTAAGTTTCATTACTCATGGTTGAATAGTGAAACATACTGAATGCCGAAAATGATGAGATCTATCAGTATTTTTATAAGAATATAATTAATAACATGAACTAAGTCGCCGAGACAGACAGTATAAATGAGAAGAAAACAGCTGTGTTTTGCTGATGAGGCACTAATGACAAAAATGGCAGGCGTTACAAGTCTATTAAAACAGCAAATTCACAATGGGAACAAACATAACTCACAAGCAAGAATCCTCATGTTATAAGGACAATACATGTGTAAATCAGAAGTAAATAGTAAACATTTGAGAGAGCAGAAGAACGAGACTGAAAGCTGCAGAGCAGAAATTTCATAGCAAAAGAAACACACACTGTGTGTTTGTGTGTATAGTGTGTGTGTGTGTGTGTGTGTATTAAAGATGGTACAAGAAAGCATCTTGTACTAACTAAACTAAAGGCATACATTTACCTTTGGAAAACTGGGAAGAGTAGAGAAATCATACAGTCATTGGTGACTGGCACATACAGGTTGTCCTTGTCGTATGACCACAGTTGAGCCCAAAATGTATGTTGCTAAGTGAGACAGTTGTTAAGTGAACTTTGCCCCACTTTGTAACCTTTCTTGCCACAGTTGTTAAGTGAATCACTGCAGTTGCTGAGTTAGTAACATGGTGGTGAAGTGAACCTGGCTTCCCCATTGACTTTGCTTGTCAGAAGGTCGCAAAAGGTGATCACATGACCTCGGGCCACTGCAACCGTCATAAGTGTGATTCAGTTGCTAAGTGTCTGGATTTTGATCACATGACCAGGGAGATGCTGCAACAGTCATGAATGTGAAAAATAGTCTTAAGTCGCCTTTGTCAATGCCCTTGTTACTTCAAACAGTCACTAAATGGACTGTTGTAAGTCAAGCACTACCTATAGGAAGATCTGAATGAGCAACCTACCATTTATAGTCTGCATGTAACTCTCAGAACCCCAGGAGTTTGCCACCAAATTTTAGATCCAATCATATGGTTGCAAATTGTCTGTCTGTCTGTCTGTCTGTCTGTCTGTCTGTCTATCTATCTATCTATCTATCTATCTATCTATCTATCTATCTATCTATCCATCTATCTATCATATCTACTCTATCTATCTATCTATCTATCTATCTATCTATCTATATCTTATCTATCATATCTACTGTATCTATCTATCATCTATCTATCTATCTATCTATCTATCTATCTATCTATCTATCTATCTATCTATCTAGTTACAAGTTATTGGCACATTACATTTTCACTTTGATGAGGGGTGAAATTCAGCAGGTTCTGACAAGCTCTGGACAACAGGTAGTGGAAATTCTGAGTAGTTCAGAGAACCGGCAAATATCTACTGTGTCTGTCTGTCTGTCTGTCTGTCTGTCTATCTATCATATCTTATCTCTCTCTCTATCTATCATATCTTATCTCTCTCTCTCTCTCTATCATATCTTATCTCTCTATCATCCTATTTATCTATCTATCTATCTATCTATCTATCTATCTATCTATCTATCTATCATATCTCTCTATCATCCTATTTATCTATATCTATCTATCATCTATCTCTCTCTCTCTCTCTCTCTCTCTCTCTCTATCTATCTATCTATCTATCTATCTATCTATCTATCTATCTATCTATCTATCACACATGCCCACCTTGGTATAAGACAAAATAGTTACAAGTTATTGACACATTACATTTTCACTTTGATCAGGGGTGAAATTCAGCAGGTTCTGATAAGCTCTGGAGAACCGGTAGCGGAAATTTTGAGTAGTTCAGAGAACGGGCAAATATCACCTCTGGCTGGCCCCAGAGTGGGGTAGAAATGAAGATTTTGCAGTATCCTTCCCCTGCCACGGCCACCAAGCCACGCCCATAGAACCATTAGTCAAAATTTTGGAATTTCACCACTGACCTCGATGAATTGTCAGAATCCCCATAAAATGCAAAGACAGATCAAAGATGAGAAAACAGGTGATCATCAGCAAGGAGGGAAATGAGCTTTCATGTTTGAATTTGCTTTCTTTTGATTTGGGATTGCTTCATTATTATTATTATTATTATTTTAAATGAACTTCCGCAATTGTGATATAGATTAACATGTTTAACATCCAAGATTTTATAATCATTTGAGAACAGCAAACCAGTTAAGTCATTAATTGTGAGATTATTCAACACTCTGGGATTCATCCTTGTTCTTAAATGGGACAAAAACATGTTCAGCAGCAAATTTGTGCCAACACAAATATACTCATCCTGCAGCTAAGAGTTAATTAAAAAAGGAAGTGAAGTAAGTGTTGAAAAGAGAAGCAAAAGCATGCTGCTTCAGACCGCCTTCCTGTTTTATAGTTGCCTGTTATTTCCAAGAATACTTAGGGAAGACTGAAAACGTATCCCCCATAGGTCTGCAGAGTTCAGGATCTTGGATCACCTGCAATCTTTTACTTTATGTGGGCTCCCAATGGCCTACAAGGCGCAGTCAAAGAGACTCTTATTTTTTTTTTAGATCCAGCTCCTCCAAGATCACTCTTTGCGGTGAATAAAACACAGACCTCCGTGACTCTCTTGTGGGTAGAAGAAGGAATAGCGGATTTCTTCGAGGTTTTTTGCCAGCAGGTTGGCTCAGACCATGAGACAAAGGTCCAGGTATGTGTTTTTATCCTTTATCAATTTCGGATCGTTCCTGAGATACTTAACCTGGGTGGCTCTGTTTTGAAATCCAGCATCTTTTTTCATGAATCACTGCAATATAAACTTTTAAGTGAAAAGACACAGCTTGACCCAGTGGTGCTTCTTGTTGTGTTGATGCACTGATTTAATTCAAAAGACACTTAACCACTCCTGTTGCCACTTACCACTTCTAATTGTTACTTAGCAATATATGGAGACAGAAACTGGCATAATGATACAAGCCCTGTTCTTTCCGACATGTGTCATGTAACATAAATGCTGTAAAGGAATGGAACTTCTGCCAGATAAGGTAAAGGTAAAGTTTCCCCTTGCTAGTCATTCCCAACTCTAGGAGGGGTGCTCATCTCCGTTTCAAAGTCGAAGAGCCAGCTCTGTCCAAAGACATCTCCATGGTCATGTGACCAGCATGATTAAATCCCGAAAGTGCATGGAACATTGTTACCTTCACACCAAAGGTGGTCCCTATTTTTCTGTTTGCATTTTTACATGCTTTCGAACTGCTAGGTTGGCAAAAGCTGGGACAGGTATGGAGCTCACTCCGTTATGCAGCACTAGGGATTCGAACCGCCGAACTGCCAACCTTTCTGATCGACAAGCTCAGTGTCTTAGCCACTGAACCATCACATCTGGATACCACCATATATAAGATAGAAATGGAGCTATGCCAGCTAACCACCATCCCAGTCTTCAAAACACTGAGGCTTCCATTCTATCCAGAATTAGATAGCTAGATTCAAGTGGGCTCCTTTCCCACATTCAGTTGGATCCTGGACACCATTTGGCTGAGTGTCAGAACCTTAACAAGAGTCATGACTGTTGAATACATCTTGATTCTCTTCAACATGTGGAAGAGGTTTACTAAGAGTAAATTATTCATATCTTCCCCATTGCAGGATACAAAATCGTCACAAATGTTGAATTTCAAGACCTCAGAAGGGTTAGAGGAACCCTATTTGAAGCTGTTGTCTTCCTTTAGCTGCTCTCTTAAAATGCTTTAAGTTCCCCAGTTCTATTTGTTGCTTCATAATCACCCTTGTTAGTATCTTTGTGGTTAACATTTTCAATATCTTGGTACTTCTTGCAACATTCTTCACATGCGAACACTCTTTTGTTCTGAGAAGAACAAAATTACTTATGTTTTCCTGAAGTTGTATTTAGGGTTTTTTTTTCATCGACCTTCTATTCTATTTCAGAGTTTTTAATTAATGTCAAACTAAATCTCCAGCTTGTAGATGTAAAAAAAGAAATCTATGTTTAATTGGAATCAAAGCCCATTAATATCTTATTATCCACAATGGAGAGTCAGAGGCACCCAAGAAATTTGTACCTAGGATGGAACCCTTGAAATCAGAAAGATTTCAAATCCTAGCTAATTCAGATGATTTCCTCTAAATTTTATTTATTTAGTTAGTTTATTTAGTTTGTCAAACATGTAAAAGATAACAGGTATAAGTATAAACATAAATATGAACAAAGGAAATGAGTACAAATAAATGGGGACGGTAGGCTGGTGCACTTATGAACACCCCTTTACAGGCCTCTTAGGAATGGGGCGAGGTCAACAGTAGATAGTCTTGGGTTAAAATTATGGGGGTTTGGGGATGCAACAACTGAGTCAGGTAGAGCATTCCAGGTGTTGACCGCTCTTTTGCTGAAGTATTTTCTGCAATCGAGTTTGGAGCGGTTTACCTTGAGTTTGTATCTATTGTTTGCCTGAGTATTATTGAGGTTGAAGCTGAAGTAGTCATTGACAGGTAGGACATTGTAGCAGATAATTTTGTGTACTATGCTTAAGTCAGACCGTAGGCGGTGTAGTTCTAGGTTCTCCAAGCCCAAAATTTCAAGCCTGGTGGCATAAGGGATTCTGTTGTGAGTAGAGGAGTGGAGTACTCTTCTCATGAGTACCTCTGGCATAAATAAATCAGCTGTCACCAACCTTTCTGGCTTGGTAGCCTGGCATTGGAGAGGGGGGGAGTTTAAGTTCGCAAATATGGAGCTTCATGTGTGAGTGCAAGCACCTGCTCCTCACACAGCCCAGTCCGAATGGGTTATGGCCCACTAGTGGGGCAGGGGCTGGAGACCCCTAAATATTACTAACTCTGAGCCAACCCATTATTCTTATTAGCTATCTTAAATATTATGTCATAATGTGTGTGTCTGAAAATTAAACCCACTCATCCAATGGATTGAATAGCTCCAACTGAAAGCAATGAGTTGTCTTAAGAGAGAAGCTATGCAGAAGTTTACTATTCTCTCAGATAAGGTTGGAGTCTCTGGTTGAGCAACTGGAGAACTATTCTCTGTTAGCATACAAAAATGAGCTAATAGATCTTTCTTTTTTGTACTATGCCCCTCATCATTATCTGAAATCTTATATAAGAGTGTTGGAAGAAATGTCCATCTGGGTTCAATTCCAAGTGGGGAGAAAGACACTGGAAACACGGTGGCTTGTTGGAAAGATGGTTTAATGGTGGACAGGATCACATGACTTGAGCTCCTGAACAGCAAAGGGCAGAGATGCTGAAAGTCCCTGGTTTTATGCCCTCTCTGGGCTTTTGAATTTGAGTTTGTATTCTGATTGGTAGTCAGACTCCCATGGAGCCATGCAGGGGTAACTATGTAGATTGTCTGTGTCCCAGGCTTGGTTGAACCTTGCTGGGTGATGATGTAATGATGGGGCTTTGGGTAATTCCTCCTGTGGCTCTGCCTGAAGGAGGTAGATCTTTGTTATGTAGAATAGACTGCCTCAGGCCTTAATGGCCCATTGACAAAGGGGGGATGAGTTTCTGCCTCCCTTTTAGGGGGAATATTCTGCCCTTTTAATATTTCCTAAAATATCTCATTTTCCTAGGAGAGGGGTGGGTGCTAACCAGGGCTGAAATTCAGCAGGTTCTGGAGAACCGGTAGCGGAAATTTTGAGTAGTTCGGAGAACCGGCAAATACCATCCCTGGCTGGCCCCAGAGTGGGAAGGGAATGGGGATTTTGCAGCATCCTTCCCCTGCCACGCCCACCAAGCCACGCCCACAGAACCGGTAGTAAAAAAAATGAATTTCACCACTGCTAACTTCCTACAGGAGTTTGGGCTGCCTCTTCCCTAATCTCACACTACTAGCGCTTATAAGTATGGAAGACATATTGGAAAGAAGAGTTTCCCAAAGCAGGGATGCCAGAGACATCAATACCCAATTACTGCCTTCAGCCAAGGATAAAATGTAGGATTATACTACTTCCTAGAACTTGCTTTAAAGGATATAATCATAGAAAAGAAGACCGAATGGTTGCCTGAATAAACAAATCAAGTCCACGAAGAAAAGAATGACAGGTTGATTCCTTACACTCATTATTGAACCACCTGAACCAGGGATGAAATCCAGCAGGTTCTGACAGGTTCTGGAGAACAGAACTTTTGAGTAGTTTGGTGAACTGGCAAGTACCACTTCTGACTGGCCACAGAGTGGAGTGGGAATGGAGATTTTGCAGTATCCTTCCCCTGCCGTGCCCACCAAGCCACGCCCACCAAACCACACCCACAGAACTGGTAGTAAAAAAATTTGAATTTCATCAATGACCTGAACTCTCATTTTGTTTTTGACGCAAGTTGCATGCTGACAAACATAAGGATCAATATATGAGACTGTTGCATAAGCCAGGATGCCGTTTATTGCTGGTGCAGCCGGCAGTAGAAATACGGTAAAGCTGTCATTGAATGGTTTTATTGTGGACCTATTGGTGCACACAGTTTCATCCATACGTCTTGCAACATCCTCATATTTAGACAAGTGGTAAGTAACTAAATGAACAGTGGGCTAAATGGGTGTTCCATGATGCCCCCACGTAACCTCTTCCTTGGAGCAAAAAATAAGAGAATGAGCTCACAGCTCAGTTCGTGTGCATGGCCCTCTGATTTCAAATCCTGCATCAAATCAAAAGTAAGGGGGGGGTGGAATTCCTAACCATGCACTCTATTCTTTCGCCAATATAATACAGGAACCAGTTGCCGTTTCTTCTCACGTTGTGACGGTCTCCAGCCTTCTGCCTGCCACTTCCTACAACTGCAGTGTCACAAGTTTCAGTCATAACAGCCCCAGTGTCCCCACCTATATTGCCGTTTCCACTATGGGTGAGCCGAGTTCCTCAAATTCTCCAACTAAAGCATTTCTCTAAGAGTGTGTGTGTGTGTGTGTGTGTGTGATTGAATGTTTTCCCCTTCCCATTTCTAATTTAAACAGAGGGGTTAGAGCAAATCACCGAAAGAGCCACTGATGTTCTTTTAAATATATCAGAAAGGGGTATCATGTAATCGTCCTTTATTTACAGGCAATCCTCATTATTTGTGAGTTCTGCCTTTGGAAATTTGCTTATTCATTAAAAGCCATTTGTAAGTCCAAAATCGTGGTGCTGTCATAATTATTGGTGCACACGCAGGGCAGCAAAACACTGGGATTACCATATGTGTGTGTCCCCAGCTGAGGTCTCGGCATTATTAATTTGATACTCATGGCGTTTTCAGAGAACATTACTACCAAGATTAAGGAGAATTGCCTGTATCTATTTATTCTCTGTTAGGGTTCATATATAATGTGGTTTGTTTGTTTTTGGCTTATGCAATGTCAGCTGTTATTGTTGTGGCCCGCCAGTGGCCAGCAGAGCTGGCAGCAGATTCGGACAATGAGGAGGTTGGGGAGGAACATGGGCCAGTCTTGGAATCTGGGGAAGGCTCTGATGAGGTCGGAGGCAGAGAGGGAGCCAGAGCCGTATGCCAGTTATCAGCTGCCTTCAGAGTCAGACACCAGTGAGGCAGACGAACAGCCAGAGCCTGTTCCTAGTGTGCGCATGCACAGAGTGGCCAGACGAAGGGAACAGCTAAAGAACAGGAGTCAACTTGGGAGTAAGGCCACAGGTGGACGATGAACGGCCCCTCCCAGAGGAAATAAAAGAGGAGCGAAAGGGGAGTGGAGTTTGCAGGAGACAGTTAGTTTGCTTAATTGGTTTGTGACTCTGACTCCTTGCCAAGTTCTGCAGATATCGGCCTGTTAGGTCTCCAAGCCAGATAAGGTCTGTGACTGTAAATCCTCCCTTGAAAGACTTTGCTGGATGTGGATGAGCAGAATTCACAGTAAATTAATAAAAGGGGTTTTTGTCGGGACAAGGAGTTTGCTTTATGCTCTTGGGAAGCCTAGGTCAGAACAATTATGGTTTCCAAATCAGGGTTTAAAGATGAGTGAAATGAATGAACCCTGCCAATATGAAATCATGCAGATGTTGTCCTGAGACCTTGAATGTCATTTATTTAATAGCCTTCAATCATTATGCAAAGACTTGTTTTCTGGTTGACATTGGCGATACCAGAATGTCAGTTTTAGGCTGCAGTCTTCTATCCACTTCTGTCTTCTCAAGGACGGGAGCCAGAGTTAAGCATGTATAGCTTACTGGTTAATTCACATGATTTGTTCATTCAAGAAATCTAAAACCTGTGGGAATGCTAGTATCCATTGCTTTCACTAATCTGGAATCCCTTGTTCCCGTTTGCAGTTGTGGAGATGAATCCTAACGTGGTGGTGATTTCTATTCTTGCCATTCTGAGCATTCTTCTGATAGGGCTCTTGCTTATAACATTGGTGGTTCTTCGGAGAAAACATCTACAAATGGCCAGGTAGGACAACACACTTTCTATTATCAAGGTCTTCTTAAGGGATAAAAGTTCTATATGTAACACGGAAGCAGATGTAGATGGATTTTTGATGGCTTTTAACATTTCCAGTAGATTCACCCCAGAAGTACGTACATAATGAAGATTAGTTCCATTTGCATACAGAACATAGAATAACAAGATTGAAGGGACCTCGGCGGTCTTCTAGTCCAACCCAATGCTCAAGCAGAAGACCCTATAAATTTCTGGACAAATGACTGTTCAGTCTCTTCTTGAAAACCTCTAGTGATGGAACACCAGTGGTGGGTTACGACTGGTATGCCCCGGTACAGGTGTACCGGTGCCTGCCGGGAGCACCAGGTACCATTCCAGTACGGTGCTCTGGAGGGCCCGCCTGCCCGCGCGTGCTCCTTACCAGTATTTGAGGTTTTTGGGGCTTCCGTGCACGGAGCGTACGGTGCCTGCATGATGCTCCGCTGAGCAGCTGGAGCGCTGTGGGCAGTAAGTACGCATGCAGGTGCATGCTGCACGCATTCCTGTGGTGGACACCCGGCCCCGTTGCACTGTACTGGTTGCACCGAGATCCGGAACCACCACTGAACCACTGCCCCAATCCATGGAAAAATTGTTTTCCACAACAGAGTTCTGGGAATTGAAGTCCACAAGTCTTAAAGTTACCAAGGTTGGAGACCCCTGTTCCACGGAACTGGTCCCTGATACCCAAAAGATTGTGGACCACTGCATCTCTCTTGCACGCAATACTGCAGGAAACTGATTTTACACTTTGAGTTTGGTGATTTTACAATTCCCATCTAGCCCTTCTGTTACAACATCAACTTCAGCACTCGTTTCACATCTGTGCCTATCTTTGGTTGCTAAGGTTCCTAAGCTCCATGCCGATCTTTTATCAGTATCCTCACAGTTTTCAGTAAAAACCCATTAAACAGCTCATGTATGCAGCAGTGTTGTTTCCGGGAAATTTTCTGGTTTACGACAAGACTGTTTTCTAAATCAAGGTGTTGAGCAACAGCAGAGGTGAGGCAGCTGTGGGCTGTCATTTATTTCAGGACTCTAATCCTATCCTAATTTGCTTCCTAAGTAGACAACCAGAATTGTTCTTTGAAACCAACAACATCTAAAGCAGTGTTTCTCAACCTTGGCAGCTTGAAGATGTCCGGACTTCAACTCCCAGAATTCCCCAGCCAGCGAATGCTGGCTGGGGAATTCTGGGAGTTGAAGTCCGGACATCTTCAAGTTGCCAAGGTTGAGAAACACTGATCTAAAGAATAGCAGGTATAATTGTCCTCATTCTTCCCTTTGTAACAGAAAAGGAAAATAGTCTAGTTTACCTTGTTTAAGTTTAAAGTGATAGACTTTCTGCCAAGATATGTGTTTGTTTTTTTAATCCATCAATAATAACTCTGAATCTTCCAAACTAGGGAGTGTGGAGCAGGAACATTTGTGAATTTTGCATCATTGGAAAGAGATGGGAAACTACCATACAACTGGTAGGTATATATATATAAGAACATTTGCAATATTGGTTTTTTTTCCCCCTCTTGCAATTATAATTGTTACCTTGACTCCTTTAAGGTGGATATTAATATTGAAAGTCAATCCATTAGATCCTGGTGATTTTTCTCTTTTAAAAAATTGCTTTAATATAATAGAGTATTATTTCTTATGACACGAGATAAGAACATTTCAAATTACAGAAATAATCTTTACTTGAGAAGCTTTCTTTGCAACTCTAATTTCCATAACAGTTTTGGCAGTCCAATAGAATGTAGGGAACGGGTTATCTCAAATCTTTATCCATCTAATCCCAAATTGCTATTAAAGGAGCAGAAAGCATTGTGGTTTTTTCCTAATTAAAATGGCCTCACAATGTTTGTGGCAGTTATACTTAGGTTTTAAGAACAGCAGCTTCAGAACTCAAAAAAGTAGAAATCTCTTTTGTGTATGGGAGTATATGTAAAATGTATTATTTATGGGTGCTTCTAAAAAAATGGGCACCACGAACTTATTTATGGGTGCTTCTAAAAAAAATGGGCACCACGAGAGCTCCCCAAAGTGTTAGACCCCATCAGTTAACTCATCCAATTAAATTATTTAATATCTTTTAGCTTCAGTTAAAAAAGAAGAAATCTCAAGGCCGGTGTGATGATCCACTTTATGATTGCCATAATTTATGACCTTATTTTGCAGTGGTCATTAAGTGAATGCAGCCTTATTAAGCGAAAACAGCAATCATTAGGTAAACATTAAGGGCTCCATACAATTCCTGGAAATCTTGGCTGCACTTTATGGGTTTTCCAGAGGTTATCACCCAGTTGCAATGTGTAAGGTGGAAATTACTAAACACCTGAGAAGTTATCCATTATTACGTCTAACTATATTAAATGAACTTTAAATTAAATCAACTTGGGGTAGGAAGAGATCTTGGAGGTCTTCTAGTTCAACTGCCTGACCATTTCTGTGAGATGGGAGAGAATGGGGGACGGGCAGCTCCTAGCATGCTATTCAATGACATTTGGGGCTGTCAGAATAACAGAATTGGGAAGGACCTTGGAGGTCTTCTAGTCCAACTCCTTCTCAAGCAGGAAACCCTATTTTCAGACAACTGCAGTGTTCCAGGGTTAGAGCACCCCTTAACTTCCGGAGGCAAACTGTTCCACTGATTAATTGTACTCACTGTCCGGAAATTTCTCCTTAATTCCAGGTTGCTTCTCTCCTTGATTCATTTCCATCCATTGTCCTGCCTTCAGGTGCTTTGGAGAATAGGTTGACCTCAAAACACCTGAGCTCAGGACAAGAAGCAATAGATGGAAACTAATCAAGGAGAGAACCAACCTAGAGCTAGGGAGAAATTTCCCTGTTTTGTGTTGCAAGAGCACCAACTAAGAACAGGACGATTCAGGACTGTCCTCAGCTATGGAAGTTCAGGATGATTTGGGGCAAATCATGCTTTTTCAACCCAACTGAAACAGAGATCTGTTGTTCTTGTGAAAAGTTGTAGGAAGCGGTGCTGTATTTTCTAGAGCTCAGATTCTCACAAAGCATAGCAAATGCAGAGTTACCTTAACTAAGAAAAAAGAATATCAGTGACAACTTATAGCTGTCTTTATCCATCTTTACAATACAATACTATACAATAGCAGAGTTGGAAGGGACCTTGGAAGTCTTCTAGTCCAACCCCCTGTCTAGGCAGGAAACCCTATACTGTTTCAGACAAATGTCTATCCAACATCTTCTTAAAGATTTCCAGTGTTGGGGCATTCACAACTTCTTGAGGCAAGCTGTTCCACTGATTAATTGTTCTAACTGTCAGGAAATTTCTCCTCAGTTCTAAGTTGCTTCTCTCCTTGATTAGTTTCCACCCATTGCTTCTTGTTCTACTCTCAGGTGCCTTGGAGAATAGTTTGACTCCCTTGTCTTTGGGGCAGCCCCTCAAATACTGGAACACTGCTATTATGTCTCCCCTAGTCCTTCTTTTCATTAAACTAGACATACCCAGTTCCTGCAACCGTTCCTCATATGTTTTAACCTTCCAGTCCCCTAATCATCTTCTCTGCACTCTTTCTAGAGTCTCCATATCTTGTCTCCGCTCATCCTGGTACTTTTACCTTTTTATTGAGAAGAAAATTTGAGTCTTATTTTTCAGCCTCAAGAGGGCATCGTTGGTCTTTCAAACTTTCATGAATCTCATTTTCCATGATTTACTGGACAGGATCTTGACAAATACATATAAGTTATTAATTAAATCTGAGGATTTTGTCCTTCACAACCACTACATTTAAGCAATTCTTTTATGCTTTTGGGACCAGGCTAGAGGAATGTACCTGTAATGGAAGAAGGAATAACCTGGAGAACAGGAAGAAGAGATGTAACCAAGACAGTGATTGGATTTTAAAAAAAATCTTAGCCTGGGGCAGAAATGTAATTTGAGAAAGTATCTCAGACAGAACCCTCCCTAATTCTCATAAAGAAAAAGTGAGGTGGAGGAAGCATATTCAGACATACAAGATTCAGTTACGGTTATCATATAATAAAAATAGTGTTAGCTTGTGTATGTTTTGTTTACAAGCTTAGTCTACATTGGAGTTCTGACCTGCCTACCCTGGAATATAGGCAGTCCTGGGTTTATGACCGCAATTGAAACCAGAATTTCTGTTGCTAAACAAGGCACCTGTTAAATGAATTGTGCCTAGTTTTGTAACCTTTATATTGCCATGATTATTAAACAAATTGCTAGAACAATAAATAAATAAACCCAATTATTAAAAACGGATGGAGGAACTTGAGAGAGAAAATTCTGAAAATTGTAACAAAACCAACATGGGAACATCATTTAAAAGAAACAAAAATCGAATGTAAAAAACAGGAAAATAAATCCTGTCTGTTCACATATCCTCGACTCATTTTGCATCACAATTCAGCCCACTATGGCCCCTGAAAAGCAAAGCAAAGCCCCCATCCCATCAAAAATTTATCCAGCCTGGCAGTCAACTAGTGAGTTGGATATGGACAGCATGGAAAATGAGAAGATGCTCGAAAGAGAGGTACTGAAAGAGGGAAAACCATGCATGCTTTAAATCTCATCCCATGTTTCGTTCTAATTTTTTCTATTATTGGCATTTGCTCCCAGCCTCTCTGTACAAATACGGCTTCAGCAGAAAAAGTTTTCACATAACGTCTGCTGGCAAATATCTCATTTCTTTAGCCTGTCTCTGCATTACGTCTTATTGAAATGCCAGGATTTCAAAAGAGGCTACACCCATCCCTGTAGGTAGATACATTTGTCAGAAAGAAAGAGAAAAGTTATTCTGATTGGAGGAAAAATTCCACCAGACATTGCCTCTATGCTTGTGTGTGTGTATATGTGTGTGACCATTTAATGGCTAGATTAAAGCCCAGATAAATTTGGAAGTCATTCTCCGGGTTTTATGGTGTGCAATCAGCTTGCACAAATGGCTAAATTGATTTGATACGGCATTGAAGCTGATCCTTCAGTAATGAACTTCCAAACTGAATGTCGGCTACCAGTATTCCCTGTAAATATTGACGTAGCTAATTAACTAATCAACCTTCACTTCCTCCTTGAGCCCCCCAGAAGAAGAGCCTATTCGCAGAAACCATTAACCTCCTTTGGGTGGCTTTGAAAAAGCAGGTTTTAATCTGCGTCAAAGTCAGAAGTTCAAACGTAATCCTAATTAAAGACTCAGGCATGAAAAATCTAAAGAAGAACTAAAAACTCAACAGCCCACTGCTACAATATGCAGTATAATTCATATATACAATTCAAATGAGGAGAAATGCAATAAGGGGTGTCAGAGTGGGAGAAGAGATACAGGTACCCCTTGGCTTACTACTGGCCACTTAACAAACATTTGATGTTGCAATGGATCTCCTAGGGGTACTTATGATCCAGTTTCGAAGTTCTGGTCCCTCACCCCACCCCACCAATCTCCATGGTCATGTTCCCGCACGGCAGTGGGAGAGAGAGAAAGAGAGAGAAAATATAGATACATCCTTAGTAAGACCAAAGAAGTGGAACTAAGATGATTAAAGACATGGAGACAAAAACATATGAAGAACATTTGCAGGAATTGGGTATGGCTAGTCTAGAGAAAAGAAGAATAAGTGTGGGTGACATGATGGAAGTATTCCAGTATTTGAGGGGCTGCCACAAAGAAGAGGAGGTCAACTTATTTATCAAAGCACCAGAAGGCAAGATAAGAAACAATGGATGGAAACTAATCAAAGGGAGAAGCAACCTGGAATTAAGGAGAAACTTCCTAACAGTGAGGACAATTAACCAGTGGAACAGCTGGCCTCCAGAAATTGTGGGTGCTTCATCACTGGAGGTTTTAAAGAAAAGACTGTGCAGCTACCCATCTGAAATGGCATTGTGTCTCCTGCTTGAGCAGGGAGTTGAAGACCTCCAAGGTCCCTTCCAGTTTAGATAGATAGATAGATGGATGCATGCATGCATGCATGCATGCATGCATGGATAAGATAGGTAGGTAATTAGGTAGGTAGGTAGGTAGGTAGGTAGGTAGATGATAGATGATAGATAGATAGATAGATAGATAGATAGATAGATAGATAGATAGATGATAGATAGATAGATAGATGATGATAGATAGATAGATAGATAGATAGATAGATAGATAGATAGATAGATAGATATAAGAGATAAGAGAGAGAGAGAGAGATAGGGGGAGGGCGAGAAACAGAGAGAGATGATAAATAAATAAAAGAGAGAAGGGAGGGAGGGAAAGAGAGAGATGAGAGCTAAATGAAAGAGAGGGGAGAGAGAGAGAGAGAGAGAGAGAGAGAGAGAGAGAGAGAGAGAGAGAGAGAGAGAGAGAGAGAGAGAGAGAGAGAGAGAGAGAGAGAGAGAGAGAGAGAGAGAGAGAGAGAGAGAGAGAGAGAGAGAGAGAGAGAGAGAGAGAGAGAGAGAGAGAGAGAGAGAGAGAGAGAGAGAGAGACCTTAATCCTAGGCCAGGAAACAATTCCAAGTGTCCTTAAGGCATATACGAATGCCTCCATATCCAAAAGAGTTCAAAGTTTGCTAATATTACATATGTGAGCATTAAAGTAGCTGCTGGACTAAATAAGTAGTGCCCTTATTTATCAAATAAAGGGGAATATATTTCATCTCCCTCAGAGTCATGACGTTTGAGATTTCACATCTCAATGAGATTTCATTGAGATACCCGTCTAATCTCACGACATGTTTTTCAACAATACCGCACACGTACCACTTGAAAGTCTGGGCAATCTGATGTATGAGCTCATGAAATGTCTTCTCCTCTCCATCCTCCTTCCTATCCTTCTTTTAGCAAGTCATAATACAGGAGTGTCTGGGACAGTCAAGGATTGTCAGCCTTTCATTTAATTGTTAGCTAAGCTTCTCTTTCCTCAGAAAATAACAGAAATGATTGTTGCGCAGAGTTGCTTTTGGTGGAATGGTCAGGCATTCAAATTTGTTTAATAAAGAAATGAATTAAATGCAGACATAAGCTTTATCCTAAAAAAAAAATGGGTGCACATTTTCTTTCTCTTTTTCATCACGTAGCCTTAATTGTAATTGCAGACTTCTTTGCCTGATGAAGAATTCAGGACCAGCCACATTTAGGGGGCCTCTAAGCCCCTCTGTCCAAGTCTAACAAATGACAAATTGCTGTATTGATTTCTGTTTGCCATATTAATAATCTTGCTTTTTTTCTGACGAAAAAAATCTGTGTATGTTATCTATTAATACTCACAGGCGTAGGAGTGTCTTTGCTTTCCTAACTCTGTTACCCTCCTGCCTTTGGACTGATTATCTCTTGGCATTTTATATTAACCCTTGGTAAGTCATATTCTCTTCTTTTGCTTAACAGTAATCAAAGCCAGCTTCCCCCAACCTGTTGTTCTCCAGATGTGCTCAACCATTGTTCCCATTGGAAGCACAGACAGATGTGAATCTGGAGAACACCAGGCTGAACAAACAAGTTTCCTTTCTTGGTGGGTTTGATTAATTAATCTGAATTTTCCAAAGGGTGAATGCATTTTATTCCTTGAAATAAAAAGGAAAAAAGTGCTGCAAACCAGATCTAAGTGTCTATGGAGATTCTCAGTCATCCAGGTCACGGTTGTTCCAAAGATGCTTTTTCAAGAGGCAACTGGACTTTCTGGTTTTTCTCTGAAGACTTTCTCTTATTATCTGTTGCGGCTCACCAGCAGAGCTGGCAGCAGATTCGGACAGTGAGGAGGTTGGGTAGGAACATGGGCCAGTCTTGGAATCTGGGGAAGGCTCTGATGAGGGCTCTGTGTCGGAGGCAGAGAGGGGGCCAGGGCAGTAAGCAAGTTCTCAGCTGCCTTCAGAGTCAGACATCACTGAGGCAGACAAACAGCTGGAGCCCGTTCCCAGTGTGCGCATGCACAGAGTTTCCAGATGAAGGGAACAGCTAAGGAACAGGGATCGACTTGGGAGTAAGGCCACGGGTGGATGATGAATGGCCCCTCCCAGAGGAAATAAAAGAGGAGCGAAAGGGGAGTGGGGTTTGCAGGTGGGTAAAATGAGGACCCAGATTGTTGGGGGCAATAGGCTGACTCTGTAAACCACTTAGAGAGGGCTGTAAAAGCCCTGTGAAGTAGCATATACTGTAAGTCTAAGTGCTATTGCTAAGTGCTATAACTATGGAACGTATTTGTCTTTTTTCTTGCAGGAGTAAAAATGGATTGAAGAAGAGAAAGCTGACCAAGTATGCGCATTTTATAAATATCAATTATTTAATTAATGCATCGGTATACCCCCATCCCCACCCCCACCCCCCATGCATTTGGTTATAGAAATAGTTTGGCATTAGGGTGGAGGTGTCCAAGGGAAGGAAAGGAAAAGTTTTCAAATCATAAAAACCTGAGGAATAAAAGAATGAAGAGGACGTTGGTTTTTTAAAATCCCTAACAAAATCAGAAGATGAGCCACACCACAGAGGGCACCATATTACGACTTTATAATTGCCAAAATTTCTATAATCAGCCCTGCAAGAATCCTTTCAATTTTGGAACCTGCACTGCCTCGTCTTTGCTCAAGTACTGCCCAAAAACTCAAGGTATCGCTGAAAAATGACATTCCATCATGAGGAACTGTAGGTTTCCCTTTACTTTTCGCTGCAGATCCTTCATGATAAAAAATGTTCTTGACAAATGGAAAATTAAGCACTGGGGAAAAATCAATTATCTCTTGTTAACAATTCCCCAAGGGCTTTGCCTTCGGTTGATTCTCATAAAGCGTGAAAGAAATGAAGGGGGTGGGGAGGGCCCAGGAACATTCCTGTTATCAAACTGTTCCATCACTCAAACACGGTTGCTAATTATTCACTGAATCATTAATGAGAGCAGGTAAACAGCGGTAATTAATTGTTGATAAGAGACAAGTTCCTTGGGATTTTGTGGCTTTAAGGAAAAGAAGCTCACACGTCTACTCCAATCTTTACAAATTGGAGCACAGAAATTAGACAAGAAGAGTGGCTGACTTTTCTTCATTACAGGTGGTCCTTGACATACAACTCTTTGTTTAATTATCATTTGAAGTTATAATGCCCGCCCCACCCCCCAAGGCAACCTGATTTCAAAGTTATGATGGCTGTACACACACAGGTACATACACACATCCTACAGACCAGGGGTGAGGTCCGACTGCTGCTACTGCCAGTTCACACAGGGATGTGCCCCCCACATGCGCAGTACTTTAAAAAAAACAAGATGGCGGTGCCTACGGTGCCTCAGAAAGAACCAGTTCGGGGGCATGGCAGGCCTAGCTACTACCTACTTGGCCGAACCGGTTCGAACAATAGGAACCCACCTCTGCTCCAGTCACATGATCACAATTTGGGCACTTGGCAATCAGCACAGCTTTATGGCCATTTGTAACTTCTGATGGTCACATGACTGCAGTTTTCAATGTTTTTGCCTGTTTCTGACATCTACTTTAAAGGTAAAGGTAAAAGTTCCCCTCGAACATATGTGCTAGTCATTTCCGACTCTAAGGGGCGGTGCTCATCTCCATTTCAAAGCCGAAGAGCCAGCGCTGTCCAAAGACGTCTCTGTGGTCATGTGGCCAGCATGACTAGACGCCGAAGACGCACAGAACGCTGTTACCTTCCCACCAAAGGTGGTTTCTATTTTTCCACTTGCATTTTTACGTGCTTCCGAACTGCTAGGTTGACAGAAGCTGGGATAAGTAACAAGTGCTCACTCCGTTACGCTCCGCTAACGGAGTGAGAACTGCCGAACTGCCGAACTGCCAACCTTTCTGATCAACAAGCTCAGTGCCTTAGCCACTGAGCCACCGCATTTCTTCTGGCATCATTTATGGCAAAAAACAGCCCGTAAAATGGATTTATTTAATGACCATAGCGATCACCCAACAGCTATGACATTGGCTTAATTGCCACTACAAAAAATAAAAAATAAAAAATAATGATCCCATGATGCCTTCATTTACAATCATAACAATTTACAACCGTAATTCCTGCCTCTATTATGGTCGTACGTTGAGGACTACCTGTATTCGGGAAATAAGAGGTTAGAAGAACAGGATGGAATCCTCACCTGTAAGAAGTTTTTTAGAGGACTGAGTCCTGCTGAAAATAGTCAACAAAACATTACAATTTCCTAATATTGAATGAGGTAATAAACCTGGTCCGGACTGCAGTATTTCAGATAGTAGAATTAACACGTGTGAATGTGCCTTAACCTTCTGCCAATTGCTGAGGTATAAAATAAAATATTGGGGACAAGGATTTCAGACTTCCTGTTCTATGATTTCATGTATACAGTATATAAGAAACAGACTTTAGATGTCTTTAGGGGAAGGCAAGACTGTGCAATAGACAGGTGTATCATTGCATGCAAAGACAAGATTTTCATCAGCTGTCATGACACAAATTGCATGTGGAGTGATGGCCCACTTTTGATATCATTGTGGCTGATGACAGATGCCTGGGGGTGAAGAATTCAGTCAGGTGAGGAGGGGCCTTTCCCTGCTTGTGGTATGACATGAGGTAATTCAAATACTATCAGCTCACCTGCTATTTGTATAGGAAGGAGTGCTAGCTTTTATTTATTTTATCCTATCTTATTCTAGATAAGACATGAACTGAGAAGAGATGCATGTGAGTGAGGACAGTGAAATTGTGTAGCTATCTCTGGAATATATATTTTTTTAAAAAGACTATTCTGGCCTCACTTCTATCTGACATATCGTATTTTATTGATGTTTCTCTCATCCAGTTCCAAGTTAGTTGGATACAGACATAAATTACTCCTTCAGCTTCCTGGTTCAATTACCAAATGGTGACTTTTGTGAATGACATAACTTTCTTTACTTCTTTCTGTATGCATTTTTTAAAAAGCCCTGTCCAGCTGGATGATTTTGACAGCTACGTCAAGGATATGGCCAAAGATTCTGATTACAAATTCTCTCTGCAATTTGAGGTAATCCCAGTTCAGCTATCGGCTATTTAAATTCTATGGAAGTAAGTGAGTAAATGAACTAGATAGTATATTTAGACTTTTCCACTTCAAAGTGGGGTGGGAGCGGAGGGATTATTACTTCTTAAATATCATTTTCTTTTCCATTTCTTTTTAAAACTTTCCTTGCATGAAGAAGAGAGGTCTCATACTTTCCTTTAAGCAGGGAGATAATCTAAGAGCCACCTCTTCTTTATTATGGGAGAAAAGACTTAATACAGTGGTACCTTGCTTCTCATCCTTAATTGGTTCTGGGAGGCGCAATGAGTACTAAAAACAATGAGTACCAAACTGATTTTTCCCTTAAAGAATAATGTAGTGAGTCACAAGGTAGCCGAAACCAACAAGGTCTAGCTAGTGCATTGAGTACCAAACAAACAATGACTATTGGGGTGAAAATGCATGTCAAAATGTGTTGAGTACCAAATTCAATGAGTTTCAAAGCAGTTGGGTACCAAGGCCTAGGAAGAAGACACCAATGGTCAACGACTTACAAAGATAATGTAGTGTGCATTTTGCAAATGTAGGTAGGATGAATGAAGAAATTTCTTTCCCACATAATCCCACTAATGTTTGATGCGGATAAAAACATTACTATCTATTTATTCAGATAAGTAAGTATTCATTCGCAAAGATGATTTCTCTTAGTCTCAGAATTCCTCTTTTACTTAATTGTATTATTCCTTTTTTAGCTCTCACCCCTCATGTTGTGCATTTTGTCCAATGGAGGAAAGAAAAGCAAACAAATACCAAGTCAACATAAAATAATGGTTCACTCATGCAATTGCCTCCCTTATTGGGGTTTAGCCCAGCTGTTCTTTGAAAACAAATGGTTTGCCTTGATTATGATGTTTTTATTGAGTTACCTTGCCTAATGATAAAGATGCTGATACAAAAGATGTCTAAGCATAAAAGTGTGTTTGTCTGTCACACTCAGGAACTGAAACTGATTGGGCTGGAAACCCCACATTTTGCAGCGGATCTTCCCATGAATCGCAGCAAAAACCGCTACACAAATATCCTGCCATGTAAGTTATTATTTTAGGAGGGAGTTGTTGTATGTAACACCAGACTTTGTATAGATGACATGGAATATCAGCACCAAAGTGTAGCATTGTTGGGAAAACTACCAACTATATTTTTTCATGTATTCTCAGCATTTTGCTTTTTCTGTTACCTTCCTTGCCTGCTTATTTTTTTCCTTCTGAACTACAGAAAGACATAAATTTACCACATAGTATTATGTTATTACAGTAATTCAACTAATACAACTACCTTTTGTTGAACATAAAAGCATAGCACTCCTGTGACTTGCGTTCCTGCCAGCTTTTTCTATATTTAAATCTAACTCATAGAATATTTTCCTTCCTTCCTTCCTTCTTCCCTCTCTCTCTCCATCCCTCCCTCCCTCCCTGGAGTAAGGTTAGTTTAAGGTTATCAAATGGACTTTTAATGTGTTTCTGGTAATCCAGAAGTGAAGGGTTTTTCTGGGTGATAGTCATGAAGTACTTCTTCTCCCCTGTATATAAAAATATGAATGTATGACGTATCAGCTACTGAAAGTTGATTGACTCTTGATTTTTTCCCCAAATGCATTCATAAATTTTCAGAGACTCAATTCCAAAATTTGTGATATGTATTTATGTTGAATGTGTCATTGGATCTGTTGTCTTTTTGCAGATGACTTCAGCCGTGTTCAGTTGGTTTCAATGAATGAAGAAGAAGGCTCCGATTACATTAATGCCAACTACATCCCTGTAAGTAACCTGGATTCAGATAAGTGAAAATACAGCTGTATTTTCATAGCTTGGGAAATACTATCCAGTCTGTAATAGCAATAGCACCTAGACTTACCTGTGTTTCCCCGAAAATAAGACAGGGTCTTATTTTCTTTTGACCCCCCCAAAAAATATTGATTGGGTCTTATTATCGGGGGGTGGGCTTATTGTTTTGGGGTTTCTGGGTGGCTGCTCTCTTGCGAGCGGGCACCCGAAGAGCCAGGCACAGCCTCAGAGGCAAACGGCTGTGTGGCACTGTTGCAGCAGCACAATACACCAGCCATGAGGTGACCATGCTCACGAGCAGCCACCCGGCAACCCCCCTTTCCAGCCGGGCAGAGCACCACTCACTGACCCAGTGATATCCCAAAGGCGCTAAGCCACGTGGTGCTCTGCCCTCCCTCCAGCTTCTGTGGCTTGGCGCATTCGGGATACCCTTAGGTCAGTGCATGGTGCTCTGCCCGGCTGGAAAGGGAGGTTGCGCGATCGCCTGTTCCGTCTCCAACTGGTGTGCCTCCCAACCTCACCATGCCCTGGTCCAGCTCTCCCTGCAGGGTGCCGCTGCCGAGCTCAGAGCATAACCCATTCTCCGGCTTCCAAACTCCGGAGATCTGCAGCCAAGTCTTTCGGCAGCGGCCGCTCTGGGAATATGCTCTATGGTTGTGGGCTGGCTGCTGGCAGAGCGTACTCCCAGAGCATACAACCATAGAGCGTATTCCCAGAGTGGCAACTTCCGGAAGACTCGGCATCCTATCTCCGTGCTTTTGAAGCAGCAGAAAAAGCCATGCGGCGGTGGTGGGCAGCAGCGGAGATGCTCTGGCTCTGCAGCGAGAGTTAGGCAAGGGCATCATGAGGCTGGGAGGCGCATGAGTGGGGAGCGGAAATGCCGCTTGCGCAACCCCCCTCTTTAGCTATGCAGAGCCCCATTCACTGACCTAGGGGCATTCCAAAGGCACCAAGCCGCAGGAGCCGGAGGGCGGCGAACAGGCACTCACACGGCTTGGCGATACTCCTAGGTCAGTGAATGGCACTGTGCCTGGCTGGAAAGTGGGGTTGCCAGGCGGCTACTCATGAGTGGTCACCTCATGGCTGGTGTATTGCGCTGCTGCAACAGCGCAACACAGCCGTTCGACCCTGAGGCTGTGCCCGGCTCTTTAGGAGCCCGCTCGCAAGAGAGCAACCGCCCAGCAACCCTCCCTCTCCAGCTGGGCACAGCACTGCTCACCGACCTAGCGGTATCCTGAATGGGCCAAGCAATGCAAGCCTTTGCCCCCCAACCCTTTCCTGCGGCTTGGCACCTTTAGGATACCACTAGGTCGGTGAGTGACACTCTGCCTGGCTGGAGGGGAGCTTATTTTCGGGTGAGGGCTTACATTTTTGCCCACCCCAAAAATGTGGCATGGCGGGACATGTCGTATTTTTGGGGAAACACGCTATATACTGATTCATAGTGCTTTACAGCCCTCTCTAAGTGGTTTACAAAGTTAGCATATTGCCTCCAACGATCTGAGTCCTCATTTTACTCACCTCGGAAGGATGGAAAACAGAGTCAACCTTGAGCCAGTCAGGACTGAACTTCTGGCAGTGGGCAGAATCAGCCAGCAGTGCTGCATTCTAACGACTGCACCACCACAACTCTCGTAATGTATGTAAACACTTAAAATTGTTCCCTCTAATAGCAATTCTAGTTTATGGCATGCCAATTAGCTCCAAAGTTAACAGGGTCACTTAAACATAAGAATGATGATTCTGCTTATGTCAGGGTTCCAAGTAATAGTTCCATTATAAGCAAAATCTCCAAGGCAGATAGGTCCCTCAAAGAATAGATTTATTGGAAATATCATATTGCCACATATCTGGTGAAAACCGACTCTGAAAGGTCACTCGGTTTTCACCTAATTAAATGTGAAAGTTTCCCCCCCAGTCCCAAACGATCAGTCACATGGCCCAATCAAGGCAGTGTCCACTGGTCTGGTGACATCACTCCTCCTTCCTCGGGCCAGGTGTAAGAACATCCTTGGTTCCCAAGAGAAAGTATTTTATTTTTGTCAGAGTTTGTTGCAGAAAAATCAAATCCAGAAAGCACACACAGATAACTGATTCGGCTGGATTTATTAACTTCTTTATATACATAATAACATGGATAAATTTACAATACAATAGTAGATTATTTCAACGTGGTAGAAGTTACAAGCAGAACACAAGCAGGAGAGAACAGTTAGTTTCACTTCAGAGTTCAGAGCAGACAGAGTAGTTTCAGTTTCGATTCTCAGCACAGGCTCAGATCTGTTTAAACTCCCATTGGCTGACTTAGCAGCTATGACTATTTATTGGCTGACCTTGTTATCATGTCTCTCCCAGACATTAATATTCTAACAGTTTTGACCACACAGCCCCAGCTATCTCTAATCCCCACTCCCTTTCCCTCAGCTCTGAAGCTACAAGATGGCTCCGGCCAGATCAGCTTCAGGGTTGATAGACTGCTTAAGCAACACACACAAAATATAACTTGGAGGAGATTGATTATCTGGACCCGCGCCAGTCCGGCTTCCGGCCGGGCCATAGCACGGAGACGGCTTTGGTCGCGTTGGTAGATGATCTCTGGAGGGCCAGAGATGGGGGTTGTTCCTCCATCTTGGTCCTATTAGACCTCTCGGCGGCTTTTGATACCATCGACCATGGTATCCAATTGCATCGACTGGAGGGGTTGGGGGTGAGGGGCACCGTTCTGCGGTGGTTCTCCTCCTACCTCTCTGGCTGAGCGCAATTTGTGTTGGCAGGGGGGCAGAGGTCGACCTTGAGGCCGCTCACTTGTGGGGTGCCGCAGGGGTCGGTCCTCTCGCCTCTCCTGTTCAACACATATATGAAGCCGCTGGGCGAGATCATTCGTGGGTTCGGGGTAGATTACCATCTGTACGCAGATGACACCCAGCTGTACATTTCTACCCCGAACCACCCCAACGATGCCGTCGAAGTGATGTCCCGGTGTCTGGAAGCCGTACGGATCTGGATGGGAAGTAACAGACTCAAGCTCAACCCGTCCAAGACGGAGTGGCTGTGGCTACCGGCACCCCGGTTCAACCAGTTGATCCCATCACTGGCCATTGGGGGTGAACATCTGGCCCCCGTGGATCGGGTGCGCAATTTGGGCGTCCTCCTAGATACCCGGCTGTCAATGGATGACTATGTGACAGCCGTGGCAAGGGGGGCGTTCCACCAGGTCCGCCTGGTGCGCCAACTGCGTCCCCTATTGGACCGGGCTGCCCTCCGCACAGTCACCCATGCGCTTGTGACGTCCCGGCTGGACTACTGTAACGCTCTCTACATGGGGCTCCCCTTGAGATGTACCCGAAGGCTGCAGCTTGTCCAGAATGCGGCCGCGCAGGCAGTTTTGGGAGCCACTAGGTACTCCCATGTAACACCTCTCCTGCGCGGGCTGCACTGGCTTCCTGTGGCCTTCCGGGTGCGTTTCAAGGTGCTGATTATCATTTTTAAAGCGTTCCATGGCACAGGACCTAGGTATTTGCGGGATCGCATCCTGCCCCATACATCCCTTCAACCGATTCGCTCACACAGAGAGGGACTTCTCCGGGTGCCGTCCACTAGGCTATGCCAGCGGGCGACGCCCAGGGGAAGGGCCTTCTCTGTGATGGGCCCGACCCTCTGGAATGACCTTCCCCCTAATATCAGAACAACTACAGATCTCCGCTCCTTCCGCAAGAAGCTAAAAACTCACCTGTTCAATTTAGCCGGCCTGGCCTAATTCCAACTTCCCACCCCATGCCTGTATTTTTAAATTCGAGGGGTTGGTTTTAGGTCGTGTTTTAATTTTTAAGTAACTTGTACAGGGCTCTAGGTTTATTCTGGTTTTAAGAGTATTTATTATGTATTTGGTTTTTAATGTGCTTCCTGTACACCGCCCTGAGTCCCCTCGGGGAGAGGGTGCGGTCTATAAATCAAATAAACTTAAACTTAAACATAAACTTAACACACACAGCAGTTACCATATTTTTCGGAGTATAAGATGCTCCAGAGTATAAGACGCACCAAGATTTTGAAGAGACAAATTTTTAGAAAAAGTTTTTGCACTCTGCAGACCTCCCCAAAATGGCCCATTTTTTTGCAAAAAAGGGGGCATGATTAGCCTTTAGGAAGCTTGTAGAGTGGTCCTGGGCAGGTGCCCCCCCCCCATGAGCAAAAAATGGCTCATTTTTCGCAAAAACTGGCCCATTTTTTTTGTCAAAAAAGGGGCATGAATAGCCCTTAGGAGGCTTGCAGAGTGTTCCTGGGGGCTGAGGGGGCAAAACTGAGCAAAAAAACCGGTCCATTTTGCATTCATTTCTGCCCTCCCCAGCCTCCAGGAGCACTCTGAAAACCTTCTAAAGGCTCTGCACAGCCATTTTGATAAAGGGGGCGGGGTTTTGGGAGGCAAAAAAATGCAGTATTCAGTGTATAAGACGCACCCTGATTTTCAGCCTTTTTTTTTTTGAGGGAAAAGGGTGCGTCTTATACTCTGAAAAATATGGTACATAAGAATTAATCATTCTGCAAATATCTTTGGGAAGAAACTATAATCTGATGTGGTTTAAAATGCACCATTTATTTAAAAAGATATGCCAATAAAAGAATACTGTAATAAGCCTTTTCTTTTGTAGGGTTATAACTCTCCACAAGAGTATATTGCAACACAAGGACCACTCCCTGAGACAAGGAATGACTTTTGGAAGATGCTTCTCCAGCAGAAGTCACAAATCGTTGTTATGTTGACTCAGTGCAATGAGAAGAGAAGGGTATGTAGACCGAGCAGGGCATTCAATGAAATAATGTCTGAGGTCACTTCCTATTCTATCATTCTAGATCCTTTCTCTTGGAACAGGAGTCTTGCTGAAATTCTACATCTAGCATTATCTGTGTGTGTCCATTTAAGTCATTTCTTGGCTACTGGGAAATGCCTGCACAGGTTCCTGCAGTCTTCTAAGCAAGATTTGGGAAGTGGTTTTAGTGCTGAGAGAGAGGGACTGGCCCAAGGTCACCCAGCAAGCTTTGTGCCCAAGGTTGGACTGGAACTCCAAGATTCTCCGTTTAACTACTACATTAAACTGCTAACCTTCTTGCTGCCTTCTTGTTTCCTCCAACACTTTTATTGGAAGACTAGCTGATAACCTGGCATTTATTTATTTATGCTAACCGGGTATTTATTTATTTATTCTAATCCTGTATTAGACAGGAAAAGGAAGGAATGAGTGCATGCATGCATGCATGCATGCATACATACATACATACATACATATCAGTGGTGAGTTGCAGATGGTACACCTCAGTACGGGCGTACCGGAACCTGCCCGGACCACCAGGTATCATTCTGGTACGGTGCTGCGGAGGGCCCACCCACCCGCCCGAGCTCCTTACCTGTCTTTAAAGTCTTTAAAGTCTTCGGCACTTCCGTGCATGCGTACGACACATACTGTGCATGCGCTCCACTGAGCAGCTGGAGCATCACAGAGGCTTGCGGAGGCATCACTGGACAGTAAGACGCATGCAAGCGCACCACGCGTCCATGTGGACGACAATGGGCCCGTTCCAACTGTACCGGTTGAAACGGGATCCGAAACCCACCACTGATACATACATATATCACAGAAAGGGGGAATAGTTAGCTCCCTCCCATATTTGGGCATACCAGGGGTTGTAACACAAATACATACCTATTTCCCTGGCTCAGCTGTTAAGGAGGAGAGCCTGTGGCTTAGTGGCTAAGACATCTGCCTAATATGTAATGCAGCCCAGGTTCAAATTCCCAGTAAGGGTATGGCTAACTGATGAGAGCTAAATAGCTTGAAATAGATCTATACTAGTCTCCCTTTATTTATTTATCAGCACAAATACAACATACACACACACACACACAGTGTCAAGGCAAAGTAATGCTGGAACACACACATACACACCAACTTGAATCCAAAATGCACACTATCACTGTCAAAAGTACTGTGATTTGACACTATAGATATAATTCATTCCTTTTCATTTCAGCGGCCCAGGCGTTCCAGAGTTATGCTGGAACACACACACAAAGACACACACCAAGCGGTGTTAAGGATGTCTTACCCCACACACACAATATTTGTTTCCAGAAAGAAACTCGTCTGTGTACCAAATTTGGTTGAAATTGCTTGAGGGGTACCAGAGTATTGTTGGAGCACACCCACAGCTATTTACACAGAGAGAGAGAGAGATTAAGTATATGTAGAAGACCAATTCATCCTTATTAGCTCTTCCTGCAACACAACTAAAGGAATTGATGGATCTCAGATACAGCTGTTCTTTTACTGTACAATACCAAATATTTTTGGACATAGGCTTTTAGCAAATTTACTGGGATATTTAAGCACTATAACCAGGGAATAAAGGAATTGCAACTGGAAATAAAGCTGGGGCCAGTGGATCTCCAGCAATAATGTTATATTTCTACACTTGGAGACAACCAGTTAACATATGGGCAACCGTATTTTGCACCAGCTGTAGATTTTGAAAAGTCTTCAATCGCCGTTGCATGCAAAAAGCATTACAGTAAGTTCAACTGTGAGATGAAAAAAGGCACAAATGACTGTTGCCAATACTTCCCACTCCAGCAATAGCTACAATTAGCAGACAAAGTCAGTCTGATTGAGGTGAATATTAATTCTTTGGGAACTAATGAATTAGGTTTGTTTCCCCTTTTTGGATGCTCACACAATAAACCATCTTGCTAATCTTGAACAGTTAATCATACGGGCTAACAAGACTAAAAGGGAAATCTTAGATAGCCACTTCACTCAGTATAGGCCAGTGGTCACTAACTGGGGGTCCGTGGACCATTGGTGGTCCATGAGAAAATTTTGTGGTCCGCAGAAAATATATTTGCAATTTTTATATTGCATTAAATCAGAGGTCCTCAAACTATGGTCCCTGGGGCAGCTACGTGCAATGAACGTTTGTGTTGCTGCAGAGAGTCTCCCCCTTTGGGGCCGTTTTGTGTGGGTCAAAGGGAGGAAGAAATTCCGACTTGGGGTCTGCTTCAGCCTGCTGGTGTGGGGCTTTGGCCAAAGGATGGAGGGAAGAGCTGGTGGCAAAGAGCCAGAGGGCCTTGTTCCAATGGGACTGCATCATGGCCTGGAACTGGCTGACCATCTCAGCCTGCTGAGCCTCCAGGAGCTGGTCCCTGGCCTTGCACTCCCGCAGGTCTTCCCTCTGCTTGGAAAGCCCATGCTCGTAGTCCTCAGTGAGGTGCTTCTGCTGAGCCTCCTTCTCGGTCAGATCCAATTTGAACTGAGCTGTTTTGCCAACTCTTTCTCATGGTGGCTGCTTAGCTCCAACAACTGCTTCCTGTTGGGGCCCTAAGGAGCCCGGGCAGAAAGGCGAGGAGGGGCTGGCAGGGGAGGGGCGAGAGGAGGCTGGTGAGGCACCCCTTGACATGAGTGACATTGAGTTGGCCACACCCGCCCAGTCACATGATCACCTAGCCATGCCCACCCAGCCGGCCATTAGGCAGATTAGTGGTCCACGGGATTTAAAATTATGAATTTAGTGGTCCCTGAGGTCCGAAAGATTGGTGATCCCTGGTATAGGCCACACTGAGCTAGACAGACCAGCAGGCTAATTCAGTTTAAGGCAAGTGCCTTCATTTTAAACTTCCCTGGAACAAAATAATAAAAAAAATTCTTTGTGTGTTTGTTTGTAATTTATTTGCCTGGAGCTACCCTAGGTAGCTTTCAACAATAAAATAGACAAAAAATGATTTAAAAATGTAAGCATAACAATAGCAGAGGAATGAAACAATAACAATAAACAATGGAAGAACAATAATATGAAATTTAAAAGATGGGCAGAGGGGGAGCAGGAATGCAGGCCGTTTCTCAAGCAGAATTTGCCCAGATGCAATAAATAAGCATTGAGGTTTACGCACAACCTGAAAGGTAATTTCTTTTAAGGCACCGACAGTGCTGGTTAAGGCAGATTGAGCAGGAGTAGGAAAAACATGATTGCAGGCAGGTTTGCTCATCTTTCTTTTTCTCAGTGGTACCTTCCCTCTGGAATGAGCTGCCCCCGGAACTTCGCATAATCCCTGACCTCCGGTCCTTCCGACGCGCCCTAAAAAGTTGGCTTTTCCAGCAAGCCTGCCTGGCCTGTTAATTTTAACTTATTTTAAATGTATTGTCTTTTAAATTCAGTTTGTTTTTTTGGATATGGATTTAATTTTTTTTAAAACTTTTGGGATGTGTGTTTTTTTTAATGTTGTACGCCGCCCTGAGTCCTTTTGGAGAAGGGCAGCATATAAATACCAACAAACAAACAAACAAACAAACAAACAAACAAACAAACCTAATCCAAAACAGACAAGCTGCTATCCAACCCAAAATCACCACCACAATAAAGGGGTTGCATTAGGGCAGTGAAGGCCGAACTTTTTCGGCACCGAGTACCCAAACCGGAATGCGCGTGCATGTGTGCGCGCCAGAGCACCAGGAACCCGAAGATCAGCTGGCCGGCGCATGCATGCCTATTTTTTTTGGCCATTTTGCAGGCCATTGGCCATTTTCTGGGCCATTTTCAGGCCTGAAAATGGCCCCAAAACAGCCTCTTTTGGGCTGGTTTTGGGGCTATTTTCTGGCTATTTCCAAACCAGCTGGCCGGCATGCATATATGTGCCAGAAACCATAAGAACAGCTGCCGATGGCATGGATGCCCACAGAGAGGGCTCTGCGTGCCCCCTGTGGCACACGTGCCATAGGTTTGCCATCACGGCATTAGGATCTCCCGGATAAAAGGAATGTGTTTATGTCCAGATTTCTGCGTTCCTTCCTTGGAGTCTTGCATCAACTTTGATGGTTGCAAAGAAAACCCTCTTAAGAGTTTTGTTTCCCTGTTGTAACTTGGCTTCGTTTTTTCTCCTTTCCAGGTAAAATGTGACCATTATTGGCCTTTTGCCAAAGAGCCAGTCCTTTATGGGGACATCACAGTGGAGATGCTTTCAGAAGAAGAACAAGCTGACTGGGTGTTCAGGAACTTCAGAATCAGCTATGTAGGTCAATATATGTATATAGTGTCATGCAGCTTTTAATGGGTAGGAAATCTGCTCCATTAATACCTTTCAGAACTTAATTTTAAATCCCCTGTACAGGTAGAGTTCTCGACTTACAACCATTCATTTAGTGACTGCTCAAAGTTACCGTGGCACCCAAAAAAAAAGTGACTTATGATGAGTCCTCCACTTGCGACCATTGCAGCATCCCCACAGTCACGTGATTAGAATTCGGACGCTTAGCAACCAGTATGTATTTACAATGGTTGTAATGCCCCAGGAGGTCACGCGATCCCCATTTGCGACCTTCCCAGTGAGCTTCTGACAAACAAAATCAAGGGGGGAAACCAGATTTGATTAATGGTCACAGGATTCACTTAGCAACCGTGGCAAAAAGGTTGCAAAATGAGGTACAACTCGCTTTAATAATTGAAATCCTGGTCCCAATTGTGGTCTTACCCCAAGGACTCTCCTTAATTCCTGGTTGCTTCTCTCCTTGATTAGTTCCCATCCATTGTTTTTTGTCCTGTCCTCTGGTGCTTTGATAAATACGTTGTCCCCTTCCTCTTTGGGGCAACCTCTCAAATACTAGGATTATTTCCTATTATTTCCCCCCCTCTCCCCCACAGTCCTTCTTTTCTCTAGACTAGCAAACACAAAACCTGCGACAGTTCTTCATACGTTTTAGTCTCCTGGCTAAAAAAAACAAACCACATTTATTAATTAGCCAGCAACTTTATCTAAATGAGATGGGCGGCCAACAAGTCTAATATGTAAATAAAATTAATAGATAATCTCCCTTGCACAATAGAAAGTTAGACTATTCCTATCCAGCTCTATGCTTGAATTATTTTAACCTGTGTAAGAGAGCAGGTCACGGGCGATGGTCTGATGTTATTCTGAAACCTTTCTGTTTTTTTCCTTCCACTCAGGCAGATGAAGTGCAGGATGTGATGCATTTTAATTACACCTCTTGGCCTGACCATGGGGTTCCTCCCACCAACGCAGCAGAAAGCATTTTGCACTTTGTACAGATGGTCAGGCAGCAGGCAACGAAAAGCAAGGGGCCCATGATAGTACACTGCAGGTACGTTTTTTGGCCGCTGGATGTGGAAGATGTGGACATAACATACCCAAAAGAATAATGGTGTGTTGCTTCCTGCGCAGTGCCAAAGATGTGCTTTTTTGTTGTTGTTGTTGTTGCAGTGAAGGGGAATGAGAAGGGCTATATATTTTCTCTGCCAGCTTAGATGTTGCATTTTGTTTGATAGAGAATTCACTGAAGTCTCCATCTTGTTGGTCAAAAGGCTGTTTCTGTCCCTTTTAAGATGCTTCGATTGGAGAGTGATGTCTCTTGCCACCTCAGTTCTTCCTACATTACCAGTGCTTCATTTTAGGGGTGCCGTTATGTATAGCTCCTTATTTTGGGAGAAATTGTGGCAATCTTTTCACTATTCTGAAAATCCCAGAATTTTATTTCTATATGTCTTTATCCACTTCTGTGCTTTCAGGTTAAACTTAAGTCTGTAAGCTCCATTTGAGTAGAAAAATAGATTTCTGCCTCCTCCTCCTCCTCCTCCTCCTCCTCCTCCTCCTCCTCCTCCTCCTCCTCCTCCTCCTCCTCCTCCTTCTCCTTTTCTTCCTCCTGAAAATACAGTAATCCAGCACAGTCTGTTTTAATTATTATTATCCTATACAGTCCATCAGTGTGTGAATATCATTTCCCCCAGTTTTATTCGTTTCAATAAAACAGTTGTCCTCATGAGACTCTGAAGGTCAGGTTAACTTACAAAGTTCAGAAATGAAACGGTTCCTGCCCATTGACCTATAGATGAAAATACACTCTTATTGCCAAAAGTATTCGCTCACCCATCCACATAATCGGAAGCAGTTGTGAGCAAATACTTTTGGCAATAGAGTTTATATGATCCAGTCAGGAAAGAGATTGGGTGAGAGGAAGAAACCCACTAATTCATACATGCCATGTTCGATGAAAGTCTAGTAGCTCATGGATTTAACTCTTAAGACTTAAATGCTGCCAAAGCCCTCCTTCAGATGGTGTTGAATTGCAGTAGAAGGTTGGATGAGCAATGTAAAATCAAACCTATCATGGATTTGGGAAATGGTTGTCAGAATATGTTGAACAGCAGCATGGACTGGAGTTTATCTTTTTCTGCTCCAAAACTTGCAGAAAACCATGAGGGAATTGCACATGGAACCTACAAATTTGGAAGTCAAACCAAGCAGATGTGTTCTTTTCCCCAGACCTGGTGGGAAATGGAAGAGAGGCCCAATCATCACATTCTTAGAGGCATGGCCAGACCCCATCCTTAATCATGACACTATCAAACGAAGAGTTTTCTCCCTCTGTTGTATATTATTAGGAGAAATGCTTTAAAAATCATTAGCACTTCCATGTTTAGGTTTTCCCAATATACACCAAAGAATATGTTGTAATAGTAACAAACATTAGATGGTGGGATATATGGTATGCTGTGATGATAGATATTTACCATATTTTTCAGAGTATAAAGCACCTTTTTTCCTCAAAAAAAGAGGCTGGAAATCTTATACACTGAATACAGCATTTTTTGCCTCCCCCACCCCCGCCCCCTTCACCAAAATAGCCGTATGTAGCCTTTAGGAGGCTTTCAGGGTGCTCCTGGGGGCTGGGGAGGGCAGAAATGAGCGAAAAAGGGGCCATTTTTTTGCTCAATTTTGCTCCCCCCCCCCCCCGCCACCAGGAGCACTCTATAAGCCCCCTAAAGGCTGTGCATGCCCTTTTTTGACAAAAAATTGGTTGTTTTTTGCTCATTTTTGGTGGCCCACCCTTCAGGAGCATTCTACAAGCCTCCTAAAAGCTATTCATGCCCTTTTTTTGAAACAAAAACCAGGCCCATTTTTGCAAACAACAGGCCATTTTTGGGAGGTCTGCAGAATGCAAAAACTTTTTTTTTTATTTGCCTCTTCAAAATCTTGGTGCGTCTTATACTCCGAAAAATATAGTATGTGTTGTTTCTCCATGTCATACAATATACTTGGGTGCCTGCATAATTCTGTATTTATTTATTTGTTTGTTTGTTTATCTTCTCATGTTTATATTAGAGGTGGAGACCCTTTGAGAACTTTATGTGACACAATTTCATTTTAATGTATGCCAATTAGTGTACATTCAAAGTGACAATATTCTATTCTTATGCAGTTTATAAGATTTCCCAGAACAGAATGCAAAGTAAGCATATTTCTCACCTCAGAAGCAATAGTGTGTAACCTTATGTTTGTTTTGCAGTGCTGGTGTAGGACGAACCGGGACCTTCATAGCATTAGACCGACTTTTACAACACATTCATGATCATGAATTTGTAGATATATTGGGAATGGTGTCCGATATGAGGTCTTATCGGATGTCCATGGTTCAGACAGAGGTATGACTTTTACTTATGCATGTTTCAAATAGCCAGCTTGGTTCATTTATTCGTTTGGGGCTTCCCTTTGGTTCCTGTGAAACATATACTGCATTTTTCGGAATATAAAGACGCACCTTTTCCCCCCAAAAAAGAGGGTGAAAAATCTGTGTGTATCTTATACACTGAATACAGCATTTGGGGGCTCCTAAAACCCTGCCCCCTTCCCAAGAATGGACGTGCAGAGAGTTTGGGAGGCCTGCAAAGTGCTCCTGGGAGCTGGGGAGGGCAAAAGCAACTGAAAAATGGGCCATTTTTTGCTCATTTTTGGCCCCCAGCCCCCAGGAGCACTCTACAAGTCTCCTAAAGGCTATGCATGTCCCCTTTTTTTGCAAAAAATGGGCCCATTTTAGCAAAAAAAAGGGCTATTTTTTGCTCATTTCCCCCCCCCCCCAGCCCCCAGGAGCACTTTGCAAGCCTCTCAAACTCTGCATGCCGCGTTTTTCACAAAAAAACGAAGCGTGCAGAGGGTTTGGGAGGCCTGCAGAGTGCAAAACCTTTTTTAAAAAATTTACTTTAAAATCTTGGTGCATCTTATACTCTGATGCATCTTATATTTCGAAAAATATGGTAGGCCTTCATCTTGCAGTGGATAGACAATGGTTAGAATGATGACTAGAAAGTATAGACTATTGAACATCACACTATAGAAGAAGTAACTGGCATAAATGGGAAGAACTGAAACCAGGAGGAGAGGATAAAACAGCTGCGCCTACAAAGGGTGAACATCTGTGAGAGTGCAAACGTAGCATCACCACTATCCTTTTGTGCCTATTTATTTATTAGATTTATCCCAACTTTCATTCAGGAGTTCAAAGCAATGTACACAGAGCTCTTTCTGCCTCAACAATCTTGTGTAGTGGGTCAGGCTGAGAGAAAAGAGCCTCAATCAGGCAGTGGGAAGGGATGTAGGCTGAGTCTTGGGAATTGTTGTGGCCCGCCAGGAGCTGGCGGCAGACTCAGTCAGTGAGGAGGTTGGGGAGGAACATGGGCCAATCCATGGAGTCTGGGGAAGGCTCTGACGAGGGCTCTGCATCGGAGGCAGAGATGGGGCCAGGGCCGTCTGACAGTTATCAGATACTTTTGGAGTCGGAGATAAGTGGGGCAGAAGAACAACTGGAGCCTGCGCAGAGCTGTCAGGAGAAGGGAACAATTAAGGAACAAGGGTTTACTCGGGAATAAAGGCACAAGTGGACACTGAATGGCCCCTCCCATAGGGAATAAATAGCAGGAAAAGGGGAGTGGTGTTTGCCGGAGACAATTAGTTCGTTTATTAGTGTGAAGATTTGCTTATCTGAGTTAGGGCCGCAAAGAGACTCCTTGCCATTTTGCAGCATTGCGACTGGAAGCTCGGGCTGGCACCTATCCAAGGACTGATAAGGTCTGTTGTTGCAGTTCACCCTTGAAAGGCTTATTGCTGGGACGTTTCTCTGTGTGTATACTAGGAATTCACATTAGCCAAATAAAATGGGTTTTTTGGGGGGGACAAGGAGTCCGTTTCATGATTTTATGAAGCCTTGGTCAGAACAGGAATGCAGACGGAAGGAGTGAACCGTTAAGGAGTGAACTTTTAGGAAAGATCTTTCAGTCCTAAGAAAGAGGGTAACATGAGAAAAAAAGCCCAATCCCCCCACCTTGATTTGGTATAATAAGAGGTAAAAGATGGTGCAGAAGGAAACGCTGGCAGACTTTCAAGGTTCTGTTATTCTATCCTGCAACTATAAAAACCATGGTAGGAACCATGCCCTGTTTCTGTCTCAAAGGGTTAACGTGCAAAGACCGTTCACTACTGAGGTGGGCTTGGGCCATATCTCTCTGTGTGCATGTCAGTGATGGGTTACAACCGGTACGCCCTGGTACAGGCATACCGGTGTCTGCCGGGAGCACCGGGTACCATTCCGGTACGGTGCCCCGGAGGGCCCACCCACCTACCCGCGCTCCTTATCAGTATTTGAGCTCTTTGGCGCTTCTGCACACGGAGAGCTACACCAAGCAGCTGGAGCTTCGCGGAGCATTGCAGGAGGTAAGGACGCATCTGCGCGCGTTCATGTGGAGGATGCCAGGCTCCGTTGCACCGTACCAGTTGCAACGGGATCCAGAACCCACCACCGGTGCATGTCCAGACAGACCAGAGGTGGGTTCCCGCTGGTTCAGACCGGTTCGGCCAAACCAGTAGTGATTTGGCAGCCTGGGTTGCTGGAACTGGCAGCGACCCAGGTGTGCCACGCCCCTGAATTGGTTCTCTTATGGGGCCGCCATCTTGATTTTTGGTTCTGTGCATGCATGCGCAGAACAATTGTAATTGCAGAAATTAATTTTTTCCCCTTTTTTAACATTGTGAGCATGCGCAGACTTATTTTTGTGCAAATGCGCACACGTGCAGAGCACACGTCTGGTGCGCGCGCGAGTGAAGTGAGCATGCATGCACAAAACTTTTCCATGCACCGAATTGGCCATAATGCCTGGAACAACCTACCCCTGAGACAGACAGACAGTTCAGATACACTGAATCTGCAGCCAGCTCCTGGACCTGCTGTTTTGTATGTGCAGTTCTTTTCATGTATTATTTTCGGAGGGAGAATTCAAACATGACTCCCCCCCCCCCCAAACTACAATCTGAGATGGTACAGTCCAGCAGCAATTTTACATTGCTATTTGCATCGTAATCCAAGTGGTTTTTTTTTTAAAAAAAGAAAGAATCGTACTACCGTTTTTAAAATAGAAATACAGAGGTAACAATATACAGACCGACTAAGTGCAAATTAATTTTTGTTTAGTTACAAAACCATCAAGCATAAAAAAAAACAGTCGCACAAACAAATAGGAAAAAAAACAGTAAACAGGAACATGCTAAATTGATGTATATCCGTTAACGTATTCATAACATTGTATTAAGTTAGGCATAAAATTGTTCATTCTTGTAAAATGTTACAAAATCTAGAGGAGAAGCAAATGTATTGTGTTGTTTTTGGATTACTAGAAAAAAGCCTTTTCAAAAAAAAAAAAAGGGAAGCTTTCCTTAAATCCAGCATTTCATGTGGGATAATCGTACTTTCCCACTTCTCCAAAATAATTCTCTTGGCTGTTCCTTATTATGCATCAAAGTCAATGTTACAACCTTGAAGGTCAGGGCTGATGCTGGTCCTTTTAGATACCTTCATTTTCCATTTGCTTGTTGAGTTGCTTTCGATTAACCTTTCTTCCAAAATATCCACGGATGAGATATTGCCAACTTTTGTAGGGATACTAAAACCCTGCTGTTTGCCAGCTGGTCAAACCTCCTGTTCTCCATGTTACGTCTTGCCTCCTTCTCTTCTTACACATGACCACAGTAGGGTGCTGTCATGCTTCAGCAAATCAGGTCTGGCTTATTGAATGCCCCAAATGTGGGGCAGCATGCAACCCCAAAAAGCAGGATACAATGTGTTGGATTGCTAGGATCGGAATAGTAGAAGAAGAGTTGTGGAGTTAGAAAGGAATTTAAAAACAGGCTTTATCACAGCTTACAATTTGGGAAGCTGTATTCCCAACACTAGGATGTACAGGTTCACTGTTCCTGAGTTTTGCTTTTTGGATAACCCTTCTGTTTCATGCCCTACTGAATTTGTCTCACATTCCAGCAACAACTCAAAGTCAATTGTTTCCCCGTGTGACAGCTCAATTGCAACGCAGGCAACACAGCCGGTTAGTGCCAGATCACCATTCAGATTTGGGCTGCAAATATTCAGAACCACCAAGTGATGGCAGTAAAGGGTTAACGTATTTCTTGGCTGCCACCTGCTGGTCATCTGCATTTTTTCTAGTCGAGATATGGTAGCTCTAGAGCTAGAATAACACAAAATGGGAAAAGGTGGCAGATAACCTTTTGGGTACCAGGGATCAATTCCATGGAAAGAGATTTTTCCGTGGACTGGACGGGGCTGGATTTCGTGCAGCTGAGGCTCTGCTTGTTTGCGGGGCCCTGTTGCTGGCATGCCACGGACTGGTGTTAGTCCACAGACTGTGGGTTGGAGACCCCTGTTCTAACCTCTTCATCCATTTATTCATGCATATAGTGCATGCATTCTCATATCCAGAACCAGCTGTGAAAACGCATCTGTTTGGCCGCTAGATGTCACTTTTCCTTTATGGAGCAAATTTAAAGGAGCTCTTCTGAATTCATTTCAATATAACCCTGCAAAGCAAACATCATTCTTTTTCCACCTGGTTTCAGGTTTCTTTATACAGTGGAAAATTAATCCTCCTGATTCACCACGTGACCCATAAGCCTCCTTGAGGAAACAGAAGCAAATGTTGTAAGCTCATGAACAGTAGATGGGCGCTTTGAAGGATGTTTTTTTGAAGTTCCCCCAAAACTGTAATACCTAAATGGTCCTGCAAATCTTGCAATGCTGGCTGGGGTATTCTGGGAGTTGAAGTCTACCCAGGGGTGAAATCTACTTACCTTAGCTAACGGTCAGGGGTGGATTCCTGCCAGTTCTATCCTCTTCTATAGAAGAGGTTCCACAAATCTATCGTGCCATTTAGAACTGGTTCCAGCTCCCTCTCCCTGCCCGTCCGGACATCATCAAGATGAAGAGCGAGAGGAGGAATTCTGGGAGTTGAAGTCCACAAGTCTTAAAGCTGTCAAGTTTCAACACCCCTGGGGTTTTTTTCCTAAAGGGTTAGGGGTGCAAGGGTCTTGTAACTTGACAGCTTTAAAACTTGCGTGCTTCAAATGCCAGAGTTTCTGAGCCAACATTTTGGCTGCTAAGCAAGAGCGTTGTTAAGTGAGTTTCACCACATTTTACAACTTGGCCACGCCCACCCAGTCATATGGCTGGCAAGCCACTCCCACCCAGTCACATGGCCGGCAAGCTACTCCCACAAAGCAGGCCACAACTACAGAAGATGTTCTAAAAAGTTTTGAAACCCACCACTGCTACCGGTTCACTAATGTGAGCATGCACAGAGCATAAAAAATGGACATGATGATGTCCAGGTGGGTGGGCAGAGCCTGCTATTGATCTTTCTTAATGTCAGGCATGCCTCCCTCAATAACCAAGAAAGAAAACTCCTAACTCCCTTGTTTGTGGAATTAAAATACTTTTACTGGTTATGAAAAGATAGCAGCAAAAGTAAAGCAAGATCTGAGCCAGGAAGGCGCGAACAAATACATACCAAATGATAACCCAGCCCCCTCCCTCTAACGACCCCACCCCAGTGTCCAATCTGCAACTCCCTTATGTATCATGTGGGGTGCATCTCCAAAAGGCACCATCATGTTGGTATGCCTTGACCAAGTCCAAACTCCGGCCACCAGCATGCGCAGAAAATGGTGAGAAGAAAACTCCCTTTTCCATTCACTCCTGTACCATTTAGACCCATCCTAAAAAGCAATACCCCCACCCTCCCCGTTTCTTATGGCAGCCGATAGTAAGTAAGCGAAGCAGAGGCTGACAACGGCTGCAAAGTTAAGCAAACAGCGAGGAGGGGTGGGATCTGCTGTGCCACACGATTTAAGATTAGCTTCAAAGCTAATATAAATCGTGCGTCACAGCTGATCGTCGGAAATACCAGTTCACCAGAATTGGTAGCATATTTTTTTTACTACCCGTTCGGGCGAACTGGTAGCATTTCACCCGAGTCAACCTATGTTTAAATGTCTATAGTTGAGAAATGCTGGTTTACAAAAACAAAAAATAAAAAATTAAAGGGATCAGAGCATTCATGAAATCATAAAAGTCATGTTCCGATCTGAATTTTGGAGGGAATAAAGCCAATATTTTTTGGCTTTGGTTTTGGTGCTGACAATCCTAGGAAAACAGATGACAAATCTTAGAATAAAGCTGGCTAAAGGACAGCGGCCCAAACGGATTGGGAAGCAGGGGACCTATCATAAATATATACTGTATGGGTGACTGGAGGTGTTCTGGTTCTATCTCTCTCTACAGGAACAATACATTTTTATCCACCAGTGTGTGCAACTGATGTGGCTAAAGAAGAAACAGCAGTTTTGCATTAGCGATGTCATATATGAGAATGTCAGCAAGTCATAATTCCAAGTCACAGGTGGTAAGTTGAGAACCTTTACTTGGCTGGTTGTGTTCCCATGGACTCAGGCTTGTTGCTTAGGCAAAGGCCACTTAGGCAGCCATACATAGGACTGCGAGGCCTTTATATACCGTTCTGGGCTTGTGCAGTAAAGCTCCATAAACTAACCTTAGCTACAGGCTGCCCTTTACAGAATAGCGGAGTTGGAAGGAATCTTGAAGGTCATCTAGTCCAACCCCCTTCGTGAGCAAGAAACCCTATACCATTTCAGACAAATAAATGTCCAGTCTCTTCTTAAAAGTCTCCAGTGATGGAGCACCCCACAACTTCTGAAAGCAAGCTGTCCCATTGGTTAATTCTCCTTGCTGTTAGGAAGTTTCTCCTTAATTATAGATTGCTTCTCTTCTTCTTTTTATTTTATTAAATTTTTTATTTTATTTTAATACCAACAGTCCATCTTCCATTAAACAGTGTGTCCTCTGGGTACAAATGTTTTGTGTAACAACAGTTAGAATTTACAATCATGTTCATTATTTAATCTATTCTTAGCTTAATACCAATATCTTAAATATCTAATACTATAACAATCCTCTTCTTGATTTGTTTAACTCTATACATACATTTTCTATATTTTATTCATCTACTTTTATTTCTAATTCTTATATTTATTCTTTAACCACCGATAAAATGATCCCCATATAGTATAATAATCCATTTGTTCTTTCTCTTTAATTCCCAGTGTTAATCTGTTCGTTTCTGCACATTCTAATATTTTCCTAATCCCATTCTCCTCTGTGGGAATCTCTTCACTTTTCCCAGTTTTGTGCAAATACAATTCTAGCTGCGGTTATTGCAATGGATAATCATATATACATTTTCTTTGCTATAATTTTCTGGTAAAATCTCCAACAGGAATATTTCAGATTTCAAGTCAATATGTTGTTGTATCGTCTTTTCCAACCACGTATGTATTTTTGTCTAGTATTTTTTGACTTCTACACATGTCCACCACATATCATACTACGAGCCAGGTGTCTGATGAAATTTCCAACTTTTAACTGATTGATCTTTAAACATCTTTGCCAATCTTGCCGGTAGCAGATGCCATCTATAAAACATCTTCTACAAAAGGTTGCTTCTCTCTTTGATTAGTTTCCATCCGTTGATTCTTGTCCTGCTCTCAGGTGCTTTGGAGAATAGCTTGACTCCCTCTTCTTTGTGACAACCCCTGAGATATTGGAACACTGCTATCATGTCTCCCCTAGTCCTTCTTTCTCTTAAGCTAGACATACCTAGTTCCTGCAACCGTTCTTCATATGTTTTAGTCTCCAGTCCCCTAATCATCTTTGTTGCTCTTCTCTGCACTCTTTTCAGAGTTTCTACTTTTTTAAAAAAATGATCAAAATTGGATGCAGCATTCTAAGTGTGGTCTTACTAAAGTTTATAAAGCAGTACTAATACTTCACAGATCTTGCTCTTATCCTTCTGTTTAATACAGCCTACGATTGCATTGCCTTTTTTGGCTGTTGCCACACTCTGCTATGACCTAGCAGAGACCAGAAACCTGCATCAAGGCAGCCTGCTTCACTCCATCCCCCCCCCACACACACACACAAAAAAGCTATATACAATGATATATTTATATTATTACATTTCTTAGGGGCACAACAGCTAATCTATTAAAAATCTTCCAGTAAGTGAGAGAAAACATTTGCACAGCAACAGCAGTGAACATTGCTAAAAAAGAAAGTGTTAACACAGTACATTGTCGATTTGCATTTGTTAATGAGCAGCCAAATTAACCACAAAGCAATTTCCTGAAATGTTTAAGGACCATTAAAAAGCTCTGGGTATTGAAAGACCCTAGCAGAGATGGCTCCTTTCCATGATGGTCACCACCAGAGGGAGCCATAGGATGGACAAGCATATAAAGGTCCACCTGAATGGACTTTCATTCAGTTGTGAATTAAAGAGCTTAATATAATACAATAGCAGAGTTGGAAGGGACCTTGGAGGTCTTCTAGTCCAACCCCCTGCTTAGGCAGGAAACCCTACACCACTTCAGACAAATGGTTATCCAATATCTTAAAAACCTCCAGTGTTGGAGCATTCACAACTTCTGGAGGCAAGTTGTTCCACTGATTAATTGTTCTGACTGGCAGGAAATTTCTCCTTAGCTCTAAGTTGTTTCTCTCCTTGATTAGTTTCCATCCATTGCTTCTTGTTCTACCCTCAGGTGCTTTGGAGAATAGTTTGACTCCCTTTTCTTAGTGGCAGCCCCCGAGATATTGGAATATTGCTATCATGTCTCCCCTAGTCCTTCTTTTCATTAAGCTAAACATACCCAGTTCCTGCAACCGTTCTTCATATGTTTTAGTCTCCAGTCCCCTAATCATCTTTGTTGCTCTTCTCTGCACTCTTTCTAGAGTCTCCACATCTTTTTTACATCGTGGCGACCAGAACTGAATGCTGTATTCCAAGTGTGGCCTTCCCAAGGCCTTATAAAGTGGTATTAACACTTCAGGTGATCTTGATTCTATCCCTCTGCTTATGCAGCCTAGAACTGTGTTGGCTTTTTTGGCCTACATATGAAATAAATAAATACTTCCCAAAGGCCAGGTTGGAAAGTTACAACTTAATCCTGTTTCTTTAAAATGGTGGAAAAGCGATCCCACCCAATTTTCTTGTCTATTCGTCTTTTATCAATCGATTGATTGATGGGACATGTATCCTTCATTTCATTCAAGAACTCAAAGTGGCATACACGCACGATATATGTTGTAGAGCGCCAGTTAGAATTATTGAAGCTTCCTTCCTCCTAAAAGTCATCCAGCTTTTCAGGGCTACTGAAAGTGATTGAACCCCCCCAGGGCCGTTTTGTCTCCTAAAGACTTGTATGTTTCTGCAAAACGAAAACAAATAAAAGAGAGAGGGATCCAATCAGAAAGCATTTGGTGTCAAATAAATGGCAATAAAAAAACACATGGTACGGTGCAATAATTCGTATAAATATAACTAATCTAATCGTACAACACAATGCAGTCAGTGAAGACAAAGAATGGGAGAATAAAGGATCTACCTAGATCAGGTTATGCAAAGATGGGCATATGTAGCTTGAGAGTATGTAATATGCAAATAGTTTTGTGTATTTAAAAGATTAAAATCTGACTGCATTCAGAATCAGAGCTTTCTTCCATACATTTGTAAAACTCTAGCAGCAACAGGATTGCTGAGTGAAAATTTACTTTCAGAAAAAAAGAATATATGTAAAGGCCTCTATGTGCAGCATTCATACATTTTGACTACATCAAAGGATACTTTGGGTTCAAGACTCTTTTACAAAAGTGTTGGTTTATTTAAGGCAATGTTTGGCAATCTTGGCAACTTAAATGTGTGTGGACTTCAATTCCCAGAATTCCGTAGACAGTATGCCCTGTCTGGGGAATTCTGGGAATTCAAATCCACACCTTCTTTAAGTTGACAAGGTTGAGAAATACTGATTTTTAGGAATGAACCTGCTAAAATATAACTAATCAGCTGAGAATGTTTTCACCGAATTGTATCATTGTTTAATAACAACAGGTTGGTGAACTATCAACATTAGAGTTATGAAGGTATTGCTGTTCTTCCAAAAGGGGGCCAAATTATTACTATTATTTCATATTTTTCTTTCTCTTCCTTGCAGATGAAGCTGTGAAAGCTGCATCCATCTTCCTCGGCTTCAGATTTTAATTCTCTCCCTCTTCTTTTTGGTTTTTGTTAACTGCTTTCCGATTTGCCATGGACAAGAGCTGCTTTGCAGTACATGGACAAATGAAAAAAAAAAAGTATATTTTACATCCAGAAGTTCTGGGGAAACATAGCCTTAAGGAACCTGCAGTGTCTTGTTTGGACTCTTGGATCAATTTTTTAAAAGTTAATAACAGGACCAAATTCAACTCGGGGTGGCACCTCAAAGGGACAATCTAATAATGTGCATAAATGTAACATGCTCTGGATCATTTTCTGTTGTTTCTGAAACAATTTTTAAAAAAATATGTTTTAATTTAATGTGCAGGTTAAACTTAAAGGTTACCGAATGTGCAATATTCCAGATTCAGTCCAAACAGCTGCGAGCTTTCTCCATGTACGTGGATGGAGCAACATGGATTCTTATCAAACACAGGAACAGACAGGGTTAGCATTGAGATATTAACTCATTAGCAAGCAAGGAAGATTGTAGAAGCTGGAAGAAGAGCGGAAACGTTGCTACTGACACAACATCCTCAGCAGGACTCCCCTGCAAGGCGATTCAAGAAAAGAGTACACCCTTTAAAACTGGCCTGGTCCAAAGCTAGAAGTTGGAGGAGCAGATTTCAAGCATTAACTGCAACTTCTTAAAGGGTTAAAGGTCACTGTTGTCTTTTCATGGAGATTTGGGCAGCCCTGAATCAAAGTGTTCTTTTGCCTATTACTGCCAAGTGGGGAAGAGAAATTCCTGTGCACTTAGATTCAGAGGGGAACTATGGATAGCCACAAGGTGCTATGCTAGGTAGGATTCACTTGAGGGATGAGCACCATGGGTGTACTGATTTTTAGTTGTCTTTGCTGCATAGACTTTTTTCCATTTGTTTGGTTCTGTTCACTTCTGTGTAAAAAAAGAAGAAGAAGAAAAATACGATGCTTGTCATTTGGGGTAGAGAGAAAAGGTGCCATGCAGGATGCAACTTAATGGTGCCAACACGCTGAAAAAATGTCATAGGGTACTAACAAGGATTTCTTTTGGCATGCTTGGTTCATGCAAACGATGGCCTCGTTCAAGAGTTACGACCAAGTGCCAGGCTTCAGTTTATTGCAGGGCATAAATTTTCTCCTGGAAAAAAGTTAGTGCGACTAGCTCTGGGGGCTCGCCCTCCCCTTTTCTTTGGTTTGTGTATCAATTCCATGTGTCGTTTTGTTGTGATATGAATGCTATCAGCGAAGGCATTGGTGATGTTTTTGATGTGACCTTCGGCTTTCTGCTTTTTGGTTTAACTTCCATTTCATTGAAAACTTCTAAAACGAGTACTGAGTCTACAGGAAAGAACATTAAACATGCCAAGAAGGGATGTGCTGAATTTATATGACAGAAGCCAATTGATACTTGTGCTGTTTTCCGGGCGCCGTGTTAAAGCATTGGATGAGGATGGAAACGACTGGACTTAAAATCCCTATTTACTCATGAAACATTCGGAATTTAGTTGCATAAGATGATGAGCCACTAGGTTCCTATAGTACCATGATGGTGAACCTATGGCACGCATGCCGGAAGTGGCACACAGAGCCATCTCCCTGGGCACACGAGCCATCGCCCGTTGCTCTTCCAGGTTCTAGTGGTCTTAAATCGTGCGGGAGTGCCGGAAACGGAAAAAGCAGCCACCCGGTGCAAATGCGATGACAGGCAGCTGATCTTCTGGCTTCCGGCATGCACATACGCAACAGCCACCTGGTCTTCCAGTTTCTGGCACACATGCAGGTGCAAAGACCAGCTGGCTGATGCTCATGTGCACTCCGGATACAGAAAAATCATCTTCCTGCCATTCGCATGCACACTGGGCAGCTGCTCTTCTAGTTTCCCGCACATGCATGTGCACCAGCCACCTGATCTTCACACTTACATACGTGCCAGAAACTGGAAGACCATACACACCAGAGGAGCAACCTCCCGGCATGCGCACCGGGCAGCTGCTCTTCCAGTTTCTGGCAGTCAGTGCCGAAAAGGTTCACCAACACTGCCATAGTACCTCTGAAAATTTGCACAAGCTTCCATACACTCTTCAAAATGGTCACAAATTATCGTATACTTCTTGAGAGAAGAGAATATTTGTAGTTCAGGATTGAACTGTGGGGTCCTTAGTGCTCTCTCAGCTTTGTGGTTTTCTTGCAGAGGTTTCATTACCAAGCTCGGTAACATCATCAGTGCTAAAAGGAAGTAGGGCTTGTAATTGTTTTATACACTTCCTTGTCGGTGTCGGAGTGGTTTTGGTGATTTCTTAATGAGGCTCTTGTTTATTCTTAGCTTATTTGTCTACATTGGTAGTTTCTTGATTGGTTTTGTCTATTTACCTTAGCTCCAGAAGAAGAAAAAAACGGGCCTCACGTACAACATAGAGCATAAGGACTGTATCAGTCACTATGTGGGAGAAACAAGCAGAGTGCATCCATGAACACCAACTGGCAATTAGACGACCTGTTGAAAAGTCCCTAATTTCACAGCATGTACAGAATCAACCATGGCTTTAACTGGGAAACTGCGAGCATCGTAGCTCAAGCTAAGTCCAAAAATGGTAGAGAATTCCAGGAAGGTTGGCACTCAGATTAATCAGCCATCGACAGGTGCATAGAGATAAACAACATCTACGTACCGCTCAAAAGAGACAATCAAAAGCTAAAAGGGAAACAAAAAGACCAAAACACCACCGTATTATCAATCAACACCTGAATGAGCAGAAATGAACATCAACACTAGACTAACAATCAATAAACAATACCCCAATCAAGGAACCACCAATGCAGACAAACAAGCTAACAGTAAACAACAGCCCAATCAAGGAACCAACAAGACCACTCCCGCCACATTGACAAAGCAAGTCACTAGCACTGATGGTACCTAGTTTGGGTAATAAAATGACTGCAAGAAAACAAGTTCAGAGAGCACCAAGGACCCCTCATTTCAACCCTCTATAGGCAAGTTATTAGTATATAAAAATAAGACCAGATCCTGTTCCTTTCTAACACCGATGACACTGCCTAGTTTGGTATAATATATTTCCACTACTATTGTTTCCTTCGCCAAGTATATGACGGGAAACTGCTCCCAGCGTAGGGGTTAGCGATACACCTTCAATAGCTCTTGGTGGATTTATCTTCCATGAATTCATCAATCCTTTTTTTTTTTACAGCAACCCAAATTAGTAGCTACCTTCGATACCATGACAAATACCTGTTGCACCCTCCTAAGGCCACCTTGGGCAGCTCATTCAGTGATGTCAAACATGTTCGGCCTTGATACAATCTCTCTTCCTCAGGTTGGGGATTTCTTGTAAGTGAACCTTCCCTTTGTCAATACTGCATACGTTTTTGGGATTCTTGCCATTCAGCCCAAGGGTGGATAGCTTTCTGTAGTCATACAAGTTTTGCTCCAGAATAAGACCCCACTGATAGCCGGCTTGGTTTAGTGATGAAGGCATTAGGATAGAAACCAGGAGACTGAGAGTCCTAGTCCTGCCTTAAGACACTAAGCCAACTGAGTGATCTTGGTCCAGTCACTCCTCCTTTGTCCTAGGAAGGAAGCCAGGACAAGCCATTTCAGAAATCTTGCCAATGAAACTGCATGGATTTGTCGGGGAAGTCTGCAGGAGTCAACATTGACTCAAAGATACACACGGGGTGGGCTGTTGGAGGTTTGCATGGGATCGAGCGATCCTCTAGTTGGATTCTGCCCAATTCGGCAAACGCTCAAATGCCCCCCCCCGGCTGGCCACACCCATCCCACCCCGTTCCACCCCTCCCAGGAGTGTCCACGTGGCCCATTCATCATGCCAGGTAAGTGCAGGGCCTCCATGGAGGCTCAGGGGAGAGGGCCTACCGGAGGTTCTGGAAGTCCGGAAATAGGCCTCTTTCCGGCTTCTAGGGGATCTCTGGAGCCCAGGGAAGACGTTTTCACCCTCCCCGAGGATCGAGGAAAGCCTCCGGAGCCTGGGGAGGGTGAAAAACACCACTCCCCGCCGTGGTGCAGGAGGCCGAGCAGGCCATGCCCACCTTGGCCATGGCCACACATGCAACAGGGCAGTGAACCCTTTGCTGCAATTTTTGAAGCCCACCCCTGGATACACATACACAATGCCCCCATTAGACCATGAACATTGATGTGGGTGTTCCAGGCAGACTGGAATTGAATAACAGGTAGACAAGTACGCATCACACATTTTTGATTGGCCCCAGCCTGTCCTGTGAACAACGGCTATTTTAATCGTGTGCATAAATTGCAGTCGTGTCTTTGGAGCAACTAGAATTCAGTGCAGTTTCTTTGAAAGAGGGAAAGTCCACATGTGTCACTGGAGGCTTTGCGTGTGTGGAAACAAGTACAAGAGATCATATTTTCATAGACCACAAATCTAATGTGGGCGGGGCCCGAAGGAGATAAGATGGTGTATAATCATACCAACCCCTTAACTACTGTACAGTTTAGCAATCTCACAGCAGAAGTAAAATGCCTTCTCAATGAATCATCCAGTTACGCACTTAACAACACCAAGAAGTGCGTGGGTAGCAACCACCCCAGAGATAAGAGAGAACTACTAGCTTATCAGTCACATAAATAATCTACCACCAGCAATATTCAGCTAGTTTAGTTTGATGAAAAGAAGGACTAGGAGAGACATGAGAGCAGCATTCCAATATCTCAGAGGTTGCCACAAAGAAGGGGGAGTCAAGCTATTCTCCAAAGCACCTGAGGGCAGAACAAGAAGCAATAGGTGGAAACTAATCAAGGAGAGAAGCAACTTAGAACTGAGAGAAATTTCTTGACAGTTAGAACAATTAATCAGTGGAACAACTTCCCTCCAGAAGTTGTGAATGCTCCAACACTGGAAGTCTTTAAGAAGAGATTGGACAACCATTTATCTGAAATGGTGTAGGGTTTCCTGCCTAGGCAGGGGGTTGGACTAGAAGACCTCCAAGGTCCCTTCCAATTCTGTTATTCTATTCTAATATATCAAGCCATTTTCAAACAACTTCTGTATACAGGACTATCCCAGGTAACCACATGCAAAGCAGGTAAGACTTTATAACCCCTGACTGTTCACGAACATTTTGTTCCCCAAACTCCTGTGCTAAGGATTCCTGGCATCATGACACAACGCCTGCAATTCCAAAGCCAAGCTGGAGAATTTCAACACTGCTTGCCGGGACCGAAGCTTCAAAGCGGAGAAGTCTTATTGTCTCTGCAAAACTGATTTGTTTTTAATTTGTGCAAGCAGGAAATTAGAAGCAGTCTTGGGGGAATAAGTATACGTACTTATTTGGAAAGGTAATTTGCCACATATTCCCTTAACTGCTCCATGAAGCCTACAAAATACAGCCATACAGCCATAGAAGCTATACAGGGAGTCCTTGACTTACAACAGTTGGCTTAGTGACCAAAGTTACAATGACGCTGAAAAAATGTGAGCATTTTTCACACTTGTGACCTCTGCAGCATCCCGATAGTCACATGATTTATATTCAGATGCTTGACAACTGATTCACATTTATGACGATCCCAGTGTCTTGGGGTCATGTGATCCCCTTTTGCAACCTTCCGTCAAGCAAAGTCAATGGGGGAAACCAGATTCACTTAGCAACCATGTAACTCATTTAACGGCTGCAGTGATTCGTTTAATAAGCCTAGCAAGAAAAGTTGCAAAATGGGGTAAAAGTAACAAATGTCTCACTTAGCAACATAAAATCTGGCCTCCGTTGTGTCCCTACGTTGATGACTACCTGTAATAAAGCATAGCATTAAAAAAAAAACAATAGATAAAGCAGGGCCATTAAAGATCCGTATCTATAAATGTACCCTGTTTCCCCTAAAAAAGGACCTCCCCGGATAATAAGCCCAATTGGGCTTTTGAACTCATGTGCTAAAATAAGTCCTCCCCCCAAAAAATAAGCCCTCCCCTAAAATATTTAAATATATGTGTGCAGCCAGTTCCCACCATTTCCTGGGAGAAAAAGGGTGGTAACCTGCCCCACGTGTACTTGCCATCCACACAGAATGTCCTCATGGAGGCTGCTCCCACAAACCCTAGTTACTACGTCCCTTCTCTTAGTGGCGGCCGCAAAACGAGTGGCCGTCCCAGCAATGTGAGGGCTGGCAAGAGTGTACCAGAAACAGAGACAGCACGTCCGGCCCTCTCTGGAGCAGCTGATCCACAGGCCGAGGTTAAGGGACCTCCTGCACCTCAAAAATAATAAGTCCTCCCTGAAAATAAGAACAAGTGCTTATTTCAGGCATCAAAAGAAAATAAGACCCTGTCTTATTTTCGGGGAAACACGGCACCTCCAAGCTATTACCAGGAAGGGGATTGCCAAGATCACCGTAAGGCAGGGGTCTCAAATTCTATTTCATTGAGGGCCGCATCATGGTTGTGTTTGACCTCTGGGGGCCAGGGTGGGCGTGGCCAGGATGGGCAAGGGAAGCTCAATGTCTCTTGTGTCGGAGGCGCCTGTGGCGCCCCAAGTGCTCTGCCAGCGGAAATGGGTTCCCGAGCTCCGTTTCTGCTGGCAGAGGGTTGTAGGAGGCCACGGCAGCCCAAAACAAAGCTCGGGAGCCTGTTTTTGCTGGCAGAAGCACCATGGACTGGTCTTCAGCTGTTTCCAGGGATCCCATAGGCCAGATCTATGTACCCCGTGGGCCAGATCCGGCCCCTAGGCCTTGAGTTTGACACCCCTGCCTTAAGGGGACAGCAGTGTATGCAGCTCCATTGAGGCCAGGAAAAGCGTGGTATCTCCTAAATACAGTGGCTGATGGAGGCAAAATATGGATGAGTGGATGTGCAAAGACCTGTAACTGTCATGCTGATGGGATTTTGGAGTGTCCAAAACTAGCAAGCACCCAATTTCCTCAAAGCAGTCCTGATGTGTAAACTAGCAATTGATTCTCTCTTCTCATGCAACTCTTATTATTCAGCTGATCTCAAAAGGCCTACAGCAGGGGTGAAATGCTACAGGTTCCCACCAGTTCGCCTGAACCAGTAGTAAAAAAATGCTACCGGTTCGGGCAAAAGGGTAGTTCCAACGATCAGCTGTGCAACAATCAGCTGTGCCTCATGATTTATATTTGCTAGGAAATCCTGCTTTCCGGCTAATCTAAATTGCGCGGCAAAGCTGTCGCCCCCTCACCCCTTGCTGTTCTACTTACCTTTGCAGACTCAGAAAAGGTTTCTTAATCCTCCTTTTTCAGCGCTGTGCAGTAATGGGCATGAAGCGAACCGGTAGCGAAGCAAACCGGTAGCAGACTTCAGAGCATTTCACCCCTGGCCTACAGAGCTAAGAAAAAAGTCCCAAGGGTTTGGCTAGACCGGAAAATGAAAAAAGGAGAAGGGAAAACCACTTCTGTGTTGTTGCCAGGAAAACTATATGGATGTGTCCATGTAGTCCCCACAATTTGAGCGTGAGGGAATGGGGATTTTGCCATATCCTTCCCCTGGAATGTGGTGGGAATGGAGATTTTGCAGTATCCTTCCCCTGGAGTGGGGAGGGAATGGAGATTTTGCAGTATCCTTCCCTTGGAGTAGGGAAGGAATGGGGATTTTGCAGTATCCTTCCCCTAGAGTGGGGATTTTACAGTAACCTTCCCCTGCCATGCCCACCAAACTATGCCCCCAGAACTGCTAGCAAAAAAAAATTGAATTTCACCACTGGGTGGGACCCATAAACAGTGCTTCATTAAGGTAACCATAAAGAGTGGACTGTATGGGAGATGGTTTCAATGGGAGACCCGGCCATGGAGACTCTACTCTTGTTGCTCCGTCATGGTTTTCTTCTCATTTTGCTAGATCTCCGAGTCCTCTACCCCAGTGTTTCCCAACCTTGGCAACTTGAAGATGTCTGGACTTCAACTCCCAGAATTCCCCAGCCAGCGAATGCTGGCTGGGGAATTCTGGGAGTTGAAGTCCAGACATCTTCAAGTTGCCAAGGTTGGGAAACACTGCTCTACCCTACCCAACCTGCCTCCTATCATTATGATAAAATCACAGTGCAAAATGAAATAAAATAACTCAGACAAACACGGAAGGGCTGGGGGGGGGGAAGCCCATTCGACATATCACACGTGTCCCAGACCACCACTTCCTGCAAGGAAAAGGCAGGCAGGGTCTCCAAATTTCAGTGGTGATGCTATTCCAGAGGATGGGACCAGCAACAAAGAAGATACTCTTCCTCTGTCCTTTTGGATAGCATTGCTGAAGCTATAGGATTCAAATCGTGCCATTAGGTCTTACCAGGTGGCCAGTTGTGATTAGAGATAGATGATACCAATTAAAGAATATTTGTAGCTCAGGGTTGAAATGAGAGGTCCTTGGTTAGGGTCCTCTCTGAGCCTGGTTGTTTTCTTGCAGACGTTTCATGACCAAACTGGATAACATAATCAGTGCTAGAGATAGAGGATCCCACAAGTAACCTGGCCCTGATCCATGACGGGCTTTATAGTTAAGAATCAGCACCTTTTAATGGCATTAAGTGCATTGATAACCAGTTCAGCTCATGGCGTAGAGGTGTTATGTGGCCATTCTGGAATGCACACATAATTACTTACCCTGCTCCTTCTGGACCAGACAAAGTTTCCACAGAGTCATCGAAACAGAAAGACACTAAGGTGTAAAAGACCATGAGCAAATTTTCCCAATGCAGGATTTATGCCCTTTATACATAAGATGGGTCAGTGTAAAGAGGCTCTCTAATCAAGAACAACAACACGAAAAACAAACAACATTATGGCTTAAAGTGTGATCCTAGGCAAAGTATGTACAAAAAGAATCCTTAGTAACTTTTCAACACTGTTGTTGAGATTCTCACCATAGTGTGAAGGCCAAGAAAGTTGCTACAGAAGGTAAGTATTGTGGCAAATATCTGCCTTTATAGGTGACTAAGAGGCAGCAGACTAAACTTTAGGAGCCTATCTAGCAATGTTATCAGACGGAGCAATAAACTTGTTCTCCTGCATTATAGCATCAACTCAAAATATGCCTGTCCATACTGTGCATTTCCACTTAAGCCCATCTGCTTTTGCTGAGATGGTGAATGCTCATACCGTGTTTCCCCCAAAATAAAACAGGGTCTTATTTTCTTTTGACCCCCGAAATAATCGCTTGGCCTTATTTTTGGGGAGGTCTTATTATTTTTGAGGTGCAGGAGGCCCCTTAACCTTTGTCCACGGCCCTGTGGATCAGCTGAGCCAGAGAGGGCTGGAAGTTTTGTCTGTTTCTGGCACACTCTTGCTAGCCGTAGCATCCCTGGGCCTCTTGCTCTTTTTGCGGCCGCCACTAAGAGAAGAGGTGCACTAGCTAGGGTTTGTGGGAGTGGCCTCCGCAAGGCTGTTCCGCGTGGATGGCAGGTGTGTGTGAGGTGTGGAGGGCATATTCCTCCCCAGGAGATGGCGGGGACTGGCTACGCATTCATTTAAATATTTTAGGGGAGGGCTTATTTTGGAGGGAGGGCTTATTTTAGCACATGCACTCAAAAGCCCAATTGGGCTTATTATCTGGAGAAGTCTTATTTTCAGGGAAACAGGGTACTGGATTTTCTACTTCCAGGTTTTTGCATAATTAGCATTGATCCACTAAGAGAAAACTCGCGGTGGAAGCAGGTTTCCCCAGGACTATTCTGGAACATAAATGCAACACGGATGTGTCGTTCCCCCCCCTCCCGCATTCCTTTGAATGAACACAATACTGAAAAATATATCCTCAGCAGGTGCAAAAGTAGATGCTGAAGCAAGAAAAAAAAAGGAAACTTGAGAAGTTAGCAAAATTATTTTCGGTGCATCTGGTTTGACAGATTTTTGGAACAGTAAAACTGCACGCACTTCATATTATTGTGAAAAACACCCGTCAGATAGCTTCAGCGTTTTTGGAAGAAAAATCCTAAGGAGGGGGCAAAAAAAGACAAATCAATTAAATGTAGGAGAAACTCGATATCTTTGTCAAAATCTGCTCAAGCCTTATCAAAGGCATTGTTCTTAATTTGGAGAATGTGATGGAGCAATGAGGAGAAGGGGAGAGGAGGCAGAATGATTAAGGAGAACAGCTATCACTTTCAAAAGTTGTGAAAAAAATTTGTGGAAAAAATAGAACACAAATATGGAGTGAATCTTGTATTGGGGTCCCTCAGAAATAGAACATAGAATAATAAGAGTTGGAAGGAACCTTGGAGGTCTTCTAGTCCAACGCTTCTCAAGCAGAAGACCCTTTACCATCTCAGACAAATGCTTGTCCAGTCTCTTTTTGAAAGCCTCTAATGATGTAGCACCCACAACCTCTGAAGGCAAGCTCTTCCATTGGTTGATTGCTCTCACCGTTAGGACATTTCTCCTTATTCCTCTCTTGGTTGCTTCTCTCCTGGATTATTTTCCATCCTTGTTTTTTATCTTGCCTTTTGGGGCTTTGGATAATAGTTTGACCCCACCATCTTTGTAGGAGCCCCTCAAATATTGGAACACTGCTATCATGTCACCACTAGTACTTCCTTTCAGGAGAGATCTCCAATTCCTGTAAAGGTTCTTCATACGTTTTAAGCCTCCAGCCCCCTAAGCTTAATAGGTCTTATGCCAATGATGGGGAACCTTTTTTGCACCAAGTGCCAAAAAGATCATCTGGGAACGACACATGCACACACTCTCATTGGGGCCACGCTCCCGGAAAGCCAAACTTCTGGGTACTGGTGCGCATGAGCGCATGATGATCAGCTGGCCGGCGCACATGTGCAGGCCAGTTTTTGGCACTGCTGCATGCATGAGGGGATCACGCTCTGAAAAGCCAAACTTCCAGGTTCTGGCATGCATGCACACCCAGCGATCAGCTGGCTGGCACACATGTGCACGGGGTTTGCGGCACTGCCATGTGTGGGGACAGCTGATCGTCACATGTGTACGCATGCCAGAAACAATACAATACAATAATACAATAGTAGAGTTGGAAGGGACCTTGGAGGTCTTCTAGTCCAACCCCCTGCCTAGGCAGGAAACCCTATACCATTTCAGGCAAATGGCTATCCAACATCTTCTTAAAGACTTCCAGTGTTGGGGCATTCACAACTTCTGGAGGCAAGCTGTTCCACTGATTAATTGCCCTCACTGTCAGGAAACTTCTCCTCAGTTCTAAGTTGCTTCTCTCCTTGATTAGTTTCCACCCATTGTTTCTTGTTCTACCCTCAGGTGCCTTGGAGAACAGTTTGACTCCCTCTTCTTTGTATGTTTGTCTCCAGTCTCCTAATCATCCTGGTTGCTCTTCTCTGCACTTTTTCTAGTGTCAACATTTTTTTTAAGAATGTGGTGACCAAAACTGGATGCAGTACTCTAGGTGTGGTCTTACTAAGGCTTTATAGAGTGGTATTAGTACCTCACTTGATCTTGATAGTATCCCTCTGTTAATGCAACTTAGGATTGCATTGGCTTTTTTGGCTGCTGTTGCTCACTGCTGGCTCATATTTAGCTGGTTGTCCACTAAGACTCCAAGATCCCTCTCACAGTCAGTGCTAGTAAGCCTGGTTTCGCCCAGTTTATATGTGTACTTTTGGTTTTTTTTACCTAAGTGTAGGACTTTACTTTTTTATTACATTGGATCACATTGGATGTTAGATAAGAGCCCAGTGTTCTGTCCATCTGTCAAGATCCATCTGGTTGTTCAAAAGAGTATCAACGTGAGGGGCCAATATTTCCTCAGGGATGGTTTTCCACAGGAAGGGAGCCACCACAGAAAAGGCCCTTCTCCTTGGTCCTACTAGACCAGTGATGGCGAACCTTTTTTGGCTCGAGTGCCACAACTGGGGGGAGCGCAGGGGGGTCGAGTGCGGGCGTGCCGCACCCATAATTCAATGCATGACCCCCCCAGGGCGCATGCGTTCACAAAAGGCGCGACCCCCCCCATTTTTACATGTTTTTTTCACCCTCCCCAGGCTCCAGAGGCTTTATAGGAGCCTGGGGAGGGCGAAAAGAGCATCCCCCGCCCCACTCCGAAGGTCCTCCAGAGGCTTCAGGGATCGTCCGGAGGCTTCCCTGACGCCTTCGGAGCGCTTAAAACGACCCTCCATGCAAACCAGAAGTCACTTCCGGTTTGCTCGGAGGGTCGTTTTGAGCGCTCCGAAGGCATCAGGGAAGCCTCCGGATGGTCCCTGAAGCCTTCAGAATGCTTAAAACGACCCTCCGAGCAAACTGGAAGTCATTTCCGGTTTGCTCGGAGGGTGGTTTTAAGCGCTCTAAAGGCTTCAGGGAAGCCTCTGGACGGTCCCTGAAGCCTCCGGAGAGCCTCCAGGGGGGGCGGGGGAGGCTCTTTTTGCCCTCCCCAGGCTCCCATAAAGCCTCTGGAGCCTGGGGAGGGCGAAAAATGGCTTTTAAAAAATGGTGAACTCAGCTGGCCAGCTGACAGGACAGCGCCTCGCGTGACCTGACAAATGGCTCCGCATGCCATAGGTTCGGCATCACTGTACTAAACGGACTGCCTTAAGAAGAGGGGCACCTCTAAATAAATAGAAGTACACAAAAATCTTCTGAATTGAAACGGGTTGCTCTTACTTATTGGAATTGCTCCAATGTGGATATGACAAGGTTGTCTGCAGAATTGGGAGGGGGGGGGGTGATACAAAGAATACAGACGGCCATTGTAACTGTTCAATTTTATATGTGTGTTAGTATCAAATGCATGCACAAAGGGGGCAAGGCCTTGGGAAGTCAAGATCGCTATTTTTGAAAAGTATTTTATTTATTGATTTTTTTTGATCCGATAAAAGACACATCTAAAGAGAGAGAAAGAGGAAAAGAGTAAGGAAAAAAGAAAAGTGCAATAGATGAAAGAAAGCAAAACAAAATTCAAAACATATGTATACATACATACATACATACATACATACATGCGTGTGTGTGTGACCTCTGATCCTTTCAATAGATATGTAAAAGATGATTCAGTGCCTTCAATCCCTTATTTTGTCCATGTCTTTTTCAATCTTATCACTATCTCGACATCTTTACTTCTCCCAAGGGCTGGTTCTGACAAATGTGGAAGGGCTTTGATTTAAAGCAGCTCCATTTTCAGCTTAAGATAAGACCCTTTCAAGCTCAGTACAGAATTAAACGGAATGGGTTGACCTCACCACTAAGCAGTGGTGGGATTCTATTTTCTTTTACTACCGGTTCTGTGCGCGTGGCTTAGTGGGCATGGCAGGGGAAGGATACTGCAAAATCCCCATTTCCTCCCGATCATCTGGGACTCAGGACGCAGAGAATAGATGGGGGCGGGACCAGTTAGAGGTGGTATTTACTGGTTCTCCAAACTACTCAACATTTCTGCTACCGGTTCTCCAGAACTGGTCAGAACCTGCTGAAGACCACCTCTGCCATTAAGGTGAGGTGAACCCTTCTCAAACTTGAAATAACTGTTTTGAGCTTGAAACAGGACACTGAACTCAAGAATTTGGAGTGTGAAATGTTTTCCAAGTCCTCTCAAAGTCCTCTAGTACAGTGTTTCTCCAATGCTAAGATGTGGGGACTTCAACTCCCAGAACTCCCTGGCCAGCATGCTAGCTGGGGAATTCTGGGAGTTGAAGTCCACATATCTTAAAATTGCCTAGTCAGGATCCAAAAGGATCTTAGCAACTTGAACAATAGGCCTACCCAACAAAATAAAATTTAATGTGGAAAAAGCAAGGCTTTGCACTTAGGCAGGAAAAACCAAAGATACAAGTACAGATTAGGCTGAAAAACAGTAAGTGTGAGAGGGACCTTGGAGTCCTAGTGGACGATCGCTTAAATATGAGCCAGTTGTGTGCGGCGGCAGCCAAAAAAGCCAACATAATCCTTGGTTGTATAAACAGAGGCATAGAATCAAAATCACATGAAGTATTAATACCGCTTTATAAATCCTTAGTAAGGCCACACCAGGAATACCGCATCCAGTTTTGGTCGCCACATTACAAAAAGGATGTTGAGACTTTGTTGAAAAAGTGCATAGAAGAACAATTAAGAGGATTAAAGGCTTGGAGAGTAAAACACATGAAGAACCGTTGCAGGATTTGGGTATGGCTAGGCTAGAGAAAAGAAGGACTAGGGGGGACATGATAGCAGTCTTCCAGTATTTGAGGGGCTGCCATATAGAAGAAGGGGTCAACCTATTCTCCAAAGCACCAGGAGGCTTATTGCAGGGGTGTCCAAACTTGGGAACTTTAAGACTTGTGGACTTCAACTCCCAGAATTCCCCAGCCAGCCATGCTGGGGAATTCTGGGAGTTGAAGTCCACAAGTCTTAAAGTTCCCAAGTTTGGACACCCCTGGCTTATTGGATGGAAACTAATCTTTCCTGGATGGATGGAAACTAATGAAGGACAGAAGCAACCTGGAATTAAGGAGAAACTCTCTAACAGTGAGGACAATTAACAAGGGGAACAGTTGTTGTTGGTCCATCACTGGAGGTTTTTAAGAAAAGACTGGAGAGCTACCCGTCTGAAATGGCATAGGGTGTCCTGCTTGAGCAGGGGGTTGGACTAGAAGACCTCCAAGGTCCCTTCCAGCTCTATTCTATTGTATTCTAAGCTGGAGAAACACTGATTTCTAGCAGGTACATGAGAGGGATCCTTAAAAAAAAGAACCTTCTGAACTGGGATTGGGAAGATTTTGTACAAAGTACAAATAAGTTTTCAAACTTGTGGTAGAACTACCTTGGGATGATTCCATCACTCTCTGCTGATGGATGATGATGATGATGATGATGATTATTGCATCAACAGAATTGTATCACAGCGGCCAGTTGTTTCGCAAGATTTGGCATTGATTACTAGTCGGGCCCCACCCAGGGGCCTAGGACGTCGTAACGTATTTTCGTAATATACGTGCAGATCCAAGCAGTGCAGCTTTTTGCATTTGACTGATGGTGATTTTGTCAAGTTTTAACTGTTTTAAATGTAATTCCAGTGCTTTTGGAATAGCACCCAGTGTGCCGATTACCACTGGAATTACCACTGCTGGTTTGTGCCATAATCGTTGGATTTCAATTTTTAAGTCCTGGTATTTCGCGACTTTTTCATGTTCCTTCTCCTCGACCCTGCTATCACCTGGTATTGCGATGTCTATGATTGTAACCTTCTTTTTCTCAACCAGTGTGATGTCTGGTGTATTATGCGCTAGTATTTTGTCTGTTTGTATACGAAAATCCCACAGGATCTTGACCATCTGATTTTCGGTGACTTTTTCAGGCTTATGTTCCCACCAGTTTGTTGTTGTTTTAATGTTATAATTTTTGCACAAATTCCAGTGGATCATTTGTGCTACTGAATTGTGCCGCAATTTATAATCAGTCTGTGCGATTTTTTTACAGCAGCTGAGTATGTGGTCAACAGTTTCATTAGCCTCTTTGCAAAGTCTACATTTGGCATCATCAGAGGATTTTTCGATTTTGGCCTTAATGGCATTTGTGCGGATAGCTTGTTCTTGCGCAGCCAGGATTAGTGACTTATTAATTATTATTATTATTATTATTATTATTATTATTATTATTATTATTATTATTATTATTATTATTATTATTATTATTATTATTAAAAGACACCTGCTCTTTGGAACACAAAAGAAAAACTTGCATCCTCTTTCTCATAACAGACAATGCAAATCACTTCACGTCCATCAGTTCACGTATATCGGTGTTTATTGCAGACTTTGAGGAGTCATGAAAAAAAAAGGCACCATGAAAATCAATACATCTCATCTAGGTTGGTCAAAGGAAACATTTCCCCCCTATTTTGCCTTGATGTGCCATGTGACAGAAAAGAACATTTTGCACAGAAAAAAAAATTATACTCCTGTATTTACTGGCATATTTTGGCTATATTTTAAAAAAGATTTAAATTGGAAATCAAGATGGGATTTTGTAGCTTAAAAAAACATTTATAAACACCTTCCCCCCTTTTTCCCTTTCCTTTTCATCTGGTGAAGTGAAATATATATTTTTTAAATTAAAAAAATGCAATGCTATTAAGAAATAATACTGTGAACTACCACATGGATATCAAAATAAGATCTAAATGCCCCTACTTTTTAATTTTTGTGCTATTGTTTATTGTATTAGTGTTTTCCTTGATTCGTACTTATCCCTCCCCCAAAAAACAGACAAATAATTGAAATGCAGAATAAATTACATTGCTATGTACACTTCCATTAAGAAATCATGACATGATGCCGTTAGAAGAATTTAATCTGTGCTTATAAGATTAGAGTGGTCATTGATCATATAATTAAAAATACATCTGGGAACTTCTACATAAATGTGGAAATCTTAAGTGCTGGAGGATAAGAAAAGCTGCAGTCCATAATTATGGCAAACCATATGGATGGCATGAATTAAAAGGAATGTTGTGCCATCATAAACCCTTTGAGGTCCTGTTGATTTCAATGGCAGAACATTTAAATATCGGTTCCACTTTTTGTTGTTGAAATCAATGGGGCCTAGACAAGAGAATCAACGCTGACCGGACTGCGCCTTTTGGACTTTCTGCTTGACTGCTTGATTTCAACACATTTCGTCAGATGGCTCAGTCTGAGGGCAACTCAAAAAATTGCAATGTGACTTTGCTAGGCGGTGGAAAAAAGATGAGCAAAGCATGAATTTCTCTCAGGAGGCCTGGTTTAAGGAACCCCTCCAGGGAATATTCTTCTCTCTATATATATTTTTTCCGTCAAGGGAGAGGCAAAACAGCAATTTTATCCTCCCTCTTGGCTCCCAACTGCATGCTCCCTTAATGGCATGATATCCTAGTTACATAAATAGAGACAATCCCCCGACATTTCCCCCTCATGGCTTCCTAAAACAAAGCATGATGGAACAATGCCAAGAACAACTGGTTTCCCCCCTCGACAATAACCACAAAACATTTGTAGACAAGTCTTATTAGTGACTGCTACTCTCATCGAAAGATTCGACCCCTGAATCAGTGGCAGCTGCGTTAAGTTTCTCCTTCCGCCTTTTCATGATCTCTTGCAGTTCGGAACTTTCACTGGAATTCTGTAGGAAGAGACAAAACATATATTTTTTTTGCAGAAATATACTCTTCTGAGTTACATCCAGTATACAGTACAAAACCTGGAAATCCCAAAGGTGCTTTTCTTGGGTTTTTTCCTTTGAAAACATTTCGCTTGTCTTCCAAGAAGCTTCTTCAGTTCTGAACCAAACTGAAGTAGCTTCCTGGAAGACAAGCGAAATGTTTTCAGAGAAAAAACAAACAGGAAAATCCAGCCACGTTTTGGAAAAACACACAAAGTAGCTAACAGTAGCAAAAACACAGTAACTCACGATACATCCACCGATCAGCATCTAACAAACAGAGAGCTAACAATCATTCTGGCTCCATGTTATGGCTGCTTGAGGTAACAGCAACCAATCGCATTACAGCAGTACTTAAAGCAACAGTACTACCATCCTGGTTTATATATTGCTAACCCAACTGTTAGCTTACATTCCTAACAAACACCTTTGGGACAATGATGACCTGAATGATGGAGACTCTCCAAAGACATTAACACCTGGAAATTTAATTTCATCCAACCTCTAAAGCAGGGGTCTCAAACTTGATTTCATTGAGGGCCGCATCAGGGTTGCGTTTGACCTTGGGGGACCGGGGGGGGCATGGTCAGAGTGGGCGTGGCCAGCTTGACATCACTCATCTAGCTCTGTTTTCAGCCTACCCAGGCTGTTTTCAGCTGTGATGGCCTCCTTCAGCCCTCCACCAATGAAAACGGAGCTTGGAGAGGTCGCACACAATCTCCCGAAGTTCCGTTTTCACTGATAGAGGGTTGCAGGAGGCCATGGTGGCTGAAAATGGAGCCCGGGAGGGTCACACGCTGGCAGAGGCACTGTGAGCCAGTCCTTTGCTGTTTCCAGGGTGGGCTCATGGGCCAGATCTAAGCACCTTGAGTTTGACACCCCTGCTCTAAAGCAAAAAGTATGATAGTTACGTGTATGACTCAATGGGCTGGTTTAGATGCACCACTAAACCATAGTTTACTACCATTATACATAGAAAATTCATATTAAACCCTGTTTCCCTGAAAAGACCTCCCCAGGCAATAAGCCTAACTGGGTTTTTGAGCGCATGCACTAAAATAAGCCCTCCCCCTGAAAATAAGCCCTCCTCAAAAATATTGCAACACAGCAGCAGCCATGAGGTGACCACGCTCGCGGCCTCCTATACCTCCAAAATAATAAGACCTCGCCGAAAATAAGGCCAAGTGCTTATTTTAAGGGTCAACATGCTACATAGGCTAAAAATTGACACCTGCTGACTGTGGGCTCGCTGTCTCCAAAGTACCTCCAGCCCACCTCATGTTTTCATCCACTTTGAAGTGGATGATTAAGTATATATAAAAAAGATGTCTTCATCTCTGCAAAGGATGGAGGCAGCTTTAAAACCTCCAAGACTTGTAAAAGCGAGTGCTCTCTTGAGGGAGGCACTTTATGGGGTAACGTGAGTGTCTCTCCAAAACTTAACGTACCTTCTTCAACCTTTATACCTCCCCTAAAAAAATGGGAAGAAAATCCTGGCTTCTTCCGCACCAATATCATTAATGTCCTAGAGCAGGGCTCTCCAACCTTGGCAACTTTAAGACTTGTGGACTTCCAAAATTCCTCAGCCAGCTTTTGGCGGAGGAATTCTGGGTTGCCAAGTAGTAGTGAGTTCCGGGCAGTACGGCCCGGTACTCGCGTACTGGTGGTAGCTGGGAGCAGCAGCCACCGTATTGGAATGGTGGCTCGTTTGTCCCATCTGATTGCCCGCGTTCCTTATCGCTTCTTGATGCAATCGGGCCAATTATGCCTGCGCGCACAGCGTGCGGCGCCTGTGCAACCTCTGCCAAGCAGCTGAGTGTGGCTTGGCGGTAGCGTGCACATGCGTGCGCAGCATATGTGCCCAACGAGGACGCCCGGCCCCATTGCAGAGTACCAGTTGTGACGGGATCCGGAACCCACCACTGTTGCCAAGGTTGGAAACTCCTGCCCTCGAGCCCTTAAAAGCCAAAAATATGATGGGTTCCCACAAGCAGATCGCTTCTTGCTCCCTGGTCTAAGGTAGGCAATGCCCACCTTTATTTATTCATTGAATTTAAATGCCACCCAACTCTCTATCAAGAGTGGACTTCCCTCCCCGAACACTTCTTTGCACAGGATGACCATCTCCTGTGCTACAGCGTGGTAGATGAATAACATGTTCACCACTTACATCTAGTGTTGCCTTCTGAACAGTAATTTGGCTGTAGACTCGCGCCCCTTCTGGGCACACAGATTTAAGTTCATCTTTGTTGAGGGAAAACAGTTGTGCACCACTCAAAACTCCAAGGCTGTTCACAGTCCTGCATGAGTAGTAATAATGTATGAGCAATGACCCTTTTACATGTGAGAGAATAGATGCTAATTAATCAACAGAAGCAGACGAAGGAAGGAACCTGTGATCTTTCAGATGTTATTGCGCTATAATTCGTTATTCCATGTCTTAACTAACCAAGCTAATTGGGGAATGACAAAAATGGGATTCGGACAGCATCTAGACCTCATGTGAACCTCATCCCATATTTAGGAGGTTCCTAAAGGGGCGTGTCTAAGAGCACTAATGGGCCTATCGTCCCTGTCACATTTTAGGTTTTTTCATTCTATTCATTCGAATGTGTAATTTTTGTTTGATGAATAACTAAATAAATGGAATGTCAAACACTGGGGAAATCAGGAGATTCGGGCAGTTCAAATGAGTACAAAGATTTATTTCAAGTTTAAGCTCTCCACAAGAATCTGAACTACTAACGGTCAAAGGGAAACGAGCAGGAGATAAGAAAGGCACACAGAGACTCATGACTGATGACATGTTTTACCTCTTCCTCAGGCTCCATCTGCTAATCTCCTACATGGCAATAACTTCCCAGTCATATTGTGAAACAACGCAATTACACATTCATGTAACTCAAAGTAAAATCATTTCCACATTATATCCCTCAGGTCCAAAGTCATTTGTCTAAGCATACATACAGCTGTTTGAAGCTGTGGTTAATTCAAAAGAGCTGGTTACTCCTTTGGACTTACACTGAGTTGAATCCTTTGGCCTCTAGCCAAACCTTAATGTCTTCCGGAGACGATTCGTAGTTGATATTGACTAGGGGGGCACTGGAGCGTGGCACTTGGAACTTCTTTTGGGCAGTATTCCGACCAATGGTGAGACGGTGAATGAGTTCATCTTGAACTTCCTCCATCTGAGATTTCCTTCCTGGGAAGGTGGGACAAAGCAAGCGAATTGGAGGAGATTGGCAGTTCAAGTCAATGATTCACATTCAATACTCCGTGACAGACAGGGTCAGACCAACCCAAAGGAAAAGAAACACCTACAGCAGTGGTTTTAACAGATTAACAGAGTTGGAAGGGACTTTATAGGTCATCTAGTCCACCCCTCTGCTCAAGCAGGAGACCCTACACCAGAGGCTTTCTAGGAGCCTGGGGAGGGTGAAAACAGCCACTCCCACCCCCGTTGGCCCTCTGGAGGCTTCAGGAGCTTCCCTGAAGGCTCCGGAGGGCGAAAAACGGCCCTGCAGCCAAACCGGAAGTCACTTCCGGTTTGCTCGTAGGGGCGTTTTTCGCCTCTGGAGCCTTCAGGAGGCTTCTTGTCAATCTTGAGCCAGTGAGATTTAAACTGCCAAACTGCAGCTAGCTAAAGTAGCCTGCAGTGCTGCATTCTAACCACTGCGCCACCTCGGCTCGAATAACCACAAAGTTCTGGAGACATGCAAATATTAAGAGTGGGAATAACAATGCCCACTATCACTTTTACTTTTTCCCCCCCAAAAATTTTTCATTTTTTGAATAAAAAAACAAACAAAATCATCCTCCATTACAAATTGTAGAAAGTGTGTCAATTGGTTACAAAGAGTTTTCGTGCATCTCTTCCACAGTCATCGCCTCTGATTCATATCGAATTATCTATTTTACATCACATATATTTATATATATTGTTATCATCATACCTCATCCTTCATATGATTATAGTTGTTTTAACGTCCCTTTATAACAAACATTCCAAAATTTAAAACAAAACATAGTGGCATTCCCTTATCTATTTTCAATATCATCTAACCACATTATACCTTTATAACACATTCAAAATAAAAAATTAATTATATTTAATAACAAAAAAATTTAAACCTCTTTTCTTAATCATTGTTTACAATTTATATCTAATTTCCCTTTTATCCTGTCAATACAAATTATTACATTGTTAACATTATCAGTCATTTATTTAACGATAGTTTGACTAAGTTTAACTTACTTTTTCCCCTTTTTTCAGCATTTAAATTTTTTACCAAGTTTCCTCTTATCAAACCAATACATATATATACATTGTTATCCTTTATCTAACTTTATCCATTAACACGACATTTTTAACATAATGTTCTAATTTTAACAACATTTTAAAACCTCTTTTCTTAATCACTGTATACAATTTATATCCAATTTTCCCTTTTATCATGTCAATACCTTTACTTTTTGTCTTAACATTAGAAATTTTAAATAGAAAGATTAGAGAAAGAAATAAAAGGAATGAAAATTAAAAAAGAAGAATATAAATTACAAGCATTTGCAGATGATCTGGTTTTTATCCTTGAGGATCCATTAGAAAGTGCATCAAAATTGATAGAAAGAATAGAGGAATATGGAAAAGTAGCAGGTTTGAAAATAAATAAAGATAAAATGAAGATTCTGACAAAGAATCTATCATTGAGACAAAAGGAAGAATTGGCGGAAACTTTGGAGATTCAAGTTACAAATAAGGTGAAATATTTGGGGATATACTGCATTTAACTACTAGATGCCGTACACTTAAAGAGAACAACTTACCTTAGACTCAAGCAGCAAATTGCGACTGATTTGACGAAATGGGAAAACTTGCATTTATCAATTATAGGGAGAATATCTACAATTAAAATGACCATTTTACCCAGAATACTATATTTGTTCCAGACAATCCCAATTAGATTGGGGAAAGACTATTTTGATGAACTAAATAAAATAGTGTTGAAATTCATCTGGCAAGGGAAAAAAGCAAGAATAAAATCAAAATTGTTACAAGACGCTAGAATAAGAGGAGGATTGGGCCTACCTGACTGGGAATTATATTATCAGGCAACGAACTTGATTTGGATTAAGGAGTGGATAACATTAAGGAATTCTAGAATACTGACTGTAGAAGGACATGACTTGCTGTTGGGATGGCATGCTTTTTATGGTATAAGGGAACTAAAATACAGGGTTATTTTAGAAGACACTATATATGAGAGGCTTTGTTACTAAATTGGGAGAAGATCAAAAGGCAATATTTCCTAAAAATTCCAGTCTGGCTATCAACTATTGAAGCTTTTTTCATATCCAATAACATATAAAAAGGAACAAAGAGTTAGATATGGTGAAATATTGAATGCAGAGGGTGAACTTAAATCTATGCAAGAGTTGAAACAGGAAGGAATAGGAATGAATTGGTTTTCATATGCGCAAATACAATCTAGATATGATAAAGACCGTAAAATGGAAGGTTTCTATGATAAAATGACCGAATTAGATAAAATTTTGACAGGTACTGATGAAAAAGTAATTAAAAATTATATGGACATCTACTATAAGTTAAGCTAAAGGAAGAACAAGTCAAAGAAACCATGATAGCTTGGGGGGGGGGGAATTTTGGACATGGGATTGATTTTGAGAAATGGCAGAAATTGTGGTCTCAAAATTATAAAATGACAATGTCAACAGCATATAAGGAAAATTTGTATAAGATGTTTTACATGTGGCACCTACCCGCAACGAGAATAGCAAGAATGTTCAAGAACAAGTCGGAAAAGTGTTGGAAATGTCATCAGACACCGGGCTCATATTACCATATGTGGTGGATTTGGATAGAAGCTAAAAGATACAGGACTAAAATCCACACGTGGTTGGAGAAAATGATACCAAAACACATAGAACTTAAACCAGAGATTTTTTTATTTGGGAATTATACCAGAAACATATAACAAAGATTTGAAATATTTGATTGTAAATGTTTTAACAGCAGCCAGAATCGTATCTGCAAAAAATTGGAAAAATGAGAAAATACCAACGCAGGAGGAAGTTATTCCAAAAATAATGGAATGTGCTGAAATGAGTAAATTGACATTTGAAATTAGAGAACAAGAAGATGTACAATTTTATAAGGTTGTTTTATCAATGGCTAGATAAAAAAACATGGAAATGAAAAAAGTTGAAGAAGCTTTTCATATTATAAGAATAGAATAAGATAGGTGATACTGTAAAGACATATTATTATTAAATAGACTAACAATGATGTAATGGAATATTGGTATATACATGAATCGAATATTTAGAACATTTTGTTTAAAATGAAGGAATATCAATTATAGTTGAACATATGATGTACAATGATAACAATGTACCTATGCATACTCGATGGATAATCTGTGATTCTATATACAACTGAAAGAAGTGATGCATAAATATAAAATGTTGGAGAATTCTTTCATATGGCAAAAATAATATAATCAAATAGGTGATAGGTGAGGGTTTTATGTTTCATGTATTGTTTGTCTTTGTTTGTTTAAAAATAAAAAAAACTTTTTTTTAAAAAAAGAGTGGGAATAACAGTCTAGGCAATGGGTTTTTTAAAAAAAAATTTTTTTTTTTAAACGTAATCTTTCTGGCTTCCTTCTGTTGGTAAAAATTAATCATGCACCTAGCAGAGATCATCATGTTTTCTCCCTGTTATTACAAGGATTAGGAATCTGGCTTTAAACAAAGCAGACATCCTCTGAATGTCATTTTTTTAAAAGCAATTTTTTTCTGGATGACATTCAGTTGGGGAGGGAGGGAAGGAAAGAAGGAAGGAAAGAAAGAAAGAGGGAAGGAAGGAAGGAAAGAAGGAAGGAAGAAAGGAAAGGAGGTAAAAAGGAAGGAAGAAAAGAATCAAAGAAGGAAGGGAAAAAAGGAAGGAAGGAAGGAAGGAAGGAAAGAAGGAAGGAAAGAAGGAAGAACAGTAGGAAGGAGGAAGGGAGGAAAGAAGGAAGGAAGGAAAGAAAAAAGGAAGAAAAGAAGGAAGAAAGAAAAGTAGGAAGGAAGGAAAGTAGGAAGGAAGGAAAGAAGAAAATAAGGAAGGAAGGAAGGAAGGAGGGAAGGAAGAAAAGAAGGAGGGAAGGAGGGAAGGAAGGAGGAAGATATTTCCTGTTTGCAAGGCAAGGGATTTCCCTCTCCTCTGTCAGACCTCCCTCTGTGTTATCAATGGAACCAGAAGTTGTGGGTGCTTGAACAATGGAGGTTTTTAAGAAGAGATTGGATAACCATTTGTCTGAAACGGCTTAAGGCTTCCTGCTTGAGCAGGGGGTTGGACTAGAAGGCCTCCAAAGTCCCTTCCAACTCTGTTATCCTGAAAGAAACAAAGATGAACCTGGAGAGAAACTCACGGTCAACAGGTGGCAGCTTCTGCCTCTGGCCATCCCGGCCACCATCGCTTGATGTGCTGCTCTGGCGACTGATGGCCCCGGGGACCTTTGGCACCGGAACGGGGACAGGAGCAGGAACACAGGGAGGGAGAGGGACTGGAAGCGGCATCTGTGGTGGGGAAGGAGCAGCAGGCGTGGGGTCTGGTTGCTTTGGAGCAAACTCCATCCTTTGTTTCTGTACAACAGAAGGGAAGATTCATTTACCAAACTGGGGTTGGGGGAAACTAATTCAAAATCTTTTTTTTGGGGGGGGGGGACTATCTGCATTTCCCCAAGCAGATGTTTGCTGTGTCAACCATCCGAACCGACTCATCTTTAGAGAAACGCAATAAGGTCACAAAACACTCATTTCTACAAATTTCAGGGAAAGGCAAAGAAATGAAATCCAAGCTGCTCTATTATTATCTCTTCAACAGCCCCCCCCCTTTTTTTAAGAAAGAAAGAAAGAATAGGAACCCATTTGCAAGGTTGTCCTTACAAACAAATCAGACTATATAACTCCAAGCAGATAACAGTATCAAATTTCTTTGCAATGAATAAGAGAATAATTATGTAAGCTTTTGGCAATTTCATATGTTCGCTTCCATTTGGGACTCAAAGACTGAAATTGGAAAAAAAATGCTGTAAAGAAAGCGGAGAATGGATGCGATGAAATACAAATTGTTCGGTAGGACAAAAAGCTGCGGAGAAGTACTGTGAATTGTGTGGGGTCCTTGGTGACCTTTTTCTTTCCTTGCAGACATTTCATTACCCAAATAGATACCTTTATCAGTACTAGAAGGGATGGGGTGTGCCCTCTATCTATATATTGCCCTCCCTCCAAAGAAGAAGCTATTCTCCAAAGCACCTGAGGGCAGGACAAGAAGCAATGGGTGGAAACTAATCAAGGTAAGATCCAACCTAGAACTAAGGAAGAATTTACTGACAGTGAGAACAATTAATCAGTGGAACAGCTTGCCTCCAGAAGTTGTGAATGCTCCAACACTGGAAGTTTTTAACAAGATATTGGATAACCTTTTATCTGAAGTGGTGTAGGTTTCCTGCCTAAGCAGTGGGTTGGACTAGAAGACCTCCAAGGTCCCTTCCAACTCTGTTACTCTATTCATTTCCTTTAATAAATAATATACAATTATTTGTCCTGTCAGTGTTGGTGGGGATGTTTTTGGTGGTTCCTTTGATTAAGCTCTTGTTTACTAAGTTGGCAGTTCCTTGACTGGGGTATTTTTTTTAACTGCTTGCCATTAAATGGTTGTTGACTGCTAGCCAGCAGGTGCTGTGGTCTCTTAGCTTATCTCTTTTGAATGGTATGTAGATGTTGTTTATCTCTATGTGTCTGTGGATGGCTGATTTAGGTGAATGTCAGGCTTCCAGAAATTCTCTAATAACTTTGGACTAGCTTTGCTTGGTCCAGGATGCTCAGAGATAAAGAATATCTCAACCCCACTCCTTTCTACCATCGGTGGTTGGGTAATGAAACATCTGCAAGAAAACAACCTAGCTCAGAGAACACTAAGGACCCCACATCCCTGTGGTACAAATATTCTCTTCTATTGATAGGGTGAATAGTGTTGGGAGAATGAGACAACTTGCCACAGCCAACTCAACGCAGGACAATTTTAACAATTCATCTTAATTATTTAAAATAAATAAACAAAATATTTTAATTTTTGCCATTCACATTTCATTCTGTCCCTTCTTTTGAATCCTTTCTTTAATGATTCTATTCCACCATTTCTTTGATTAGTGCAACTCTTGACCCACAGCAAGTTGTCATGCACCGAATTGGAGGTGGTTAGTTGTCCTGAAGCGAGTTGGCCACAGGAAGTTGGCCGTGGTGAGTTGGCTGCACCAAATTGTCATGGACCCCATTGTTGGGGTAAACTACCATATTTTTCGGACTATAAGACGCACCGGTGTATAAGACGCACCAAGATTTTGAAGAGGTAAGTAAGGAAAAAAAAGGTTTTGTCCTCCCCGGCCTCCAGGAGCACTCTGCAAGCTTCAGCAGGGATGGGGGAAGGCAAAAACGCCCCCGTTTTTGTGGAAAACGGGCAGAAAACAGGACATGTTTTGCAAAAATGGGGGCATTTTTGCCTTCACTCAGCCCCGCTGAAGCCTGCAGAGTGCTTCTGGGGGCTGGGGAAGGCAAAAACGCTTCTGTTTTTGAGAAACATGGCCTGTTTTTTGAGAAATGGGATGCGAGGGTGAGGCTTCGGGAGGACAAAAATGGCTGTATTCCGTGTATAAGATGCACCAACATTTCCACATTCTTTTATACTTTGAAAAATACGGTAGTTTTAGCTGTGATTCATTTTCTTTTACTCATGTCATGAATGGATTGTTTTTGGGTTATGACTTTGGACTTCTTTTATGAGCTCTGCCTACCCCCTGAAATGTAAGAATAGCATAGGTATGATTGTAAGCTATAAGAAGTTGATTTGGGTGGAGACAGAAAAAAAAGATATCAAGAAGTCCAGCACAGTTAATTAACAATCTTCTCCAAATCTTTTAAAAAATTATCATTTCAAGCATTACCTCAGAGAGTTCTCCTAGTAACTGCTATGAGGGAAGCAAAGTCAATCAATGCAAATTAGTCTTAACTTTAGAAAAGTTCCAAAAAAACAAACTTAGAACTGCCATCATAATTCAAACACCTTTTTGGCACTTTAAGTGATATTCATTAGCTCTTGATCATGGCAATTGCTTAATAATTTCTAAATACTGGAAGAAACAAAATGAAACTGATATTGCCTCTATCACATAAGGCTAAGACACAAAAATAGAATGAAATGCTTCATGGGATATTGGACTAGCAATAACAATAGTGCTTAGACTTATATACCGCTTCACAGTGCTTTACAGCCTTCTCTAAGCGGCTTTATAGAGTCAGCCTCTTGCCCCCAACAATCTGGGACCTCATTTTACCCACCTCGGAAAGATGGAAGGATGAGTCAACCTTGAGCCTAGTGAGATTCGATCTGCCAAATTGCAGTCAGCTGGCGATCAGCAGAAGTAGCCTGCAGTACTGCACTCTAACCACTGCGCCACCGCGGCTCAGAGAATACAGCACTATACAACCCTACCACATCCTGAGGTAATAAAACACCCTTTCCCCAGCCAAGCAGTATTATGAGATGCTTGCAAAGACTACCAGTTCACGGCCAACGGAAATCAAAACATTTTCAAAACAGAAGTGTTGATTTTTAAAAGGGGATTCAAGCAGTCCATATGCAATTATGAAGGAGACACATTCTCCTTCTTTATCCAAGAAGAGGAGGAGATGAATGCGTAACTAAGGAACATGATGGATGTTCACTATTTGGATCAGGGATGTCCAATCAGAAGAATCTGGTATCAATTTTTCCTTCTGGCATATTTTTATTAAAAGGCACCAACATTTGTGCATTGCAAGCTTCCTTGGATGCATGAATCAAATTTATTCTCTTGTGCCACTTGCTGCCTCTTGAAATCTGCCAAGGGGACAGCATCCAATCCCTAATACAGGGGTGTCCAAACTTGGCAACTTTAAGACTTGTGGACTTCAACTTCCAGAATTCCCCAGGCTGGGGAATTCTGGGAGTTGAAGTCCACAAGTCTTAAAGTTGCCAAGTTTGGACACCCCTGCCCTAATACAAGAGAAGTCCCCTTCTCAAAGGTCTCCATACCACAAGGCTATTTACACAGTGTGGTTAACCGTGGCCTTGTTCTTGGTGAGGGAAGGTAAACTTTGGATCCACTTCTCTTTGCAAGGGAATGGTGGGAGTTGTAATCCATTAGATGGAGAAGGTGCCAGTCCACGGAAAGCTGATTTGGAGGTAGCCATTTCCACAGAAGCAAATCTTATTAACCTGTTACCTTTGTTTGTTGTTGTTTTAAATAGGGGAAATTAAGAGAAGCTACCAACTGGACTAGGATACTGATTTAATCAATCCCAAAGGTGCTTTTTTCAAGAGGCAACTGGACTTTCTGGTTTTTCTTTGAAGACATTTTGCTTCTCATCCAAGAAAGTTTCTTCAGCTCTGACGGGATGGTGGATCGATCTGTCTGTCTGTCTGTCTGTCTGTCTGTCTGTCTGTCTGTCTGTCTGTCTGTCTGTCTATCTATCTATCTATCTATCTATCTATCTATCTATCTATCTATCTATCTATCTATCATCTATCTATCATCTATCTAACTATCTATCATCTATCTAACTATCTATCATCTATCTATCTATCTATCTATCTATCTATCTATCTATCTATCTATCTAACTATCTATCATCTATCTATCTATCTATCTATCTATCTATCTATCTATCTATCATCTATCTATCTATCTCAATTCTCTCTCTTATCTATCATCTATCAGTCATCTATTTATCCATCCCCCATACAGCTATCTCTTTCATTATCTATCGCTTTCTAACCCTATCATCTATCTATCTATCTATCTATCTATCTATCTATCCATCCATCCATCCATCCATCCATCCATCCATCTATCATCTATCTATCTATCTATCTATCTATCTATCTATCTATCTATCTATCTATCTATCTATCATCTATCTATCTATCTATCATCTATCTATCATCTATCTATCATCTATCTATCTATCTATCTATCTATCTATCTATCTATCTATCTATCTATCTATCTATCATCTATCATCTATCATCTATCTCAATTCTCTCTCTTATCTATTATCTATCAGTCATCTATTTATCCATCCCCCATACAGCTACCTCTTTCATTATCTATCTCTTTCTAACCCTATCTAGCTATCATCTATCCATCCATCCATCCATCCATCATTGTCTGTCTGTCTATCTAATCTATCCATCCATCCTTCCACCCATCCAACTATCCATCTATCATCTATCTATAGAACTTAGAATCATAGGGCTGGAAGGGACCTCTGAAGTCTTCTACTCCAAGCCCCTGCTCAAGGCAGCAGACTTTATACCATCCTGGTCAATTGGTTGCCAATGATGGAGCACTCTCTGTGATGGACATGGGAGAACTGGATGGAGTGTTCCATCCAGTGACAGCCACCCATCTCACAATCAAATGCCTGTGGGTGGTGCACAATAGAGGTTAAGAAATAATAGAAACAATATCAATTTCTATTAAAAAGGTCCTTGAAAGTACAAAACCAAAACAGAATTTTTTAAAAAAGAGATTGGGCAAAGAGCAGGTGTTAATTACATGGGAGCCATCTCAATATTTCACCAGTCCTTTGGGGTCTCCAGACCTACTGACACCAACTACATCATTGGCAACGTCTTTGTAAGTGCTGTGGCCAATGGAAAGAAGCCTTGGGTATTCTTTCAGGCTAACATATTTCCCAGGCAGCTGAGAAAGAGGAAATGGAGAGGGCAGTTGGCAGTTCATGGGACTGGAGATGAAGTGTCCTGGCAGGAGATGTGGGCAAAATGTGTGAAAGAAAAGACTGTGTACCCACCAAGAGAGATTTACTGCAAGGCTCCAAAGAACGTCAGGAGAATGTAGTGTCTTGGAGAAAGAAGACTCAACTTGGCATTCACTGTTTGCCTGGAAGTACTTGTGGCCAAGGGTATTTGGGAGACAAACAGAACCAGTGCAAATCACAATTGTAGTTGAAGGAAGCCAGCATTTAAAGGTTCTGAGATAGTTTGTGGAGTTTTACACTGAGAGCAGTTTATGGCCCGTATCATTTTAATGAGTCTCCCTCATCCATTTCTCCTATTTTGATTCCACTTTTACTGTATTTTTCGGACTATAAGATGCACCAGAGTATAAGACGCACCAAGATTCTGGAGAGGTAAATTTTAAAAAAAGTTTTTGCACTCTCAGGCCTCCCAAACCCTCTGCACGCCCCATTTTTTGTGGAAAATGGGACATGCAGAGAGTTTGAGAGGCCTGCAAAGTGCTCCTAGGGGTTGGGGGAGGGTAATGACCCATATTTGAAGTTCCGACGGTCAGTTTCTCCCCATGGTCATTTGACTGGATTTTGGGCATTCAACAGCACAGCTGCATTTATGGCCATTTGCAGTGCCCCATGGTCATGTCACTGCTGTCAACTCACAAAGCATCCCTGACCTGTTCTCGAGTTGCCATAGGCAAGGGGGATGGGAAACTGATGAAGCAGCACGGCAGCTGTAAACAGAAGCACATTTCAGGCATATCTTTCTCAAGGCTGTCTCCCAGGTTAACCACAGCAGTGGGAGAGGGAGTGATCTCTACAGCCTGGGAAAATGCTCCGTTGGAGAATCTGATTTATGACACACCCTGAGGGAATTGGGGAAACGGTCATAATTGGGCAGTAAATTACGTGGGGGCAGAGTTGGCTTCACTTGAGTATGTGCGGACATGTTGCTCCTAATAAATAACTGGATTTCTTTTGAAGCTTGGCCCGAGGCTCATAATTTAATAGGGGAATCCGTAACCACTGCGGATGGCTCATATTAAGGCAATCTCAATGGGGAAGCAAACACTTAATAACCAGGTTAATAACTGAACAGTTGCCGTGATTCACTTAACAGTGTCTAGAAATAGAAAACAGTATAGGGTTTCCTGCCTAGGCAGGGGGTTGGACTAGAAGACCTCCAAGGTCCCTTCCAACTCTACTATTGTATTGTATAAATGAACAAATCTCACTGAACGAATGTCTCACTTAGCAACAGAAATTTTGGGCTCAATTGTGGTTGTAACTTAGGACTACCTGTATTTGAAATGGGGCTGCAGGCTACCTGAAATTTAGCACTGTAGTACATCAGCAAAACCCAGTTGGTTTAAACCAGGGGTGTCCAAACTTGGGAACTTTAAGGCTTGTGGACTTCAACTCCCAGAATTCCCCAGCCAGCCTGGCTAGGGAATTCTGGGAATTGAAGTCCACAAGCCTTAAATTTCCCAAGTTTGGACACCCCTGGTTTAAACCTTTGGTTGCCCAGGTAGGGAAGGATGGACTGAAAATAGCTGAATCCTCCATTTCACTGGTTCAGGATCCCGTTAGTCATAGCTCCTGGTAAAACATCAGATTTCAGAGAACTATATCTGTACAACTCTTGCTTGCAAGCTACGCAAAGGGTCCGGAACCGGCTACCTACAATAACTCCCTTTTTATCTAGCTCACATTAATTACACAGCCATGCAGCCTGTTCATTCATTAGAATCCTTTGTCAAGGCTTGGTCAATAGGGAATGCCAATCTTACAGGGCTTAAAGGAAGAACAGAAACTTTCTCCATTCGCTTCCAATCTCTAATGACCCGTCAATGGGAAAGATGTAGAGCAAAGCGGTTGGGGGGGGGGGATGGGAGCGTTTCACTGTAACTTTGGCACCTGCTCCTTGTTTCTGGATTCAGGGGCAGGGGGGACAAGAAGAAAGGAACTCAGCTCCTGCTGCTTCCCTGGCAGCATCCAACAAATGGCGTTGATTGGGGAGAAGGCAGATTGTGATGGAATGAGAGGAAGTGTGCATCTGTGAAATTCTTCCCTTTCTGAGAAATACTCTGTGGTAGGCTGGGAGATGCTAGATGACTTCCCAGCCAGTTCTTGGTAAAGAATTTCAGGTAAAGTTAAAGGTTCCCCCTGTACATGCGTGCTAGTCGTTCCTGACATTCTGGGGAGCGGTGCTCATCTCTGTTTCAAAGCCGAAGAGCCAGCGCTGTCCGAAGACGTCTGCGTGGTCATATGGCTGGCATGACTAAAGGCCGAAGGTGCACAGATCACTGTTACCTTCCCACCAAAGGTGGTTCCTATTGTTCTACTTGCACTTTTATGTGCTTTTGAACTGCTAGGTTGGCAGAAGCTGGGACAAGTAACGGGAGCTCACTCTGTTACGCGGCGCTAGGGATTCGAACTGCCGAACTTCTGATCGACAAGCTGGTGCCATTCCATGGACAGGAGATTAGGGACCCATGCTTTAGAATGTGCCTTCCTAAAATAATAGGTATTTCAGGTTATTCGTCATATATTTTAATAGCAATAGCATTTAGACTTATATACCGCTTCACAGTGCTTCACTGCTCTCTCTAAGCAGTTTACAGAGTCAGCCTCTTGCCTCCAACAATCTGGGTCCTCATTTTACCCACCTCGGAAGGACGGAAGGCTGAGTCAACCTTGAGCCTGGTGAGGTTTAAACTGCCAAATTGAAGGCAGCTGGCAGTCAGCAGAAGTAGCCTGCAGTACTGCACTCTTAACCACTGGCTCATTAAGATCAGTGCAACGATTTTAGCAAGTTTTAACTCTGAATATATCTTTTTTGCAAATGACAATAAAAATACTGGTGTGGGGAGTGGGCAATGACTCAGTGGTTAAAGACACTGACAACCTGGATTTGAGACCCAAGCACGGCGTTTGAGCTCTTGTCTTTGTCCCAGTTCCCTGCCAACCTAGCAATTCCAAAGCATGCATATGCGAGTAGATAAATAGGTACCACTTCAGTGGGATGGTAATGGCTTTCTGTGCACCTTGGTCACATGACCAAGGAAATGTCTTTGGACAATGCTGTCTCCCTTGACTAAGTAACAGAGATGAGTGCATACACCCCCTAGAATCGGACACGACTGGACAGGGGAAAGCTTTACTTTTACTTTTATAAGAAATACTAGTGCACGGTATTTCTCGGGAACGAGGCAAAGACATAAACCAGCAAGATTTAGACGACATTGTTTTTCACAATAAGGTTTTGAGTCTTTTCCAGCGAGAATGTCTCATGCAAATCCCAATTCATAATTATGGCTATGCTAAGGCAAGAAAGAGAGTGCCAAAATGTGACAAACGAAAGGAGGAAGCATCCAAGTTAAACAGATCAACGCTGCCGAGATCTGACAGCCTTCCAACCCTGTGCCTCATTTCACACATCAAATCAGGCACACAGAACAAGGGAAGTACAAGCTGGCTCTCAGCTGTAGACAATGAATTTGTGACTTGCTTTAATTTATGGATCACAGCTTGAGGATTGCTGACCTGGTTTTTTTTTTTAAAAAAAAAAACCATTCCTGCATAAATCTTCTGAATGTACTTTCTAATTTTCTGTTTTTTAAATAGATAGTTAGCAGTGCCTGGAAATAGTGAGGAGGGAGACAAAAAGTGGGTCTTTCTATCTACTGTATAAAGCTGTGCTCTGTAACAATGCATTTTATATCTCAATCCCAGCCAATTTTTCACCGTAGCCTTATGAGGTTTAGAAAGCTTATTCTCACCCACACAAAACCACCATCCTTTATTATAACCCATCAACAGGCTCCCGCTTTCACTGTGTACCATAAACTGGGTTTAAAAATAGTAACAGATAGTCTTCAACTTATGGCCACAATTGAACCCGATTGACAGTTGTTAAGTGAACTCTGTTCCCTTTTACGACCTTTCCTGCCACAGTTGCTAGGCGACTCACTGCAGTTGTTAAAGTTAGTAACACGGTTGTTAAGTGAATCTGACTCCCCCGTTGGCTTGTCAGAAGGTCACAAGAGGTGATTACATGACCCCAGGACACTGCAACCGTCATACCTATGAGCCAGTTGCCAAGCGCCCGAATTTTGATCACATGATCAGGGGAATGCTGCATTGTGTGTAAGTGTGAAAAACAATCATTCTTTTCAGTGCTGTTCTAACGTCCAACGGTCACTGAATGAAAGGTTATAAGTGGAGGACTACCTATACGCCTGCAAGAAGAAATTGAAGTCCAGGACACTGGAACCAACCTAAATATGAATCCATTTCCAAGCACCTGGATTTTGACCATCGGGATGTTGCAACCGTCTGAAAAATGGTCATATGTTGCTTTTTTCAGTGCCATTATAATTTCCAACAGTCACTAAATGAAAAGTTGTAAGTTGAGGTCTACCTGTAATCATTTTAATACAATAGCAGAGTTGGAAAAGACCTTGGAGGTCTTCTAGTCCAACCCCCTGCCTAGGCAGGAAACCCTACACCACTTTAAACAAATGGTTATCCAACATCTTCCTAAAAACTTCCAGTGTTGGAGCATTCACGACTTCTGGAGGGAAGTTGTTCCACTGATTAATTGTTCTAACTCTCAGGAGGTTTCTCCTTAGTTCTAGGTTGCTTCTCTCCTTGATTAGTTCCCATCCATTGCTTCTTGTCCTGCCTTCAGGTGCTTTGGAGAACAGTTTGACTCCCTCTTCTTTGTGGCAGCCCCTGAGATATCGGAACCCTGCTATCATGTCTCCCCTAGTCCTTCTTTCCATACCCAGTTCCTGCAACCGTTCTTCATATGTTTTAGTCTCCAGTCCCCTAATCATCTTGGTTGCTCTTCTCTGCACTCTTTGTAGAGTCTCCACATCTTTTCTCCATCCTGGCGAAGTATGTCTGAGACCATTTTCTCAGACATATACTTCGGAGCATTAAGATATTCTTGATCCAGGAAGTCCAAGATGTGAACTAAAGTGTACAGCATCCTCTAGCATGGTGGCCCGGGGGGGGGGGGGGGAAGAGGAGATGGTTTTGTGGGAGGCATGGATGTGTGTGTGTGTGTGCACGAGCACCAGCTGCTAATGTAAATGGGGCCAAGAGTGTCAGTGACGCGCATGCGACTGAGGCCCCAGCTGCCTGTGACGCTTGTGCGAGTGGGACCAAGCGTGTCCGCAAAGCTCATGCAAATGGGGCTCCAAGCACCTGCGACACTCGCGCGACCGAGGACCTGAGCCTCCCCAATGTCACGTGAGTGAGTCAAGAGTCCCACTGTCATCCAATTCACTGAAAAAAATAGAAACTGAAGCTGTGGAAATTCCGTTTGTTTCTCCTCACAGGAAGAAAAACAGCTGAGGGAAAGAGATGTCTCTTTGGGAGACATGCACCATCTTGTCACAGCAGAATCTGAGAAAAACAGCCGCCTACAACAGGCCGACACCATTAAGTGTTACTTCCTGCAAGATGTGTCTATCGGAAGCAACCAACGCAGGACCTACTTCTCTACTCTGCAATGCCTTTTATCTTCCCATCGTACAAAACTTTGTCAATCTTCTCTCTTGGCACTTCCTTGGAAGGTTGCTTTAGTGTGGCTTTTCTTGGTGACCACAAGGCCCAGGAAGATCGTTTCTCCAAAGCCACATGGACTCTGATTATAAGGATGCTAAGAATTGGATGGAATCCTTAGTTATCCTGATAATTATCTGGAAAGAGGGCAAACCTTTCCTAAGTTTTAAGACTCCATCCAAACAAGAACAATGTTCTTAAGATATTGTCAGAATTTGTTGTGGCAATCACATCCAGAAAGGACACACAGGTAACTGATTCAGCAGGATACATTAACTTCTCTTTATATATAATATAATGCTTGAAATAAATATACAATTCTAAAAACTGGTTCTTCCAATGTGGTACAAGCAAACACAGGCAGAGGAGAGAACAGTTTCAGTTTCAGAGCAGACGACTAGTTTTTGAGCTCAGCACAGACTCAGAGCTATAGTACAGAAGTTAATCTAAGCCACGCCCAGGCTCCTTGCTGTCTCCTTGTTGCTCACACACCAAATATTGTTTCAGTTTCAAAACAGCCCTCATTGGCTGATTTAGTTGCTATGCCTATCCATTGGCTGACCTTGTTACCATGTCTCTGCTAAGTCATGAACTCTCATGCACTGACAGATACGTCTATCCTATGTAGAGGTAGTCCTTGAAATACAACTGTAATCGAGCCCAGAATTATGGTCCTTAGTTGTGGTGGTCATTAAAAAGGTCGACACATTTGACTTTATGACCTTTTTTTTTTGCTGTGGTTAAGCAATCGCTGCGGTCATTAAGCAAACCCCTTTTCACGAATGGACTTTTTTTTTGTCAAAAATCAAAACTAAATGCCAGAAACTGGGGAAAAAGGTTGAAAATTGCAGTCATGTGACTGCGGGACGCTGCAAACAGCTGTAAGCCATTTGCCAAGCACCCACAATGCGATCACATGGCCGCAGGGCGGGTGTTGTGTGCAGCTGTCAGAATTTTGAAAACAAATCATAAATAGTTCCAGAGAGGTCTGCTGTAACTCTGAATGTTTGCTAAGTCACTGTCATTAAATGAGGACTACGTGTAAATAATCCTGTCACATCAAGAAGGATCAGGAGGAAGGAAATTCCTGGGCTCTATGAACAAGACAATTTAATTTGCTTTCCGGAATAAAAGAAAGGTCACGTCTAAGTACAATCTGAACATTGTAGAAAATACATAACTTGGAAACAGAAGAACTCCCCACAGTCCTAATATCTGCTTGGTAGATGTTATAGCTATTAAGAAAAATATTCTGTTAAGAGGGTCATGGAGGTGCAGTGAAATAAGAGACACCTGGTGCGAGTAACCTTTGGCAAGGGAAATTTTTTGGGTAAACTGGAGCCAGTCAGCCAAGCCATAAAGTTCTTTGGAATAAAACTTGGGTAGGCTGAGAGGGACATGGTGGCTCAGTGGCTAAGATACTGAGCTAGTCGTTCAGAAGGTTGGCAGTTCAGGGGTTCGAATCCCGAGTGCCGTGTAATGGAATGAGCTCCTGTTACTTGTCCCAGCTTCTGCCAACCTAGCAGTTCAAAAGCAATAGGGACCGCCTTGGTGGGAAGGTAACAGCGTTCTGTCTGCCTTCGGCGTTTAGTCATGCCAGTCATGGAGACATCTTTGGACAGCACTGGCTCTTCGGCTTTGAAACAGAGATGAGCACCGCCCCCTAGAGCTGGAAATGATTAGCACGCATGTGCGGGGTAACCTTTACCTTTACCTTAGGAGAGCAATAGGTCCAAAATCACCTAATGTGCTTCTATGATTGATAGTGGACTTGAACAGAAGTCTTTCAGATAATGGTGCAATTCTTGAACCATTAGATCAGACAGGGTCTTCTCTTTATTTAGATCCTGCTTCCAGTTTGGTACTTTGTGGAGGACCCTTCCTTCCTTCCTTCCTTCCTTCCTTCCTTCCTTCCCTTTCCCTCCCTCTTTCCTTCCTTCACTTTCTGTGTCCAGCCTGCCTGCTGCCTGTATGAATGTTCCATGCAGCAAATCAGTTCCAAACAATCAATTTGTTGATTTAAATGACTTACATGGTCATCTGTATTCAAACCTCCCTTCCCCAGCAATTCTGGGTGGCTCACAACATCAATAAAACAATAGAACAGGGCTGTCAAACTTGTGGCCCATGGGCCAAATGCATCACATGCTGACCACGCCCAGTGGTGGGATTCAGCGAGTTCACACCTATCCGGGAGAACCGGTTGTTAACTTTCTAAGCAGTTGGGAAAACCGGTTAATGGAAGAAATCTCCTTTTGTTTTTTTCCCACTTTGCAGGGCTAATCCTGTACGGAAGGCAGGAAGGAAACATCCTGGTGTTGTTTCTAGCCTAATCTTTATTGCCCTGCTTACAGAAACTGCCTTTCCGGTTGACCCTTATTACATTGTAACAGCTAAGGCAAAGCACCCATTGACGTGAGTGATGTTGAGTTGGCCTCGCCCACCCAGTCACATGACCAATGAACCATGCCTACCCAGCTGGTCATTAAGGCAGAGAACCAGTTGTTAAATTATTTGAATCCCACCACTGGCTACGCCCACACCTGCTTTAGCAAAGGGGAAAAAAGTTGTGATATATCATGTGATGCCACCATGACAACACGAGTTTAACACCCCTGCAATAAAGCAATAAAAGCCATTTTTTCAAAAAAGCCCAATGCCTCAGCCATCCTCCTTCTTTGCACAGATATTATTTTAAAAGGCCAAATCAAGGCCTCACCAAATCAGCTCTGGTGTTCCAGGAAAATCAGCTTGATTTTGCTAATTGATCTGAACATTTAAAAAGGACTGATCTTTCAACTGACTCAAAAGTTGGAACTGACCTGAATTCATACAATCCCTCTTTCTGTTCTAACAGTGATGATTTACTTCTGTTCAGAATATTCTGCCACTTCATTTCAACACACCAAAGAATTAAAAAAAAAAACCTGGTCATAATATGCGCCTTTTGATGGTACTCAAAAGCTGCATATTATTACGAACCTTTGATTCAAGAGATCAAAAATTCTACGTTCCTTTGTAGAGAATTCCACACCAATAGAAAAGCCAGCAACTCACACCCATGCAAAGTGCAAACGGAAATCACTTTACACACCCAAAAAAGAAATTTGGGGAAATTGAATAGAGACAGTGTGGATGAAAAGGGGGGAAAAAAAACCACCCTACCTTAAATAATTCAAATTCCTTCTTTGACATCAATAACTATCAAGACATGACAAGCATTTAAATGAAAAAAAGAGAGGCATAAGCTGAATTAGAACCCAAAGCGTGGTAACGAAACTACAAATGTCAGCAGTAAAAAGGAGACATCAAAAGAGCAGAGACTCTGCTTCACGTTGCCAGAGAAACAATGCTGGGATTATTAATAATTAAATGAATTTATTTTGTATGCTGTAAGATGCCTTTTAATGGAAGAGCTACTCATGCCCTTAGGTGCTCAGCCCCTGGACTTTTCTGGTACACCTCTTGCTCATCATTTGGCTGTTACCTGATTGAACAGAAAGGCTCTTTAACAAGCTTCTGGGGAATCCTTAGAAACCCTTAGCACGAAGCTCAGACTGGATTAAGGCAATGCATCAGTTTCATCAATAAATAAACAAGTTAAATTAATAAAAACAGTGCTTCTGAAAAATGGGCAAGAGCTTAATGCAGGCACGGAGAACATGTGGGTTCTTGCGTTTGATGAGCTTCCCATCAGCTAAATTCAGCCTAGCTGGTGGTAATAGCAGTAGGTGTGGTCCTGTGATGGCCAAGTGCTAAGGCAGGACTTCCCTCAGACCGTCCCTCACTCTCATTATAATCTCCCTCCCTCCCTCCCTCCTTCCTTCCTTCCTACATTCCTTCCTTCCTCTTTCATCCCTCTTCATTCTTCTTTGCTGTCTTCCCATCTTTCCTTCTTTTTCTTTGTCTTTCCCTTTTTCCCTTTCTCCTTTCCTGTCCCTTCTTACACGGTCAAATGCAAAAGGGCAAACATTTCTCCTTTTGTTTTGTTTTTTGTTTGTTTTGCTAGCCCTCTGCCAGGGAAAACGGAGCTCAGGGCCCCCTCCCAAGCTCCATTTTGGCTGGCAGAGGCATTGTGGGCCAGTCTTTGTGGTTTCCAGAGTGGGCCTGCAGGCCAGATCTAAGCACCCCATGGGCAGATCTAGCCCGCATGCCTTGAGTTTGACACCCTTGTCATAGGCTATTCAGTCTCTGAGGACAAAGCCCTGTCAACGTGGCGCCTCATATTCTTTGCTTCAAAGAACTGGAGATACCTGTATGGTGTGCATATATGCTGGCTCTGTACATACACCTTCAGGAGTTCTGAGAGGTTCCAAGATGTTATTTGGCACAAATCCAGTCAATCCATTTGCATTCTGGACTTTCCACCATTGCTTTCTGTCATCAAGAATCTGGAAAAACAAACAAATCTTGTCACAACAAACCGGTCTGACTCCATAGATCCATTTAAATAAAAGGTCACCGAAACTAAATAGTCACCGAAACTAAAAGGGATTCTGATATAGAGGTTTTACTTCCAGAATGACTATGATCTGCGTAGAAGAAAAGTCTCAGGGAAGGAAGACCCACCTCCAAAGGAAAGGGAAGTGATCCTGTCGGAAGGATCCATTCTTTCATGGATATGTTGGCTTCCTTTTGCACAAAGAATATACTTTCAGCAGAGGTGGGTTGCTAACCAGTTTACTACCGGTTCACTTGCACGTGTGCAACACTTCTGTGCATGCACAGAAGCGTCCAGGAACAGCCTCCCGCCACCGCAACTACCGGTTCAAACTGGCAGCAACCCACCTCTGACAGGGACAGAAAGCTCTCGCTAATAGTTAGATGCAAATAGAGATGGATAATGTTATTATCCAGGCTATTCAGTGAATGGCCCTCCTGATATCAAAGTTACAGATTTCACACATGGCTTGAATTCACCCAGTTTTCTGAGTTATAACACGGGATGCTCAGCTGTTGGAATCACTATGATTATTCAACGTAATTTACGGCTTAGTCTAGAGAAGCTCATCCAAAGCGCGACAGCAGAGAAATAGGTCTACAGATAGTCCTTGATGTACACCCATTCCGTTTAGTGACCGTTCTAAATTACAATGGATTGAAAAAAAGTGACTTATGAACGTTTTCCACACTTCATGACCATTGCAGAATCTCCACAATCGTGTGATCAAAATTCAAATGTTTGGCAACCAATTCCTATTTATGACGGTTGCAGCGTCCCGGGGTCATGTGATCTACCTTTTGTGACCTTCTGACAAGCAAAGTCAATGGGGGAAGCCAGATTCATGCAACAACTCTCTTACTGATTTAACAAGTGTGGCGATTCACTTAACAACAATAGCAAAAGTCCTAAACCTTAACAATGGTCGCACTTAGGAACAGAAATTTTGGGTTCAATTATTGTCGTACGTCGAGGACTACCTTTCTCTTTCTCTCTCTCTCTCTGTGTGTCAGTGGTGGAATTTCAAATCTTTTCCTATGAGATCGCACTTTGCACACGCATGCGTGCTTTGCATGCAGGCGTAGCACTCAAAGACTGCCCTCCGTGTCAGCGCTGGTGAGCTGAACTGTTTTTTAGCTCAGCTGAGGTGTGGCAATCCACTCTGCCACATGAATCAGCTGAGCTAAAAAACAAGGGAATATAGGACAGGGAAGGGCGGGAGCAGGAGGGTGGGGCCAGCCAGAGGTGGTATTTTCCAGTTCTCCAAACTGCTCAAAATTTCCGCTACCGGTTCGCCCGAACCGGTCTGAACCGGCTGAATACCACCTCTAATGTGTGTGTTTAAAGAAGCATTGTTACCTCTAAAATGTCATCCTTCAGAACAGAAAGTTCGCTCTGGTTTCGTCCCACAAAGTCATACTTGGTTTTGGCGTATTTCTTGGTTGGGGTTTTATGCGCTTCATAATTTCTACAAAAACAAATAAGCCAAAATGTTATCCAGCTCTCCTGTTAGATTAGCATAGCCAGAAAGAGAAGAGAAGCCAGCTCTGCCTGTCATTGGCTATAATTAGCTCAGGATTTACTACCAGGCAAAAACTATTAGAGATCCATCACAATAGCACACGGCTGCCCCGGCCAGCAGCTTTATTCCCCATCCAGGCAGTTGCAAATATCAGTTGGTCTGCTCACCTCTTTCAAGACATGCGTGATTTATTTATTCGATTTCTGTAGCTGCCCATCTTATGCACATGACTCTAGGCCACTATCATAAATATATAAATGCTTTTCTACAAAGCACGGAGTGCAATAGGAGTAGGTCTCATCTTGGGCTCATTATATCACGGAACCTGTGGGAAACGATATGGCATCTAATTCAAGTATTTAAGGAAGCATAAAGAAATGTTACCTCTGAAGGATTTGCAGATGTGCCCCATTATCTAGAAGAGAAGCATACCCTTGTCACAATTTTGATTTCTTAGTTTTGAAAGCCGTAAGCCTGATCTTCTCCTTTAAAAATTTAGGTGAAAGGAGGTTGTGATTACTTGGTGATAATTTGCCGTTTATTGCAGAGAACAGGGTGTTAAAATTTCCAAATTGGTGGCCATGGTGCAGGATTGGGTTGCTTCTGGCATTACTGTCGGCTTGGTGCGCACAAAAAAATTTCATGTGCACACCAGGTGCATGCGCGTGTGTGCATTTGCACAGAAATAGGTCTGTGCATGCGTAAAATGTTTAAAAAGAGGGGAAAATTTAAATTTGTGCAATTACAATTGCACAAAATCAAGATGGAGAACTTGTTCGGGGGTGTGGTAGGCCTGGGTCACTGCTGGTTCCAGTGACCCAGGCCGCCAAACCAGTACTAGTTTGGCCAAACCAGTCCAAACGGTAGGAACCCACCTCTGCCGTGGTGTCGTGAGTGAAATGTCCTCTTTTGTGTGTGCATTGTTGCACATAAAATAGTGGTAAACTGAGGAGTTTTTAAAACTCTCTGAGCTTGGTGATTTTCTGGCAGACATTTCATTACCCAACTAGGTAATGTCATCAATACTAGAAAGGAATGGAGTTTGCTCTCTGCTTATATACAAGTGGCTTGCCCTGTCAGTGTTGGTGGTAAAGCTTTAACTATGAAACCAACCTCATCATTGACAACATCTTTAGCTATTAGTAGCTGTGTTCACTCAACATAATCAGGCCACTAAAGGCTTAGCAGTTAAGATTCCTCCATAGTACTACATTTGGATTTAATCCTGTGTAGGATTTTTTAAAGTCGGCGTAAACCATGCCTGCTCTGTGAGTTTATAATTAATGGAGAATACAGATGAAGTGTATCTTCCCAAACCTAGTTCCTTTCAAGGGCATATATGTGAAATATATCCAGATATTCTATAAAACCGAAATATCCAGAAAGGATGCTTTGGTTTCATAGAGTTTTGATCCTTACTCAATCCAGGGGTGAGTAATCTGTAGCCCACAAGCCAAAATCAAGCTTCTCAACATCACTAGATGTTCCTGTCCAAATAGGCTAGCAAAATTTCTGATTTTTTAGCAGCCCAATTCTTCTTTTATTAACACAATAAAAAGAAGAGTGGAAATGGAAGGCATCTGAGAAGGAAGTTGCACCCATTTCCACCCTGAATTTACCCCACTCAACCCCCCCGCCCCCCAAAAGTGACTCAAATCCTGCCACTGAAATTCAGTCAACTTCTAGAGGTGAAAATGGGGACCGCTTGCCTTCTGATCCTTTCCTGTTCTTATTTCCCTCCTAAAATCCTGTCTTGGTCCCCAAATATCCTAGAAATGACCCATCTCAATGACATCATTAGCCTTTTGAGTAATGCCATTTGTATCCCCACAGACGATAAAATTCTGACCAGAGGACAAAATTGTGGCTCCTTATCCACAATTGTCTTCCTTTATGTGCATTCAGATTCAGATGGTTCAGACCGGTTTGAGCGAACTGTATGTCAATTTTACATCTGGTTCGCTGAACTAGTAGTTCCAAGGACTGGCTGGCCCCACCCACCCCACTCTGCCCTTCCCAGGAGTCTGCATGCAGCCTGTTTTGGATGCCAGTTAAGGCCCTGGTTGGAGGCTCTGGGAGAGCAAAATACGGCCCTCCGAGAAGTTCCGCAAGTCCGGAAATGGACCCACTTCTGGCCTCCAGAGGGTCTCCAGGCTCCAGGGGAAGCCATTTTCACCCTCCTGGAGGCTCAAGGAACACCTCCTTAGACTGGGGAGGGTGAAAATTTGCCAAGTAGGCCACGCCCACCCAGCAACCTGGCAGAGAACCGCTTGCTAAAATTGTTCAATCCCGCTCCTGCACAACATTCTATCATAGTGATGGCAAACCTTTATGACACCAAGTGCCCAAATTGGAATGCGTGTGCAGCATGCATGTGCTGGAGCGCCAGAAACCCAAAGACCAGCGTGCCACCGTGCGCATGTGCACCAGCCAGCTGGTCTTCAGGTTTCCGGCAGACCAGTGCGCACGAAGACCAGGTGGCTGGTGCTCATGCATGCGCCAGAAACCCAAAGACCAGGTCCCAAAGACCAGCTGATCTTCGGGTTTCCGGCATTTGCAAAGACCAGCTGGCTGGCATATATGTGCATGCTTGGAAACCAGAAGGACAGCTGCCAACGGCACACAGGTTCGCCATCACAGCTCTATCAAATACAACTCTTAGTATCTAGATCACATGGTACCTAGATAACTTGTAAATTATACTGCTTTGCAATATAATTTCCCACAGATTCAGTCAATACTTGTGCACACATGATAGATGCATGTTATATACTAACAAAGGACAGATTTTCACCAAGGAGAAAGCAAACACATCCTGAAAGCAGGCCAATGACCCATCAGCTCACTGTTGTCCTATCTCTTTCCAGATTCTGAAGTCAGCTTTTCTTAGCCAAGGACTGAACCCAAAATCTCCCGCCTGCAGAAGCACATGTTCTACCAAGAGTTACATCCTTTGATCCAGATCACAGAAGTAAGCTGAGGATTCTTTTACCGCAACAGATTTTTGACGTCAGGGAAGGAGATTAGTTAGAAATTTTTTAAAAAAATAGCCTGGGGCATTTTAGATACACATAGTCTCATAAAGCTTTAGATGTGGCCCAGAAAGTCCCTTTAAAGAGCTGTTGCCAATTTATATTTTGTAATATGATAGAGAGAGAAAGATGACAAATGCATGGGGAGCAATCCTTAATTGCAATTAGTTCCACTTTTATTAGAATCTTGGCTCGGGATTTTTTTTTTTAATCTATCGTCTTTTTATTTTCCAAGTTTAGCACACTCTATTTTGATTCATAGCCTTAGCTGTAAATGACTTTAGATTTGAAATTTTATTGACCGGGGCTATTGAAAAGCTGAAAAATGATAAGCTATGCCCTTGAAACTAGAGTACAAAATGACCACGAAACTGCTACATGATTAGAAGCAGAATACAACAATATAAGTCATCACATTACAAAGACAACTTGTAGACTCTTGTTTTCTGTTTTGCATTTAAATATTTCAAACCAATTATACATTCCCCTTTTAGGTGCTTGAATAACTAGCTAGTTGATTAGCTGTGGAGAACTGTCACAACTTAAAAGAGAAGAGAAAAAGGGACACCACAGAATTACCACTGACCCACCAATTGATTATCCAAAGTGCATGATTCAGCTCCAAAGCAATGGCTCATATAAGCTTGGCAGTTCCATCACTGTTTTCCCAACCTTTTTGGCTATTTATATACTCTGCATTCTTGATCCTAAGCCATTTAGATAAATGAGGTTGAAATCACTGAGATTTAAAAAAACATAGCTGAGGATACACAGATGCTGAAAGCGAAGAGCACATTTTGATGAGACAAGAAGGACAAGCGCTATGTGCCCAAGGACTCAACCGATCAGAAATCCTGGAACATTTTACATGTTCACTGTTGCGCTGTAATAAAAATAGTTTATTTTACATATTGCTTTTGGAACTCACGTGATGTGATCCCTGGACAACTTTGCATGACTCACAATTCATGAATATTTGCTTTTGCCAAAGGAGAGATTGACCATGTCAGTTTAGAGGCCATCTAAACCCAAGATACATCACATCTTCTGGTTATGTTAGGACTACAATTTCCCAAATTTCCAGGTATTGAAAGCATATAAGATTGGAGAAAGCTACCTGATTATCTGGATAGAACTCAGTGGAAAAAGATGGTTGCGTAAAATAAAATAAAAATCCAGTGTAGTTTTCATAAGGTTGCTGTGATGGATACATGTATAACATTGCATTATAATGCAGAATGTAATTTAACCAATGCTCTAGTTTGCAAACTCCCAGTGATTCAAGAAGTGAAATTTACCCAAGGAGGTGCTTTATTAAACAAAACTTATAAAGAAGGACAATCGCTAATAATGAATTCTAATTGTTTCTGTGCCTTTGACTGTCTTTACTCCTAGCAACTATCTCAGCAAGTCCCTGCAGTTTTCTTGAGAAGATTTCAAAGCCTTACTATTGTCTTCTTCCTAGGGCTGACAGTGAGTGATTGACTGAAGTTTCCCCAGCTGGCTTTGTGTATAAGGCAAGATTAGAACTCACAGCCTCTGGGTTTCTAGCCTGATATCTTAATCACTACAAGAAACTAGCTTTCAATGAATTATAATACCTGATTACAGGAATGTCAATTTTCATGTAATCTGTCCCAGATTCACACGTCCCTTCTTACTGGCTTCATCTTAGAAGTATTTGACATCCATAATCAACTTTGCTCTCCTTTTGAGTGAGGCGGATATGATGAAACAAGCTGCTTTTATAATTATTAGGAAAGACGTTTTAAAGTTAACGTTTATTGTTTTCATTTTTAAGGCTTTCTATTTGTCATTTGCGGAAAAGTATGTTTGTAGTTTGCTTTTTGCCTTAACCTGGGCAGCACCTAACTCCAATGGACTCTGGGTGGCTCAGAGTGTAAACAACAAATATAAAATGGCATATGAAAATAACTAGATGGTTGAAGCAGTCAACAACTCAAACATGTCACACACACAAAAGGAGGTCCACCCATCCTAGGCCAACATCTGGGGGAAGAAACTAGAACTCAAGATGAACGTGCTACAGAGAAGGCAAATTTCTGTGATCTCAATGGATAGCATTGCATAATCACAACATAACAGTGTTTATGATGTTTATCGTTCTATGTTTCCCAGAACTGTTAAGGCACTGCATTGCATATGAGGCCTCTAAACAACCATCCATCGTATAGATGGATATCGTATGTATAATCCAACCAACCAACCAACCAACCAACCAACCAACCAACCAACCAACCAACCAACCAACCAACCAACCAACCAACCAGTTAAAAAACTCATGTTGTTAAAATGGACAGTTAAATCTAAGACAGATGTCTGCAGTTTATTTGACATTGTTCCCTAATTGGGCATTGCAACATTTCATTTTTTAAAAGTGTAATTTCTACCTGCTTCCAATTTCCCAACAAATTACTTTACTGATCTAGAATTAGGAAAATACAGTCCTGTATTTTCTAGGCCCATGATGGTGAACCAATGACATGCATGCCGGAAGTGGCACGCAGAGCCTTCTCTCTGGGCATTCGAGCCGTTGCCCGTTGCTCTTCCGGGTTCCGGCACGCCGGCCAGCTGGTCTTCACACACGTGGGAGTGCCGGAAACCAAAAGACCAGCCGCCGGGTGTGCATGCATGCATGTGCCGGAAAGATGATCTTCCTGTTTCCGGCGTGCACATATGCACCGGCCATCTGGTCTTATCGCACGCATGCATGCCAGAAACCATAAAACCAGGTGGCTGGTGGGCATGTGCGTGCCGGAAACCAGAATATCATCTTCCCGGGGCATGCCTGCACACCCTGCGGCTGCTCTTACAGTTTCTGGCATGCGCACATGTTCCCTTTTCAGCACTCGGTGCCAAAAAGGTTTGCCAACACTGTTCTAGGCTTTTAAAGCAGTGGGGCACAGATGCTGAAAATGGGAGATGTGATATAGAGTACAACAAAACCATGTAATGTATTCATGCACCATCAGGCAACCAGGAATGTGTTGTTTTTAGATGATATCTGAGTTCAGTTGTTTTCCTAAAGATGTTTCATTATCAATCTAGGTGACATCATTGGTGAGGGAGAATGCAGATTGCTGGTTGCTTATATGTAGCAATTTATTTTGCCAATCTTGATGGTTCCTTTTCTATTTCTTCTTCCTTGACTGTTTGTCTGATACTCTTTCCTGTTTCTGGCAAATGGTATGTTGATGGGTAGATATATCTACAGGAAAACAGTCAAGCTCAAGAACACAAGGAACCAAACAGTCCGACACTGAGCTACATAAATTCTTACCATTAGACTCAGAAACGTACTGTCTATTAATAAGGCAGAGAAGAATCTTCTTGTTGGGGGTTATAAGACCAGGGAAAATCCATGGACCTTAATCCTCTCTCCATTTGGTTCAACAGCATGGAAGCTTATTTTGTAGGGGAAGCTACAGGGAGCATCTCTCTTCTGTGTCTCCTTTGGCAAAAGTGAACAGTTAAACCCGCAGAGAAAATGGCCACCTCGTGTTGACCTTGGCCAAGAACAAGGCAACTCCTTGTTTGTAAGTAGAGAAAGATTCCAAGCTCCAATTCAGACTTTACAATCCATTTCTGTTATCTCTCTTTATTTATAACAGCATGTTTAAACAGAACTTGTCAGCAGCACTTAGAGAAAGCAGAGTAAAAAAAAAAGGGAAGGGGGGTGGGGGAAGAAGTTTTAGTTTCAGCACAGAGAAGGAGCTCTACTTCTATGGCCAGTGAAGAGTAACAGATGTATAAAGAGAATGCCACCTTCATCCTAGAAGCCACCAGCTGGGACAGTTCTCCATAACTGTACACATGACATCCACGTAAAGTTACCTATCTACATGTCGGCTAACACTTTGCTTAAAAGCAGCCACAGCTGCCCCCTGGTCCGGCAGAGGCCCTCTTTTGTAAGCTGTGTTACTGAATGCATACCCTTCAGACGGAGGATAATCAGAGATGCTGGGATGCTGGAAGAAAGAAAAACAAACGAGATTAGTTGTCGATTACATAAAGTCTGCCAGAGATCTTTCATTGCAAACTATGCATGGCCATTCTCTACACATCCTCCACAGAACTGTTATTGCATTGTTGCAACCTGAAAAGTTGAGTCCATACCATTTTTCAACATGGAATGGCCTGGATATTTTAACAAGGAAAAGCTATCGGGCAGATGCTCTGACTGGTACATGGAATGCAGTGGTGGGTTTCCATTTTTTTTTACTACCAGTTCACTTGTGCGCATAATGCTTCTGCGCATGTTCAGAAGTGCCGGGGCGGGTGGGTGGAGCCTCCCACTGCCGCCACTACCTGTTCGCCCGATCCTGGCTGAACTGGGAGCAACCCACCTCTGATGGAATGATATTCCCAGCCCCTTGCATCCCAAGAAATCTGAGCTAGAAATTGATGAATTATAAATTCATAAAGCTTACAAACAACTGGGCAATACCCCACTCAATCATCATTCCTTAAAGAAGGAAATGTGTCCTACAGATCAAAATGATATATAAAGAAGAAGAAGAAGAAGAAGAAGAAGAGGAGGAGGAGGAGGAGGAGGAGGAGGAGGAGGAGGAGGAGGAGGAGGAGGAGGAGGAGGAGGAGGAGGAGGAGGAGGAAGCACCTGGTGGGGCTTATGATGCACCCACTTAAGGACATCTTTTCCATGATAGTTCTTTACTCTAAAAGTATTGTTTTGAACCTGGAGTCTTTTGAATGTTTTAGCACTGAGCTATGATTTCCTTTACAAGGGGAATTCAGAACTTGTCAAATTATTGGTCCCATTGGATCAACTGTCACACAGGTTGCTACAGTTACATAAACTAATTAGCCAGCCTTGTCAATGGAGGAATGGACATCACTCCAAAGACCCCAAACCACAAAATGACCTTAAATCATTGCAATAGGACTTAATACAATATACAATACAATACAATAGCAGAGATGGAAGGGACCTTGGAGGTCTTCTAGTCCAACCCCCTGCCTAGGCAGGAAACCCTATACCGTTTCAGACAGATGGCTATCCAACATCTTCTTAAAGACTTCCAGTGTTGGGGCATTCACAACTTCTGGAGGCAAGCTGTTCCACTGATTAATTGTTCTAACTGTCAGGAAGTTTCTCCTCAGTTCTAAGTTTCTTCTTTTCTTGATTAGTTTCCACCCATTGCTTTTTGTTCTACCCTCAGGTGCCTTCTCAAGCCCAGTTTATATTTTGATATGGCAAGGCTCAAATAAAGACCTGCTCAGAAGACAGGGAAAAGGCACACAATGGAGCTCAACAGAGATTAAGCTAGGACTAATTTTCAAGAAACAGAATTTCCTAGATTTGAAGTCAACGCTTAGCTCTGTGCATTAAGCTGCGTAACCATGGCAGCAGTATGCATGCTGTTAATTCATTCAAAGATGCTTTTTTCCCAAAACAAAAAGGGGAAAGAATCTGTTTTCTTAGTAAGAACAAGGTGTTTTTAGAAAATACTCAGTTAGAATACATTGATATTTTTCCACCATTCAATCACACTACTCGTGAGACTTCAGTCAAAGAATACCAAAGGAAGGCTAGAAAGCTTTTGTGTTGGCGTTTTTCTGCTGTCATTGATCACAAAGACAGGTTACACTCAGTTATCATAGACTACTAGTGCGGTATGATTAAGAAAATGTATGCTTATTTGTTTCTCCCATCCAAGATTCTCATGGGATGGGATGGAATGGAATGGAATAGAATAGAATATGGAATGGAATGGAATAGAATATGGAGTGGAATGAAATAGAATGGAGCAGGGAATGGAATGGAATAGGAAATAGAATGGAATGGAATCGAAAATAGAATAGAATAGAATAGTATATGGAATGGAATAGAATATGGAATGGAATGGAATAGAATATGGAGTGGAATGAAATGGAATGGAACAGGGAATGGAATGGAATAGGAAATAGAATGGAATGGAATTGAAAATAGAATAGAATAGAATAGTATATGGAATGGAATAGAATATGGAATGGAATGGAATAGAATATGGAGTGGAATGAAATGGAATGGAGCAGGGAATGGAATGGAATAGGAAATAGAATGGAATGGAATCGAAAATAGAATAGAATAGAATAGTATATGGAATGGAATAGAATATGGAATGGAATGGAATAGAATATGGAGTGGAATGAAATGGAATGGAACAGGGAATGGAATGGAATAGAATATGGAATGGAATGAATGGAATAGGAAATGGAATCGAAAGTAGAATAGAATAGAATATGGAATAGAATGGAATAGAATAGGGAGTGGAATGAAATGGAATGGAACAGGGAATGGAATGGAATGGAATAGGAAATGGAATGGAATAGGAATAGGAAATGGAATGGAATGGAATGGAATAGGAAATGGAATCGAAAGAATAGACTAGAACAGAACAGAACAAATGTATTTGGCCAAGTGTGATTGGACAGACAAGGAATTTGTCTCTGGTGCAGACACTCTCCTTGTATATGTGGAACATACTTCTCCAATTCACAGATAATATAGACCAGTGATGGTGAAACGTTTTGGCAATGAGTGCCCAAACCAGAATATGCACATAATCGTGCGCCGGAGCACCAAAACACATGACAAGCTGGCTGGTGCTCTTGTGCGTGCCGGTCAGCTGGTCTTTGGGTTTCTGGCACTCTGGCACATGCAAAGATCAGCTGGCTGGCGTGAAACCAGAAGAGCAGCTGGTGACAGTGTGCATGCCAACAGAGTGCTCTGTGTGCCACCTCTGGCATGCGTGCCATAGATTCACCATCACGGATGTAGACTCTGGATGGGAAGTATGGTTATTTCAATAGAAGAGGCAACAACATCTTAGAGAAGCACATGAAACACAGTTCATTCAAACGTTGGGAAATCTGCACATTTGAATTAGGAGATCTAGAACTGCAACTATCCAGGTCTCTTTCCTAGCGAAACCCCCAGCAGGGGTTCATCATCTTGGCGTAACTCAAAAAAAGTTTCTAATAAAACTATTGTGAAACCTAGCAAATCCCTGGAACTTTTAAAGGAAAGTTTTTAAGCAGTCTTATTACTCATCATCTGTGGTGGTAGAACTCTTAACGCAAAGCAATTTGGTACCACCTCCCCACAAGGACGGAAATCCAGAGCAACGTTCTTCCTGCCCATCAAAATGAATCAGTGAATAACTACAGGTCATCTCCCTTGCTTGTTGCAACTGTACTTGGAAATGAATGGAAGGTTAATGATGTCTTCCTCACCAATAGAAACTTTGGTAACCTTCTCCATAAAACCATGATCTACCTAAATATAATTGCCTTTGAAGCGTTAGTGTCACACGAGGCAGCTTGAACAAACATGGATCTTTTAAAGTTCAGTATAATTTACCTAATTATATAGGTAAAGGTAAAGGTTACCCTTGCACATATGTGCTAGTTGTTCCTGACTCTAGGGGACGGTGCTCATCTCCGTTTCAAAGCCGAAGAGCCAGCACTACTATCAACCCCAGGATAGGGGTTGTTCCTCTATCCTGGTCCTATTAGACCTCTCGGCGGCTTTTGATACCATCGACCATGGTATCCTGTTGCGCCGACTGGAGGGGCTGGGGGTCCGGGGCACCGTTTTGCGGTGGTTCGGCTCCTACCTTTCCGGTCGGACGCAACGTGTGTTGGCAGGGGAGCAGAGGTCGACCCTAAGCCCCCTTACGTGTGGGGTGCCACAGGGGTCGGTCCTCTCGCCACTCCTGTTCAACACATATATGAAGCCGTTGGGTGAGATCATCCGTGGTTTTGGGGTGGGATATCATCTGTACGCTGATGATACACAGCTGTACATTTCCACCCCGAACCACCCCAACGAGGCCGTCGAAGTGATGTCCCGGTGTGTGGAGGCCGTACGGGTCTGGATGGATGACAACCGACTCAAACTCAACCCCTCCAAGACGGAGTGGTGTGTTGGCAGGGGAGCAGAGGTCGACCCTAAGCCCCCTTACGTGTGGGGTGCCACAGGGGTCGGTCCTCTCGCCACTCCTGTTCAACACATATATGAAGCCGTTGGGTGAGATCATCCGTGGTTTTGGGGTGGGATATCATCTGTACGCTGATGATACACAGCTGTACATTTCCACCCCGAACCACCCCAACGAGGCCGTCGAAGTGATATCCCGGTGTGTGGAGGCCGTACGGGTCTGGATGGATGACAACCGACTCAAACTCAACCCCTCCAAGACGGAGTGGCTGTGGGTACCGGCTCCCCGGTTCAGCCAATTAATTCCATCCTTGGCCATCGGGGGCGTTCAACTTGCCCCCGTGGAGCGGGCGCGCAATTTGGGCGTCCTCCTGGATGCCCGGCTGTCCATGGATGACCATGTGACAGCCGTGGCAAGGGGGGCGTTCCACCAGGTTCGCCTGGTGCGCCAATTGCGCCCCCTACTGGACCAGGACGCCTTACACACAGTCACTCACGCCCTGGTGACGTCCCGCCTGGACTACTGTAACGCTCTCTACATGGGGCTTCCCTTGAAATGCACCCGGAGGCTACAGCTGGTCCAGAACGCAGCCGCGTGGGTAATTATGGGGAGTACTAGGTACTCCCATGTGACACCTTTCCTGCGCGAGCTGCACTGGCTTCCTGTGGTCTATCGGGTGCGTTTCAAGGTTTTGATAACTATCTTTAAAGCGCTCCATGGCTCAGGACCTAGTTACTTGCGGGATCGTATTCTGCCCCATACATCCCTGCGACCAATTCGCTCGCACAGAGAGGGACTCCTCCAGGTGCTGTCCACCAGACAGTGTCGAGGGGCCGCGCCTAGGAGTAGAGCCTTCTCTGTGGCGGGCCCAGCCCTGTGGAATGACCTCCCTCCGGATATTAGGACTACGTCTGACCTCCGTTCCTTCCGAGTTAAGCTCAAGACCCACCTATTCCAAGTAGCTGGCCTGGCTCAACCATGATCTAACTATATCGCTCCTGACGGGTTTTTATTAGTGTAATTCAATTGAATTTATTTATTGGGGTTTTTAAATATTGTGACTTTTTAATCGTTTTTTAGCTATCAGCCTACCTCCTCCTTGTATACGTCTTATATACGTCCTTGTTATATGTATGTCCTGTCCAGATTTGTATTGTACTTTGTATTTTATTTGTTTTATTGTACGCCGCCCCGAGTCCTTCGGGAGAGGGTGCAGCTTAGAAATAAATAGTCTTCTTCTTCTTCTTCTTCACTGTCCGAAGACGTCTCCGTGGTCATGTGGCCGGCATGAATAAAAGCCAAAGGCACATCGAATGCTGCTATCTTCCCACCAAATGTGGTTCCTATTTTTCTACTTGCATTTTTTACCTGTTTTCAAACTGCTAGGTTGGCAGAGGCTGGGACAAATAATGGGAACTCCCTCCATTACGTGGTGCTAGGGATTGGAACCGCTGACCTGCTGACCTTTCTGATCGACAAGCTCAGTGTCTTAGCCACTGAGCCATCACGTCCCTTCAATATAGGCAATATACTGTAGGTAGTCCTCAATCAAGGACCATTAATGGAATCTGCACCTTAATGTTGTAAGTCGTGTCCCATTTATATAGGAGGCGTTCTTAAATAAATAACAATGCACATGCATTATTCCTGCCTCTCAATTCAAACCTTGCCATGCTTATTTTTTATTTACTAATTTATTTGTATCTTGCCTTTATTATTTTAATAAATAATTCAAGGTGGAGAACATACAGAATGCTCCTTCTTCCTCCTGTATTTTTCCCCTTGTATTTTCCCCACAACAACAACATTGTGAGGTAAGTTGGGCTGAAAGTGTGTGGTTGGTCCAAGGTCACCCAGCTGGCTTTCCTGGCTGAGGCAGGGACTTGAATTCACAGTCTTCTACTTTCTATCCTGGTGCCTTAAACACTAGAGCAAACTTATGGAGGAAAGAGATCTTAATAATTTACAGAATACAGAATAACGGAACTGGAAGGTCTTCTAGTCCAATTCCTGCAACCGTTCTTCATATGTTTTAGTCTCCAGGTCTTTAATCATCTTAGTTGCTCTTCTTTGGTCTTACTAAGGATTTATCTAGTCTATTCTCTCTCTCTCATCTATCATATCTATCTATCTATCTATCTATCTATCTATCTATCTATCTATCATCTATCTATCTATCTATCTATCTATCTATCTATCTATCTATCTATCTATCTATCTACCTATCTACCTACCTACCTACCTACCTACCTACCTACCTACCTACCTACCTATCATCTATCTATCTATCTATCTATCTATCTATCTATCTATCTATCTATCTATCTATCATCTATCTATCTATCTATCTATCTATCTATCTATCTATCTATCTATCTATCTATCTACCTATCTACCTATCTACCTACCTACCTACCTACCTATCATCTATCTATCTATCTATCTATCATCTATCTATCTATCTATCTATCTATCATCTATCTATCTATCTATCTATCTATCTATCATCTATCTATCTATCTATCTATCTATCTATCTATCTATCTATCTATCTATCTATCTATCTAATCTCTTATCCATCCATCCATCCATCCATCCATCCATCCATCCATCCATCCATCCATCCATCCATTTAGGAGGTCTTCTAATCCAACTCCCTGCTCAAGCAGGAGACCCTATACCACTCCAGACAAATGATTGTCTATTCTCTCCCTAAAAACCCCCAGTGTTGGAGCATCTACAATTTTTGAAGGCAAGCTGTTCCACTCGTTAATTGTTCTATTAGGAAATGTCTCCTTAGTTTTATATTGGACCTCTCTTTGATAGGTTTTCATCCATTACTTCTTGTCTTGCTCTCAGCTGCTTTGGAGAATAGGTTGTGCCCAGGGATGGGATTCAGCCGGTTCGGACTGGTTCGGTCGAACCAGATGCTAATTTTACATCCGGTAATTAAAAGGACTGGCTGGCTCCGCCCACCCCACTCCGCCCCTCCCAGGAGTCTCCACCCAGCCCATTTTGGATGCCAGGTAAGTGCAGGGTCCACACAGAGGCTCTGCGAGGGCAAAAAACATGCCTCCTGGAAGTTCCGGAAGTCCGGAAATGAGCCTGTTTCTGGCCTCCGGCGCCCTAGGGGGAGGCAGTTTTTGCCTTCCCAGAGATCAAGGAAAGCCTCCAGAGCCTGGGGAGGGCAAAAACGCCCCCCCCCCCCACTGCAGTGGTGCAGGAGGCCGACTAGGCCACGCCCACCATGCCCACACCCACTTTTCTCAACTATTGGAAGATTGCTATCCTGTCACCCCTAGTCCTTCTCATCCTTAGGAAGACTTCATCAACATCATCAGCAAGAATCTGAGCATAACCAAGTGGTTTAGATAAGCAGAATATGGAGCCCATCAGCCCCATCCTGATTATAGATCGGAATAAAAATGCTTTTTTTAAAAAAATGCATAAAGAAGCAATATTGCCTTCAAGTCCAATTCAAACCCTGACAACCCATATCGATGCATCCATGAAGTTTTCTTGGTCGATGTTTGCCTTATTGGGAATATATTTTTTTCCACTACCCAATCCATTCCACAGTCCTGCATTTCAGATCCCCTCCATCCCACTCATTCCATCCAAGTGCCAATCAAGCAAGCTGCAGGGCTTTTCAGATGGACCAAGGTTGCTTAACTGACCTTAATGCACAAATAAACAAACAAACAAACAAAGGGGGAAGAAATAAGGAAGGCAGGGAGATGATAAAAAGTGCTGCTCTTCCTTGTCAGGTTGAATTTGATTTTCCTTTTCCAGCCCTGTCAAAAAAGACTGCCCTATTCACTCTGAAGGACGCAAGCATACTTATTTTTGATTTTAATCATAAATTAGGCTTCTCCGCTGAATGCCTCCAGACACATCACGCTTATTAACTCTCAAATTCTCAGCATTCTCAGAACTCCAGTCCCATCTAAAAGGTGTCAGGCGGCAGAAGACACACACACATCCCCCCCAAAAACATCACACAACGGTTTCAAGGGATTCACAAGTCAAGCCGCACATTGGCATATTGTCACTTTTCAGGTGGCAGGTGCCATGGCACAAAATCATGTGCTGGAGTGAGATGCTGAACTCCGAAAAGTAGCTTGTTTGTTTGTTTTTAATGACCCAAACCTCATGACAGTTGAGCCTTCTTGCCAGAAACCTTGTCTGAAGACTTGCAAAGGTTTGGTGGCCTTTTGAGACTTTATTTAATTCTGGGATGCCATGAATGCCATCCAAGGGTTATGTAAGCGCCACACACTGTTGCTAAACTGCCCAGGCCTTGACAGAAACCCGTTCTGCAGTTGGACTATTTGAGAATAAAATATATGGCTTCCCGTACCTCGCTCGACAATCTTTTCATCTCTTGCTTCCTCTGTTGTTCTGCCACGTTGGCCACTGACTCAGCCAATTGGTTGAGTTCTTGCTCATTTGGGGCCCCCATGAAGCTCAGCAAAGGAGGCTCCCAGCCGTTCCTGAATCGGGGCACATAAGGTGGGATGAAGTGCTCTTTGGGCCACTCAGCTCTGCATTTAAGACAAAGGAAAGTAACGTCATAATTTAAAACCTTTACACCAGTGGGAGCAAAGTGACAATTGGATTACAAAACAGCCAGTCACACGCACACATTACATTATACAAAGAAATGTTATTTTTTTCTATGGTGACAATCATCCCTTACCTGATTCTCTCTAAATGTGTTGGGATGACAATCCCTGCTACTTTCATTAGTGATCATGATGGTTGGGTGTGGAGGGAGCATTAACCCAAAAGATCAGAAGACCATCTAGCTCAGGGGTCTCCAACCTTGGCAACTTTAAGATCTGTGGAGTTCAACTCCCAGAATTCCTCAGCCGAGGAATTCTGGGAGTTGAAGTCCACAGATCTTAAAGTTGCCAAGCAAAGCTGGCTGAGGAATTCTGGGAGTTGAAGTCCACAGGTCTTAAAGTTGCCAAGGATGGAGACCCCTGATCTAGCTGGAGAAAGCAACTCCACTCATTCTATTTCCTACAGAGGCTTCTGCCCAAGAGGTAAGGGAATTCTGAACTCAAGCTCTCTTACATACACAAAGGGCAACAGACATGAATTCCAGCCTATCTGTAGCTCCAAATAGTATTTTTGGAAGCAAGAAAGAGGACCTTAAGGAAGCCGGCTCCAATTTCTTGTTACAACTGTACAGGTAGTCCCAAACTTCCATTTAAACTTTCATTTAGTGACCATTTGAAGTTACAACGGCACTGAAAAAAATGTTTTACGGCTGTTTTTAACACTGATGATCACTGCAAAATCCAGCCATTTGGCAAATGATTCATATTTATGACCGTTCAACGTCCTGGGGTCATGATAATATAGATAGATAGATTAGATAGATAGATAGATAGATAGATAGATAGGTAGGTAGGTAGGTAGGTAGGTAGGTAGGTAGGTAGGTAGGTTGGTTGGTTGGTTGGTAGGTAGATAATATAGATAGATAGATAGATAGATAGATAGATAGATAGATAGATAGATAGATAGGTAGGTAGGTAGGTAGGTAGGTAGGTAGGTAGGTAGGTAGGTAGGTTGGTAGGTAGGTAGGTAGGTCGGTCGATCGATCGATCGATAGATAAGATAGGTAGGTAGGTAGGTAGGTAGGTAGGTAAGGTAGGTAGGTAGGTAGGTAGGTAGGTAGATAATATAGATAGATAGATAGATAGATAGATAGATAGATAGATGGATGGATGGATGGATGGATGGATGGATGGATGGATGGATGGATGGATGGATGGATGGATGGATGGATGGATGGATGGATGGGCGGGCGGGCGGGCGGGCGGGCGGGCGGGCGGGCGGACAGATGGACAGACAGACAGATAGATAGATGATAGATAGATAGATAGATAGATAATATAGATATATAGATAATATAGATAGATAGATAGGTGGGTGGGTGGGTGGGTGGGTGGGTGGGTGGATGGATGGATGGATGGATGGATGGATGGATGGATGGATAGATAGATGATGATAGATAGATAGATAGATAGATAGATAGATAGATAGATAGATAGATAGAAACCTGATAGATTAGGTACATAGATACAGATAGACAGAGAGAGAGAGATACAGAGATATGTGATTATCTAGCCTCATGATGGTGAAGCTACGGCACAAGTGCCAGAAGTGTCACACAGAGCCATCTCTCTATTGCCCGTTGTTCTTCTGGTTCCAGCAGTTCTTCATGTGCGCGGGAGCGGCGAAAACCAGAAGAGTAGCCGCCCGGTGCACATGTGTGCACCGGGATGATGATCTCCCAGTTTCTGGTGCACGCATGCTCACTATTCACCTGGTCTTCTAGTTTCTGGCCTTGCATGTGCTTGAGAAGACCAGCTGGCTGGTGCGCATGCCAGAAACCAGAAGATCATCTTCCCAGTGTGCGTATGCACACTGGGCGGCTGTTCTTCCAGTTTCCGGCTTGTGCGTGCGCTCCTATTTTGGCACTTGGAGCCGAAAAGGTTCGCCAACACTGATCTAGCCTTATATTCCAATGGAGAATTCTGGGATCAGAAGGTTGAATACTGATAGAGAAAGAAATTCAGCAAGGACATTTTTGTGAGTAAAGTCTGCCAATATTAGAGTACTCTAAGCATCTTCGGTCTACTACATCATTAGATATTTTGGAATGGAATGGCGCTTGAATGCATTGGAGCAAAAAAAGAAATATGAGTTGAGAATGTATGCTGATGTTTGCCCTCAATTTACGGGAAAATAAAAACTGTACAGCCAAATGAAAAATGTGGCAATACTTCCACGTTTCTTATACTCATGAGATGAGATGTCAACAGCTTCCAGCTAGACAATTATTTCAGGAATCGGTGAAAAATATTCCACTGAGATCTACCCGCTCTTCCTACTCGGGGTTGTGCATTAGAAAACCCGATTTTCTTTCCATTATAAGAGGCCCCGCACAAAAATGCCATGGCATTAATTTATCCCCGTCTTCGGATATGCAGAACGCTATTCTCAAAAATGAATCAAAGCGACAAATGCCAATTAGGCTTAAGGAAAAGCCAAAATTAATTGCATGCCGGCATGGCTTCTGTTCTTTTACAAGCGTGGATGGGAAGTTTGAGAAGACATTTTTAACAATGGTGGTCGCGTTTGATGGCAACGGGGGAGATGCCCTCTGGCCTCCAGGTTCATTCAAACGAATACAATTTCTTTAATAAAACTTTCATGCTCTCCTTATTCAAGGTGGTATGAAACTTCCCCCAGCAAGCTTGGAAGTCAAGCCGGGGGGCTAAACACACTCTGAAACTCTTCTTGAAATGGCTTGAAATGGCAGCAATGCCTGGGAGAAGAGCATCTCCCATCATCTCCGTACAGGAGAATATTGTTACCAAGTAAGTGACAACTAAGGGCAACAAAAAGATAGGGTGGGTGGGGAGAATCTTCTGTGTCCTAAAGTTCATTCCTGGCACATTTCAAAATCAGTATGTCGGCAGGAACTAAGAGAAAGTAGAACATCTTTCTTTCTTTCTATATATATATAAATGGCTTTGTGTGTATGTATGTTCCAGCATAACTCTAGAATGCCTTGAGCAATTTCAACCAAACTTGGTACACAGATGACTTACTCTCTGGAAACAAATACTGTGGGGGTAAGACACCCTTAATACCCCCCGGGGTGTGTTTTCTGTTAAAGATACAGCCTGTTGTGCCTTAAAATGGCTTCTACTGTACTGCCATAAAATGGCTTCTACTGCACAGCACAGTGAGGTTGCCATTGTAACGGATTCACAGTACTCCACAAGTGGGCTCCCTCTGGTAAGGGGAAAATCCAACATTAGAAATTATGTTTGGTCCGGACATTTTCCCCCTATAAATAAATACCCGGGTAACGCCGGGTTATCAGCTAGTAGAATATAATATAAGAGAGTTGGAAAGAATCTCAGAAATCTTCTAGTTCCATCTCCTGCTCAAGAAGGAGACCCTATATAAGAACATAGAATATGAAAGGGACCTCAGAAGTCTTCTAGTCCAACCCCCTGTTCGAGCAGGAAACTCTATACTGTTTCAAACAAATGGTTTCCCAGTCTCTTTTTGAAAGTCTTCAGTGATGGAGCATTCACAACCTCTGAAGGTAAGCTATTCCATTGGTTGATTGCTCTCACCGTTAGGAAATTTCTCCTTAGTTCTAGGTTGCTTCTCTCCTTGGTTCTTCTTGACTACTTTGAGGGACGAGAAAAGGCCAGGAGATAAGATCTTCTCTCCGCTTTTTAAGTGGTCTCCTTAAAATGAACTTTCAATCTGAAGGGGAGTAAAAGTCTCCAAACACTGAGAACTTTCAACGCTATTCATATTCCTCTCTCACATAACCACAGCTGTGTGGGGATCCTTCAGCAAAAACCTCCCCAACAGATGGGCTTTGATTACAACTCCCCAAACGCCAAATGCCATACTAGCTTGGCATTCTGGAACATTCCAGATCAATAAATCTGGAGGGTAGAATTTGGGGCAGTTTGCCTATCCTCCCCCAATGAGGATTTCTATAGGATATCTCTGTATCAAGGACAGTTTTCTGGGTAGACAACATTAGATAAAGGTAAAGGTTCCCCTTGCACATATGTGCTAGTCACTCCCGACTCTAGGAGGCGGTGCTCATCTCTGTTTCAAAGCCGAAGAGCCAGTGTTGTCATGTGGCCGACATGACTAAATGCTGAAGGGACACGGAACACTGTTACCTTCCCACCAAAATGGTCCCTATTTTAATACGTGCATTTTTACATGCTTTCGAACTGCCAGGTTGGCAAAAGCTGGGATAAGTAATGGGAGCTCACTCCGTTACGCGGCGCTAGGGATTCGAACCACCGAACTGCAGCCCTTTCTGATCAACAGGCTCAGCATCTTAGCCACTGAGCCACCATCCCTAAGACAATATTACAGTGGAGTAAATAAAAAGAGGAAGCATCACAGGTGGTCCTCGACTTACAGCAGTTCATTTAATGACTGTTTGAAGTTGCAACAGCACTGGAAAAAGTGACTTATGACCATTTTTCACACTTACAACCATTGCAGCATCCCTATAATTACATGATCAAAATTCAGATGCTTGACAACGGTTTCAATTTACGATGGTTGCCGTGTCCCGGGGTCATGTGATCCCCTTTTGCAACCTTCTGACCAGCAAAGTCAAAGGGGGAAGCAAGATTCACTTAACAACCGCATCACTAAATTAAGAACTGCTGTGATCCACATAGCAACTGTGGCAAGAAAGGTCATAAATAGGAGCAAAATGCACTTATCAAATGTCTCATTTGGCAACAGAAATTTGGGGCTGATCGTGGTCATATGTCGAGGACTACCTGTATGTTGAAACGGCATGCCTCCTGCACGAATTAAGAATTGTGGTGGAAATTCTCTCTTATCTCATGCTTTTGGCTTTCCTCTCTTTTTTTTTCCCTGCACAGAAAACATTTCATACATTTTTGCCTGTGTTTCTTGTAATCATCAGTGTCAAGAATGGATCTATTTACAACACCCTCAATCATTTCGAAATTTATTAATGGCTGTAATTACACACGCATAATTATCTCTGCATGGGCCTGTTTTAATGCATGCTGACAATCATGTAATTATGATCACTGATTTGTGTCACTCTCCAGCCAACCGGATTCACTCTTCATTACAAAAGCTGTGAGCATCTGCTCAAAATGGCTATTGATTTGTGGGATCAATTAGCCGATAATGGCTCATTGATATATAAGGAGCCTCTTCATATCGAGAGGCTTTGCTAAGAGGCTTCTGAATTCTTGCATCGGGAAGAAAAAACAAGGAAACTGAATTAAAAAAACCCCAACAATATAGTTTTTTCTTGAACTTATTTCATGATGGAAACTAATCAAGGAGAGAAGCAAGCTAGAACTAAGGAGACCTTTCCCGACAGTTAAGACAGTTAATCAATGAAATTACTTGCCTCGAGAAATTGTGAATGCTCCAACACTGGATGTTTTTAAGAAGATATTGGACAACTGTTTGGCTGAAATAGTATAGTGATTACTGCCTAATTGGACTAGAAGATCACCAAAGGTCCCTTCCAGCTCTGTTATTCTGTTCTATTCTAATATGAAGGATGTAAAGATTGGTGAGAAAAAACCCAAAATGGAAGATATGCCCATGAAGTTTTACACAGTTCAAATATATGACATTCAACTCAATTGTTACCTGGCTTTGGTCCATGCATTCCCTAGAGATACCCAGAGTTGTCCTTCTTCACTTGTGACAATGCAACGTAAAAACTCGATGGTGTCTTTTGTCAGAAGGGGACTGAGCACTGTGCTAGCAAGCTCAGGTCCTCCTGTTGACTGCACCACCTACGAGAAATAATACATGTACATTGAGATAATGTTAATACCACTTTATAAGGCCTTGGTAAGGCCACACTTGGAATACTGCATTCAGTTTTGGTCGCCACGATGTAGGAAAGATGTGGAGACTCTAGAAAGAGTGCAGAGAAGAGCAATAAAGATGATTAGGGGACTGGAGACTAAAACATATGAGGAACGGTTGCAGGAACTGGGTATGTCTAGTTTGATGAAAAGAAAGACTAGGGGAGACATGATAGCATTGTTCCAATATCTCAGGGGTTGCCACAAAGAAGAGGGAGTCAAGCTATTCTCCAAAGCACCCGAGGGTAGGACAAGAAGCAATGGGTGGAAACTAATCAAGGAGAGAAGCAACTTAGAACTGAGGAGAAATTTCCTGACAGTGAGAACAATTAATCAGTGGAACAGCTTTCCTCCAGAAGTTGTGAATGCCTCAACTATGGAAGTCTTTAAGAAGATGTTGGATAGCCATTTGTCTGATGGTATAGGGTTTCCTGCCTAGGCAGGGGGTTGGACTAGAAGACCTCCAAGGTCCCTTCCAACTCTGCTATTGTATAAGTAATGTGGTTGCTTACAGAATAAAGCCAGTAGTGGTATGCCCTGTTATTTAGCAGAGGTAGTTGGGTAATTAAGACCACCTCCTCCCACTAATGATTGTATGACTGTAACTTTGTGCTTGTAACCTTACAATTTACATTGATTGTTTCCTAATATGATTAAGTGTTGTACCTTATGATTCTTGACAAATGTATCTTGTCTTTTTATGCACACTGAGAGCATATGCACCAAAGGCAAATTCCTTGTGTATCCAAACACAATGGGCCAATAAAAAATTCTATTCTATTCTATTCCTGGTTTTCCTTTCAAAATCTATGTATATGTGGATTGGAGTTTTTGTTTTTGTATATTTTAAAAGGGACAAGATCCTTTGCCTTGCATACAGGTTTTCCCAAAGGTGTTTTTGCAAAAAGCAACTGGACTATCTTTGTTTTTCTTTGAAGACGTTTCACTTCTCATCCAAGAAGCTTGTTCAGAAATGAAGAAGAACCTGAAGAAGCTTCTTGCATGAGAAGCCAAACGTCTTCAAAGAAAAACCAGACAGTCCAGTTGCCTCTTGAAAAAAGCACCTATGGGAAAACCATGACCTGGATGACTGAGAATCTCCCTAGACATGCATATAGGTAATTCTCAATTTATGACTGTTCATTTATCGGACTGTTCAAAGTTAGGACAAAGTAAAAAAAAAGTTATTTACAGCAGGTCCTCAAAATTACAACTCCCACACAACCCCTGTGGTTGGGTGACTGCATTTCAAACACTTGGCAACCTATTTGCATGCATGACCAGTAAGAATCCTGTGATCATATGATTGCATTTTATACTTTTTTGCTGTTTTCTGACAAAAGATACCCATTGGGTGTTAGATTTCGACTTACAACCATAGGATTTAATTAACAACCACATGATTTGCTTAAAGACCAAAGCAACTTGCTTAAATACCAATTTAAAAATGGTCGTAAAATTGAATCCGATCATGTGGTGACTTGACCTATGACCACTACAACCCATGACCAAAATTCCAGGCTTATGGGATTTTTTGATTTAGGATTAAAATTCTAAAAATTGAGGACTACTCTACTCGGTAGATTAAACTCTGTAGATTAAATGTGAGTTTTGAAATGTAAGCTCAAAATGTTGAGCTCCTTCTTGATTCTGGGCCAAAGAAAACCCTTGGAATTGGTAAAATTGTCTAAAATACCATCGAGTTGTTTAAAACAGATGAGACTTTTTTTATTTCAATATGGAGTAAGCTAGCTTTAAGGAAGCCAATAAAAAAATAAGGTTTTTATTTCCATGATATACACCCTCTGCATTCAACACTGCAAATTCATCATGGATTAGGCTGTGATGCACTCAGAGAAATAAACTGAGTCCCTAGATATTAAATAATATTTCAGACGTACCATATTTAGAGGAGTAAACAGAAAGTGAATCAGTTCAGGTGCACTGGGATTCTGGATGTGTGACTTTAATTTAGCCTGTGAAAGGTAAAAAGGGAGAGTTATGGAAGAGAGCTTAGGAGAACAAAGTTAAGCAGTCAAAAGGGCATTTGAAATATCTCAAACACAGTTCATGCCATAACTCAGTTATTGATAAAAGGTAATAAATAAATAAGAGATAGATAGATGATACATAGATGATAAATAGATATAGAAGATAGATAGATAGATGATAGACAGACAGACAGATATAGAGAGGTAGAGAGGTAGAGATAGGGAAATAGGGAGAGAGAGAGAGAGAGAGAGAATTGAGATAGATAGATAGATAGATAGATAGATAGATAGATAGATAGATAGATGATAGATAGATGATAGATAGATAGATGATAGATAGATAGATAAATAAATAGATAGATAGATGGATAGTTGATAGACAGACAGGCAGATAGATGATAGATAGATGATAGACAGATAGATAGATGATAGGTAGATGATAGACAGACAGACAAATAGATAGATGATAGATAAGACTAATCTTCTGATCAATCTAATCTACTCAATCTAATCAAAAATTTCTTAAACTAAATAAGGATGTATTTAAGCCATAGTTTTCTCAATTAACCAAAGCTAATCTTTTAAATGAGCAATGCAGTCATGACTTGTTCATTGCTGGTATTTTCTCTCTTTATTTTACCATTATAAAGAAAAAAGATGAGTGAATAAAAAGAACTAGATGTAAACCACAAATAAATAAGAATTCTTGACTTAGATATGAGAATGAGATATGATAGATATGAGAAAATGAATGGTTTATGCAAAGAAACTTTCAGAAACTAACAAAGGCTAGTTGGCTTATATCATTCTGATGCAGTAAGTATGTTTTTAAGGTCAATTTCTTAATAAATATTATTTCAAGGTTTATTTATTAAAGGCAATATTTTCAAGAAAAATTTCAAGACTTTTTTTTTTAAGAGTTAGCCCTGGCTGTCTCGCTTAATGTTTCAGTTCTTTGCGATCCACCCTGCAAATTTTAAATCAGGCATTGACACACAGATGAAAAGCAACAGGGATCTAAGGCAACTCAATCATTATGATGTATATTACTAAAATAGTCCTCTTTCTATGCTCTAGAACAGGGGTGTCAAATTCACGTTCTCAGGTTGTCATCACATGACGTATTGCAACTTTCCCCCCTTTGCTAAACTGGGGGTGGGCGTGGCCACCGTGGGAGGCATTTGGCCCGTGGGCCGTGAGTTTGACACCTCTGCTCTAGGATCAGTAACAGTGATAGTTTAAATCAGTGGTGGAACTCAAACATTTTTACTACTGGTTCTGTGGGCATGGCTTGGTGCGCGTGGCATGGCACAGCTTGGTGGGCATGGGAGGGGAAGGTTACTGTAAAATCCCCATTTCCTCCTGATCGGTTGGGACTCGGGAGGCAGAGAATAGATGGGGGCGGGGCCAGTCAGAGGTGGTATTTATTGGTTCTCCCAACTACTCAAAATTTCCGCTACCGGTTCTCCAGAACTGGTCAGAACCTGCTGAATGCCACCTCTGATGTGCATGCCGGAACCCGGAAGAGAGCAGCTGATGATGGCATGCGTGCCCACAGAGAGGGTTCGGCGTGCCAGCTCTGGAATGCATGTCATAGATTTGCCATGACGGGATTAGAAAAATGATGATCAAAAAGAGAAAGAATGCAGAGAATGTTAGAACACCAGCAAGGAGGAGAGTTAGCTTAACAGTTTTAAATAGGACATTCTGCCTTAGAGTCCATCATGATTTTGGTTCTTGTGCACCTCAAAAGTTATTCAGATGTGGGATGATGCCCTTCTGAATCAGTGAAGGAACTATCAAGTGATCAAATGTGGTAGCGGAGCCTGCTTCTTTGATTTCCGATTATGAATGACAACTTAGCAGTGGAAAAATAGAATGCTTATGGGGTGTATTTTTAAAAAAGTTTTATTTACAAATTACAAATCACAAAATGAAGTTATTGTTTGCAGCAAAAGGAAGAAGTGGGTGAAAGTAGGAATATCGCAAGCTATTTTTCATACTCTCTGAAGATGGTCTATACAGCATCCTAGAAAGATTCTTGTGTTGTAGTTTGAAAAACAATCTTACAAAAAGTCCCGGAAGTTGCAATACTTTAACTGAGTGTGATGATTTTTTTTTTTAAAAAAAACATATTTCTAAAGAAAGTGAGCTCTAATACCACTATATGATCACCCCTTTAGATCATTTCCCTTTTGTTCTAAAACAAACAGTTAAGAAACAGTTTGTACAATTGCTGAGAAAGTATGTTCAGTCAAGGAAATCTGAGTTGCAATTTACAGGAAAGCTGGTGAAATTCACACTGGCAGATTGTAACAACAGATTTAAAAAACAAATCGACTATTGCTATCAAGCTTCAACAAAAACCTGGAATTGCTTGGAGTAGCTAGCTCATAGTCACTTACCAAAAGGTTGAAACCATGCTTAAATTTTTGCAAACAGTCCACAAATTCATCTGGAGATGGGGGCTTTGCACGGAGAGTTAAGACCCCCTCTGGTGAAAAAAATAGAAAAATGAAAGCAAAATCACTTAGATTTTAGAAATATTTTCATCGTTGGCAAAACAGGAGGATCAGATTCGAGACTGAATGGGATGCATAAACGGACTGTGTAGTTGCGAGTATCATTTTGCATGTCCTCAATAAACTATGGAAGCAATGGAGTCCTAGCTCAGTCCTTTGGCTAATGAGAGAAAGTGTTATCAGCAAGAAGCTTTTAAAAGTTGGCAGCCCGTTCTTCATATAAATTTATTCTCCTGCAACTCACTCTGTAGAATGGTAATAACCAACCTGCCCCCAAGTTGCTATCCTCTAGGTGCATTGAAACTACATCTCCCAACTCCCATGACTTTTATATTCCCCAGTCTCAACACATATCCATCCTTAAAGACACGAGAGGGGGGGATGGATGGATGGAAAGAGAGAAAGAGATGGCAATGGAGAGAGAGAGGGGGGAGAGGGAGAGAGGGAGGGAGGGAGAGATGGAAAGAGAGGGAGAGAATGCGATGGAGAAAGAGAGGGCGATGGAGAGGGAGGGAGGGAGAGAGAGAGAATAAGAATCAGCTCAAGTCAATCCACCAGATGAAGACTTTTTCATTGAAGATTATGGATGTAATCCACTACAACGTCAGCAACTTTAACATGGACTTCAACTCCCAGAACTCTCTATGTGTACTTCAACTCTCAAAATTCCACAGTCAGCATGCTGGGCTGGAGATTCTGAGAGTTGAAGTCTACATAGCTTACTGGGGTTGAGACAAGTGGAATATTGTGGGATAGTAGAGCAATAATTTTCCACTTTGACCTATGGCTGAGAATGAATAACTGGCAGCTAGCACCTGTGCATGAATCTTCTCATTCCTATGCCTTCGCAATAGCAATAACAACCGTATTTAGCCTTATGTACCATTCCTTAGTGCTTTTCAGAACTCTCTGGGTGGTTTACAATGTCATCATATTACCCCCAACAATCTGGATCTTCATTTTACTGACCTCAGAAGGATGGAAAGATGAGCCATCCTTGAGCCCGGTCAAGATCAAACTCCAGGCTGTGGGCAGAGTTTGCCTGCAATACTGCATTTTAACCCTCGCACAGATGCAAATCATTTTGTTCTGAAAATTTTTGCAAATCCCACTTCAAGAGCGGGAAACGCCACCATGAGACGGACTGTTTGAAACATTTTTGAAAATGTAGGGTTTGAAAGAAATAATCTCTGTTCCCAGATGAAAAAAATAAATACTCCCAAAACACTTGAAAGAGCCCATTTTGCACTTGAAATGGAACATTTCACAAGATTTCATACTCCGAACTAACACACCCTGAATCCAGACAAAAGAGTTAATTGACTCAAGATGGATGGCTTACGGAAATTCCATTTTTTTTTAAAAAAAATATGTTGATTCATACCCGTTTCTTTGTTCTGCTGAGTATGTATGCAAACGAATGACAGAATGGAGAATAGATCATCTGCCTCTTCTTTTCAACATTAGTCAAACATTAAGCATCAACCTGACCCCAAACATGACAGGAGTGTAGCAAATAGATAATGATTGAAGGGTAAGGTCTGTTGAACCCTGCCCAATGCTACTACTCATCTAACTAAATAGAGGAACTCTGAACAGTTCAGCCAAGTGAAATGTGATCAGAAAACTACTGAAAGAAGAAACAATTGTGTTCCTTACCACCTGGTCCTTTCTTCTTATTTTTCTTGCTTTTCTTCCGCTTTGAGAGTTCCGTAAAAGCTTCTGCTGCTTTTTGAAGCTTGGTGACAAAATATTCAATGTCATCCAGAATATGATTCAGGATTTGCTAAAGAAAATAGACAGCGGGCGTCATTTATGAATGGAAGGAACGTCATCCAAAACATTGGTAGTGTTGAGTTGTGAAGAATGAGAAATCATTGCAGAAAACCTGCACATTTATCTACAGAAAGGGACACCTTGTGAAGTGGAGATGACCTGATATTACCATAGCGCTGGAGTCTTAGGTTCTCCCCTTTGTTCTAAAGCTGGCATCAATAAAAGCTCTGTGCTTGGTTAAGATTACGGAGTAATTATTTTGAGATCTTCCCATGCATGATCTTGACTTAACTGTATTCTTTCTGGGGTGCTGGGGCAGGGATGGCTAACCTTTTTGTTGCCGCGTGCCGAAAGCAAGTATACCCATAATGCAATGCGTGCGCAACCCCCTTTGCATGCGCCCCAGGCACAACCCCTGCATATGTGAGCACAGCCCCACACATGCATGCATGTCTCATGCATGCGCCACATGCATGCGCAGCAAAAACTCAAAAACCAGCTGGCTGGCGGGAGGCGCGCATGCGCATACGCGATGGAGCTGAGCTGGGTCGACAGCTCACATTCCCGCAGAGAGGCTCTGCATTCAACCTGTAGCACGCGTACCATAGGTTTGCCATCATGGTGCTAGGAAACCTTATTTTTAGCCTTACCTTAAGGCAATCAATTATGAACTTACAGTATAAAACTTTTTCTGCTCTAGTTAACAGTTGGGTTTTCTTCCCCCCCCCCTTACATGGTTATGAAATGAGAATCTGGATTCACTTAAAAGTATTTTTAGCTCTCAGTACAAAGAGCAACTGAAGGCCAAGGCACATGCAAATATAGTTCTAAAGTTACTACTCCGCCTCCTTTCTTTTCATTCGGTCCTGAATTAAGTTTCTATAGCAGCGATGGCTAACCTTTTTGCCATCACGTGCTAAAAGTGGGAGGAGTGTGTGGGGGGGGGTCGTGCGCGTGCATGCCCACACCCATAATTCTATGCGTGCGCACACACCATGCATGCATGCGCGACCCCTTGCGCTCCCCTCCGCTTTTGGCATGTGATGGCACGGTGGACCTGGTTTTCGCCCTCCCCAGGCTGCAGACCCTTTCTAAGAGCCTGAGGAGGGCGAAAATGGCCTTCCCCAACCCACCGGAGACCCACTGGAGGCCGAAAACAGCCTACTTCCTGACTTCTGGTGGGCCCAGTAGGCTTGAAAAACAACTGGCATGCGCCGGAGCTGAACTCACGTGCCCACTGATATGGCTCCGTGTGCCAAAGGCTCGCCATTACACTTCTATAGGCCCCAAATACCTATCTCCACCTTAGTCTATCAACTTCCTTTTCTGATTCATGGAGGAGAGAGAATGTGTAGCCCTCCAGATATTGATAGAATAGAACTGGCAGCACTACAGCCAACTAGGCTAAAACTGTTGGGGATGATTTGGCAGTCCCTTGATGGCTACTGTTCCTTGTTTCTAAACCAGAGGGTCCAAATTGGCTCAGCAGGTCCATGTTCAACTCTCAGGTCATCCAGGAAACACAACGTGCATTATCTTGCACATTGTCCCAAAGATGCTTTTTCAGGAGGCAACTGGACTTTTTTTTTTTTCTTTTGAAGGCGTTTCGCATGTCATCCAAGAAGCTTCTTCAGCTCTGAGAGGATAGTGGGGAATGGAAGGATTTATATTCCTTGCAGACAGATGGTTATTGGCATCCTTTTTACAGGGTAATTGAAGCCCTTGGAGGCTTATCTGTGTCCTCATGGTCACCTGAGTGGTGCTTCTGATTCCAGTAGTCTCCCATTTCCCCACCCTCTGGAAATCCATTCCTACTCCCACACCATTCAAAGGTGCCCATCCCAAATTGTATAACTAAAAGTCTGTAGAGATTCTCAGCGATTCAGGTCATGGTTGACTCGAAAGGTGCTTTATTGGGGTGGGATGAGAAGCGGAATGTCTTCAAAAGAAAAAGAAAAACAAGAAAGTACAGTTGCTTCCTGAAAAAACACCTTTGGGACCACCATGACCTGGACGACTGAGAATCTCAACAAAACTATCTTGAACATTATTTTTATAAGTTCCTATGACAATAAAATGGAGGGGGAGGAGGAAGAGATGGGGGAAATATTCACTGTAATCCTAATAAAATGGTCAGGAACAACAATTAACATCACCGACAATGTTATCATATAATAATATTAAAGTATTATATATTACATAATAAAAATAATTAGCAAAGATAGTGTCAATAGTAATAGGTGCAGTCCCAGAACAACTGGAGTTCCACTTGAATACAATCCAGATTGATAGAAATTATTAATCAATTGGAAAAAGCAGTTTTACTTGGAACAGCTTACATCCTGCAATGGTCCCTTTAATATCACCGACGAACATCTGCCTACCCCACTTTCTTGGGAAAGACTCAATAGGTGAATAAAAATACCAAATCCAGTATAAACATCTGGCTGACTTTACAACCAACCAACCAACCAACCAACCATAATAATAATAATAATAATAATAATAATAATAATAATAATAATAATAATAATAATAATAATAATAATAATAATAATGATAATAATAATAATAATAATAAGGCATCAAGCGATAAACTGGGAGATCAGGAGTTCTAGTCCTGCCTTAGGCACAATGGTGACCTTGAGCCAGCCACTCTCTCAGTCCTGGGAAAAAAGCAATGGTAAACCACTTTGGAAATCAATGGTTCGAATCCCTAGCACTGCGTAACGTAGTGAGCTCCCGTTACTTGTCCCAGCTTTTGCCAACCTAGCAGTTCGAAAGCATGTAAAAATGCAGGTAGAAAAATAATAGCGTTCCAGGGAAGGTAATAGCGTTCCATGCGCCTTCGGCATTTAGTCATGCCGGCCACATGACCACGGAGACGCCTTCGGACAGTGCTGGTTCTTTGGCTTTGAAACGGAGATGGGCACCGCCCCCTAGACTCAGGAACGACTAGCACATATGTGCGAGGGGAACCGTTACCTTTAATGATCAGCTAATGTTCCCTGCCCCCACCTGTATCGGTCTTTCTCTGAAATCCACATCTGGGAAAGGAAATTGTTATAAATCATAGACTGCATTCCGAGTTCATGTGGCAGCACCCTAAGTACACAAAGATTCCCAATTCTTTCTTAAGTACAAGGAAAGGAACATGCTCTCAGGATTATCAGCAACATTAAAAAAAAAATTCCAGGGCAGATGCTGGAGAAGCTTCCTTGTGATAAGCTCCGATATGAAAACCGCTGTTCAAGGCAGAAGGTTCTTGGTTTTAAAGAACCTAAGCAAGTTCATTTTCCTTTTTTTTTTCAATATGCCTTCAAATTGTTTTCATGCTACCAGACCAGCTCCATTACTTGGCCTACAGTAAGTAGCATTAGATGCTATATTAGTTACTTGTCCAATTGTTGTTGTTAGTTGCGAAGTCATGTCCGACTGATCATGACCCCATGGACGACATTCCTCCAGGCCTTCCTGTCCTCTACCATCCTCTGGAGTCCATTTAAGCTCATGCCGACTTCTTCGGTGACTCCATCCAGCCACCTCATTCTCTGTTGTCTCCTTCTTTTGCTCTCAATCCTTCCCAGCATTAGGCTCTTCTCCAGGGAGTCCTTCCTTCTTATTAGGTGGCCAAAGTATTTGAGTTTCATCTTCTGGATCCGTCCTTCTAAAGAGCAGCCAGGGTTGATCTCCTCTACAACTGACCGGTTTGATCTCCTTGCAGTCCAAGGGACTCGCAGGAATCTTCTCCAGCACCACAGTTCAAAGGCCTCAATTCTTTGGCGCTCAGCCTTTCTTATGGTCCAACTTTCACAGCCATCCATTGCAACACTACTTGTCCAGTAGGAAGCACTATGCTATGCCTACTTATTGTGTGAATTGGAACTCTTCAGACATAGAAGAGTTCTTCTAACAGGGGCATTTAATGTTCATGTGATGCCTCCTACTGGTCAGTAGTTAATATAGCATCTGGGTCTTTCCACATCCTCTACACATCCTTACCAGGCTTACAGTCCTCCACCTCACTCTTCCTTACCTCAACTAACACCCTCCATGCAGCCATTCCTTAGTTCCAAGAGGGTGCCAGACCATCGCACTGCAGTTGCTAGGCAACTGAAGGATGTCTTTTTCATCTGACTCCCAGCGTGGCTTCACACTTTTAAGAAGAAATTGTGGCAGGAGCAGGCAGCCTAGTAAACATAAAGCATGGAAAAACAGACCTGCTCACCCAAACTTAGCCAGAAATTATGCAAATCAGGATTCCTCGCCTTCCTTTTTTTTTTTACACCCTTGACTGCTGAAAAAAACCTCCGTTTTAATCAAAATCAACACAAATCACAATATTGCCTGCTGTTGGACTTTTCTTGCAATCTGCTGGCCAGACCGGTAACGAAACGGAATCGGAGCCTAAAAATACTCAAGGGAGCAATCAACGCTGGGACTTGATTGAGAAAAAAAATTAAAAGTCTGAAATAAGGCATGTTGCTCATTAGGGAAGAGGCAGGGAAGCACCTGAGACTATTAAATACTGAGCAGAAGCCAGCATGAAGAAAAGGAGGTAGTGGCAGGTGGTTATTTAAGCTCTTCTCCATAACTGAAGTATTGGGCAGCTTCTAGATGGAATTCTGGAATAAATGAGCTTAAAGGTAAGGGTTCCCCTCGCACATATGTGCTAGTCGTTCCCGACTCTAGGGGGGTGGTGCTCATCTCCATTTGTAAGCCAGCATTGTCCGAAGATGTCTCTGTGGTCATGTGGCTGGCATGACTAAACACCAAAAGGCGCACAGAACGCTGTTACCTTCCCACCAAAGGTGACTCCTATTTTTCTACTTGCATTTTTTACCTGCTTTCGGACTGCTAGGTTGGCAGAAGCTGGGACAAGTAACGGGAGCTACGCAGCGCTAGGGATTCGAACCGCTGAACTGCCAACCTTTCTGATCGACAAGCTCAGCGTCTTAGCCCCTGAGCCACCATAAATGAGTTTAGGAACCATTTAATGCCTTCCTATTTCCCAGCCCTGAACTTTACTGTTGGGAGGAAAAAAATCGTGAATAGACAATATCTACTGCCCCACCCAATTTGAGGAACATCCAAACATCTTGCAAGCAATCTCTTTGGCCACTTACAACATCTCGGTCAATCTTGGCTGCCATCATTTCAGCTGATTCTTCATGCTCATGGTATTGCTTTGGTTTTTCACCTGAAGAAACAAAGAGATGAAGAGAAGCTTCCTCCAGGGGAGAAACACTGTGGCTGGGATTGCCCCCCAACAATTTTAACGATGTTATTGAAAAGTGTAGTGTTTGCATTTGCACAACATACTAAGATTGATTGGCTTTTCTCTGAATGAAATAAGAAAGTCTACACCATTCAACAGACAACAAATGTGACTTGGAAGGTGTTTTTCTTTACTGGTATTGTGATTTGCAGATTCTTCCAATCAACATCCAACTCAGTGGATATCATGGAAGTTTTGGTCTTTGCATATTTTAAGGCCATTGCTTTGAACAAAAAATTGGCCACCAATGTCAATTGTAAAAAAAAATGTGATGATTGTGACTTAGGGTATTGTGAGAACCTAGGTGATCGGATAAGCTTATCATTCAATCTATCATGTGACCTGGAAAATATATTAATTCAGGAATGAATGAATCTGGCCTATGAAAGCCAAAATAAAACATCAATGGTTACATATTTGGAAAATGTAAATGGAATTGGAAGAAGAGAGCAGGGTCAAGTGCCCCACCCAAAACGCATACCCCATATTTAAAGAACTATCATAATAGAAGTCCTTGACCCTATTATACATCCTAGAGATCTCAGTTATTGGGGGAATACAGGAAGCAGCTTACATCAGTCATCTTGAGAATATAACCGTTGCCTATCGTCAATACAGAAATATGCACTCAGCTTGCTAAAGCTACAAAGCATAATTCTGCTCACTATTCTTGCAAAAAAATCCACACATTTCTATCTTTTAAGCCTGAATTGGAGCCATGGCCCCATTATTTTTGCTAGAAATCCAATTTCAGTCTCCTTATTTATGTCATCCAAATATGATGCTTGCAAAGAAGATTTTTGCTGCAGGCTTTGTCTAGCGCAGGGGTCTCCAACCTTGGCAACTTTAAGACTTGTGGACTTCAAGAGTTCCTCAGCCAGCTGGCTGAGGAACTTTTGAAGTCCACAAGTCTTAAAGTTGCCAAGGTTGGAGACCTGCTTTAGCCTTGATGCCTAAGATGGTTGAGATGGAGACACCTAGAATGGAACATAGACTTTCTGTGCTTTAAAGTATGGAATCCCCCACAAGGGGCTGAGATTTGGGAAACAACGTTTGGCCAAAGTCCAGCCAAGCTCAATGCAAACTATACTCAACATGAAGGTTGCATCCACATGATATACTGAACCACGAAGTATCCGGCATTCATCTGAATCCTGTCTAAGTTTATGATTTAGTAAAATGTGCAATCCCATAAAATAGGTGTCTTAAGAGTAGATATCAAGACTACGGTGCTATTCAGGAGTGAAAGGCTAATTAGGAAACAAAATTCTAAATCTAGTAAAAGCAAACTTGAAATGCTTGGTGATGCCCAATCAAAATTTGTCAAATTTTAAGTCTAACAGAGCTAGTGTTAGAAGTGCTATGTCAGTAAACATTTGTTGTTTATTTTTTCTCCCATCAACCCCTGATTTTACATTTTTAAAGTTGCCCTGATTACCATTTATGGCACTGACTTGTTCTGATATCTTATTTTATGCTCAAATATCATAAAAAAGCCCTTGGCATGGCTTCTTAATCTTCATGTCAATTGCTATCTTTCTCCATACCTGATTTGACTAACAGCTGGCTCTTTCAAGAGTCTAGTCATACTCAAGACTAGAGACCATGGAGTGACCTCCCAGATGTGGGTCAAAATATTTCTTTAAAAAGTATACTAAAACAATAGTTGAAACATAAGCTAAATGATTGATTGAATTTATTCTACTAGGACAGTGATGGCTAAGCTTTTTCCCATTGCGTGCCAAAAGCACAGGGGAGCGGGGGGTCATGCACGGACGTGCACACACCTATAGTGCTATGCACGGGACACCCCACCACTGCATATGCGCATGAACGTGCGACCCCTACTCTCCCCCCCCCACGCGCTTTTGGCACGCAATGGACCTGTTTTTTGCCCTCCTCAGGCTCCAGAGGCTTTCTGGTTGCCTGGGGAAGGCGAAAACACCCCCCCCCCCCAAGGCTTCAAGAGGCTTCCCTGAAGCTTCCGGAGGGCAAAAAACAGCCTTACGGGCAAACCGGAAGTTCAGGAATGGACTTCCAGTTTGCCCATAGGGCTGTTTTTCGCCCTCCGAAGGCTTCAGGAATCCTTCTGAAGGCTCCGGAGGGTGAAAAACAGCCTTATGGGCACCCAGATGTGCGCTGGAGCTGACAGGGAAACGCCTCTTGTGCCCTAACAAATGGCTCCGCGTACCACCTGTGGCACATGTGCCATAGGTTTGCCATCATGGTACTAGGATATTTACTGTACGAGAACGAGTCATATTACCCTAAGGCAAGGCTCCATAATGTCCAGAGTAGAACACCCACATCTCAAAGTCTTATTAACACTCACAATCTCCCTGTTCAGCTGCCCACGCGGACCAAGCTGCCACTCGGCTCCGGACATCCACCTGTGTAACAGTCCCTGGGGGGACAGGAGCTGGGGCTCTGGGAGGTGGAGGAATGGCACTCTCTGATCTTGAAATCATCCTAGATAGGAAAAAAATACTGATATAACATTGAAACACCAAGAAAACAAGATCTCCTCTTTCAGATGTTTGTTAAGCGCTGTGGTGATGCAGTGGCTAGAATGCAGTACTGCAGGCTACTTCTGCTGGCTGCTGGCTACAGTTCAATTCTCACCGGCTCAAGGTTGACTCAGCCTTCCATCCTTCCGAGGTCGGTAAACTGAGGACTCAGATTGTTGGGGGCAATAGGCTGACTCTGTAAACCGCTTAGAGAGGCCTGTAAAGCACTGTGAAGCGGTATATAAGTCTAAGTGCCATTGCCATTGGCCAATTTGTATTGCCATGACTCTCTGCCAGAAGCGGCATATAGCAACAGAGATCAATTGTCAGTATGTCCATTTGTCTGTCTGTTCATCCACCCACCTTTGGGTGAAGCTGAGTTTTAGCAATAGCACTTACCGCTCCATAGCATTTTACAGCACACTCTGGGTGGTTTACAATGTCAGCATATTGCCCCCCAAAATCTGGGTCTTCATTTTACCAAATTCTGTAGGATGGAAGGCTGAGTCAACCTTGAGCCCCGCCAGGATCAAACTCCAGGCTGTGGACAGAGTTTGCCAGCAATACTGCACTTTAACCACTGCACCATTAGAGTTTTATATCCTTCCATTGCAGAACTGCCTTCTATTTAGAAGAGAATAACGTTAAAAACAAAACAAAACAGAAGCTGCTTAATTGGATTTGACTAGATGGCCATTCTTTAGTGACCACATAAACAAACTTTCTTTGAGATTAACACAACCAGTACGAGGAAAATAAAGAAAAATGTTTACCTTTCTCTTGACTATTTTAAATATTGAATTAAATATTCCCTCTTATGCTAGAGCAGGGGTGTTAAACTCACAGCCTGTGTGCCAGATGTGTCATGCTCTGACCACGCCCAGGCCCAGTTTAGTGAAGGGGAAAAAGTCACGATACATCACGATACGACGTAGTGACAACGCGAGGTTTGACACCCCTGTGCTAGAGGGATTAGTTACTGAAGTTCAGATTTCAATAACAGATGAGAAAGGCAGAGGTGCACAATGTTTCAACAATGGGATTTCAGTTTACACTTGTTGGTTTTAAAGAGCTCGTGGCCAAAACAGAGAAAGTGTCCACACAGCGTTTCAAAAAGGCCCACGGAAGGACAATTCTGAAAATGTGCTGGTTTACTAACCCAAGTGGAAACTGTACCAAAATGTTCAAATGCATTCTTAAGCATGACAAGAACTCTTGTTCCAAGGCATTTAGGCAGATAGCCATTTTCGCCTCTGCAATAACACAAGCTGTGCAGAACTGGAAACAATGCGTTTTAGGTAAAGGGAAACATTCTCCTCGCACGTCTGTACTAGCCGTTCCTGACTCTAGGGGACGGTATTTGTCTCTTTTTCAAAGCCGAAGAGCCAGCATTGTCCGAAGACGTTTCCGTGATCATGTGGCCGGCATGATTAAACGCCGAAGACGTACGGAACGCTGTTACCTTCCCACCAAAGGTGGTCCCTATTTTTCTACTTGCATTTTTTTACATGCTTTCCAACTGCTAGGTTGGCAGAACCTGGGACAAGTAACGGGAGCTCACTCCGTTACGCAGCGCTAGGGATTCGAACTGCCGAACTACCGACCTTTCTGATGGACACATTCAGCATCTTAGTCACTGAGCCACCATTCCCCTATGTATTTTACAACTACCTTATTTCACTGGATTGCATAGGATGTTTTTTTTTTAGTTTAGTTTTACTTTGGCAGAAAAAGAGAGGGAGAGGCATAGAATAATTTTGTAAACCTCCCCAAGTGTGTTTCTTAATTAGTTACTTTTGGAGCTGCTAGAATATAAAGAACCATCACAAATCAGACCAAAAAATCTGTTCATTTCAGCATTCTGTTTGTACTGTGACCAGCCCAGGCACCGGTAGGAAAGTGAAATGCAATGTCTGAGGACAACATATTCTTCTATTGAAGTGGTTAGCAAGAAGTATGAAAGAGCTACAGCTTCTTCTGTTATTGGAGGTTTAACATACAGCGGGATTGTACGAACCTTTGAAGAGATGCCAGGTTTTGATGAAACTTTGGACTAAATGCTGTTCAAAGCTCCTTCAACACTGGCTGAAGGGCTCTCCCATGCTGAGTTGCTTCAGCAAATGCTCAGCGGCTTCAGTGTGCCCAGCTGTGTGGTGTTGGCACACATTGCTACGTGCTGTCCCAAAGCTTATGTGCTGCTTTGGAAGCACTTCAGCCAATGCACCTGGGAAGAGCGCTGAAGCCAGCCGCCTGCTCCCACACCACGGATCTGAAATAATTCAAGGCCACTTGATTTCCTTTGTGGAGAGAAGTGGGCTGATCTCTTTGCTTCATCAGAGTGAGTCGCGTTCCCTTCACAGCCCCAATCACTTCATCAAAGTGAATCTATGTCACTTTCCACAGGCCAAAATATATTGCCGGCATGACCAGCTTCTTAATGTACCCCTTGCCGGAAAACGCAAGGAAAGATTTGCAAGGCAAGGCTTCGGTTTTACCTGAGTGTCTCAAGACGCTGCTTTGCTTTCCCTCCTTTGCTATCGCTGATTGCGCTTTCGATGTCTTCGTGGATAAAGTTGGCCTGAACAGAAGCAGAAGCAATTAATTTGATGCACTGCTGAACGCCTGAGCAAGCAATCAATTGAACGCACGGAGGCTTTAGAGGCAGAGTGGCCACCATATCTTATAGCCACAAATTCTGTAACGTTCGCTTTCCGCTTGTGCTCTCTTCGTCCATCCAGAAACAGCGGCCAATCAACTTCATTAGGTGACTAGCTGGATACCCGTGCTCTGCTACAAAACTATGTGACTGGCCTTGATAAATCGACACTTATAGCTTGAAAATTAATGAGCTGTTACGATTGGCCTCTCCTCTCTCTCCCTGAGGCTTGCCCCACAGAAGCCTCTCCTATCCCCCTTCTCTCCCTTAGGCTGGCCCCATTGATCCTTTCCTATGTCTAAACTCCCAGCCCACAGGCCAGATGAGTCACGGGGTGGCCATGCACGTACCCAAGTGGCAGTTGGAACAGAATTCTTTTCAGGTGGGGAGGAGGAGTAGAATGTCTAACTCCTTAGCATCAGAGCGTTTTAGTAATAATCTAAGAAATACTAATGATCTGATGTCATTTTGAAAAATCCTTTCTTAGCGAGCACCTGGAAGCCAAGAGGAACATATATGCCAAATTTCAAGTATGTAGGCTTTACGGTTCTGGATATTTCATGATGATGCGTGAGTGGTATTTGACTTATATATAGATAGATAGATTTGGGAATTTAAATAACATGAGATGCAGCAAAGAACTTTCCTTTCATATTTTAGACACTTACGTGATGGCCACCTTAAGTTTCTTTTTCTGTCCATGTTGAGTTAATACTATATTTTATTATTATATTATGTATAAGACACACCTTTTTCCCTCAAAAAAGAGGGTGAAAATCTGGGTGCATCTTATACACTGAATACAGCATTTTTGGCTTCCCGAAACCCCGCCTCCTTCGCAAAAATGGCCATGCATAGCCTTTAGGAGGCTTCCAGAGTGCTCTTGGGGGCTGGGGAGGGCAAAAATCTGGAGATTTCATTTTTTGCTCATTTCCCCTCCCCCCCCCCGTCCCCAGGAGCACTCTACAAGCTTCCTAAAGGCTATGCATGCCCTGTTTTTGACAAAAAATGGGCCCGTTTTTGACAAAAAATGGGCCCGTTTTTGCGAAAAATGGGCCGTTTTTGGGAGGTCTGCAGAGTGCATAAATTTTTTTTTAAAATTTGCCTCTTCAAAATCTTAATTGATCTTATACTCTGGTGCATCTTATACTCTGAAAAATATGGTAGTTATAGTGGAATCATGTGGCTTGTAAACAGAATGTAGCAATAGAGTACCCAGCATGCAGCATGCAGCCAGGTGTGATTCCAATTCAGAGGAACGTAGTCAAATGATGAAACAGATGTTTGTTTTGTTTTGTTTTGTTTTTATTGGATTTATATGCCGCCCTTCTCCCAAAGGACTCAGGGCGGTGTACAACATTAAAAAACACACATCCCGAAAAGGATGTCTAAAACTTTGGGGATCCAATCAGGGCAAACAGTAAGAAGCTAAATGGCAACATGTTACCTGTTAAGGCAAATGTCTATGCTAGTTAATTGGAAGAAATGTGCTAGATGTCTTAAAATATGGAGATGCAAGGAAGCCTTATTGAAGCTAACCCACAGCCCCCTGCCCCATAATTTTGTGTCATACAGTGTCCATATTAATGCATTCAACAAACAGGAGCATGACTGATCTTCTCCCACTGTGGTTGTTAAGAGACTGGTGTTTAAAACAAGCTGCCCAACATACAACCATAAAAAAAAATAGCAATCTTGAATCTCTAGGTTCTCTGTGAATTCACCCAGGCTTCCTATGAGGTTGTTTTGCTATTTTAAATCAGGAAGAGATGCATTCCAAATACAGGCAGTCCTTAATTTATGAACGCAGTTGAGCCCAGAATAATGTCATAAGTCATAGCGGTTTAAGTCGAGGCATCACGTGACTCGGCCTGATTTTCTGGGGGGGCACTTTGCAGTGATCCTTCAGTGAATGCCATGATCATTAAGCAAGCACCACGGTTCTTAATAAAATCCATTTTATCCAATAGGCATTTTGTGGGGGGGTCAGGAACTGCAAATAAGTGCCAGAAATTGGCAAGAAAAAAACCCCCTTCAAAAACCATAATCATATGAACATGGGCCCACGGGCGTCAAAGTGAGGTGATTGACAAGCACCCAACGTTTGACCCCGTGGCCCTGGGAGTGCACGTGTGCATGCAGCCATGAGTTCAAAATCGATTCAGATTTTTTTTTGGGGGGGGGGGAAGTGTCAGTCATAACTTTGAATGATTGCTAAGAGACTTGTTGAGGACTAGCTGCATGTTCTGCTGCCAGATGGTCAGCAATCTAATATGTAGAAGAGGTCCTTCTCCTGTCTGGCTCTCAAGACTATGGAATGCTCCCCTGAAAGACATACATTGGTACTTCTAGACCAGAGGTGTCAAACTCGATTATATTGAGGGTCGCATCAGAGTTGGGTTTGACCATGGGGGCGTGGTGTGGCCAGGGTGGGGCTGGCCAGCTCGATGTCACTCATGTTGGGGGCACCTATGGCAGCATGAATGACTCCCGAGCCGCATTTTCACTGGCAGAGGGTTGCAGGAGGCTGTCACAGCCGGAAACAGAGATCAGGAGCCCATTTTCGCTGGCAGAGGCACTCACTGTTTACAGAGCAGCCCTGCAGGGCAGATCTAAGCACCCTGCGGGCCTTGAGTTTGACACCCTTGCTTTAGACTTATGACTGGGGTGGGCTTCAAAATGTTTAGCAAGGGGTTCTTTGCCTGGTTGCTGGGTGGATGTCGCAAGAAAACATCCTGGTGTTGTTTCTAGCCTAATCTTTGTTGCCCTGCTTACAGAAACTGCCTCTCCGGTTAACCCTAATGACATTGTAACAGCTTAGGTGAAGAGCCCATCGATGTGAGTGACGGTGAGTTGGCCATACCCACCCAATCACATGACCACCGAGCCACGCCTACCCAGCTAGTCATTAGGGCAGAGAACCAGTTGTTAAATTATTTAAATCCCACCACTGCCAGGGACATTGCAGCGGTCATAAATATTAGTCAGTTGACAAGCGGCTTTATTTTGATCAGGTGATCATGGGAAGGCTGCAATGTTCGTAAATGTGAAAAATGCCCATAAGTCCCTTTTTTCAGTGCTCTTGGTAAGTTTGAGCGGTCACTAAATGAAGAGTTTTAAGTCGAGGACTACCTGTATTATATTGGAGACTCTGTTAGGCAAACCAACAGCTATGGTCTTCAACCTTCCTTGCTAATCCTATTATTTAACATGGAATTATTCATTTTAGTTTGGGTAAACGGGGCTTATACGTTTGGGATAAATCACAAATTGTGTTTTGGGAAAGAGAACTATATAAGCCTGTTGCCAAGCATTTGAATTTTGATCGTATGACCAAGGGGATGCTTCCATGGTCGTAAGTATGAAAAATGGTCATAAGTCCACTTTTTTCAGTGCGGTTGTAACTTTGAGCCGTCACTAAATGAACTGTTGCAAGTTGAGGCCTACTTGTACTGAAAGTTCCCTAGTCATTTTGGTTGCTCCTCTATTTTAGATATTCTTTTCACCCGCTATAAAATCCTTTGGGGAGTGCAACCTCACCACAGATTTACATAAAAGCACTTAGAGGGGTTGTTTTTAATTAACTTTCTAGTGATTCCCTGCATAGAATTTGTCTTGTTTACGGTTGTGGCATGCTAGGTTGATCCGTTTGTCAAGATTTCCATCGGGAGTCCCTGATCCTTTTCTGATCAGTCTCATTATTGTGATTCATGATCTTTTATTTCAATATCAAAATGGACTTCTGGAAAAACTAATTGCTGACCCAAGCTTTTAAGGAATTCCTCCACATTCGTTTGGCAGGGGTCCACTTTGCTTCTAAAGATCTGCTTATTTAATATTTGTGTTCCTTTATAGAGCTCAATTATACTCCAAAATGCCACTCATTGCTCCAATTCATTTATACACTAAGTATCACAGGGGGATTATTATGGCGAGAAATCCATAATATTTATGGATACTGGCTGGCAGGAAGTCAAATACTATTCAGGGATACTGGCGATAAGCAACAACGCAGGCATTTGTATTTCCAAATAAATGCAGAATAACTATCCTTTTTTTAAAAAAAAATAAGAATTTGAATATTAAGTCTCTTTAGGAGCTGAAATTATTACATCGCCAACTAGGTCTTTAGCACCTCAGCAAGCAAGTCATGTTCTAAAAGCCAAATCTACGTATCATTATGTTCTGTCTGGAAAAGAAACCACTGAAACAGGCCTCTGATTCCAGCATCTTTTATCGATTCCCTACTGTTGTTTAATCATCCTTTTATTTATGTGTAAGTGAGCCATCCTAAGCAGTCTCAGAATAGCTTTTCTACAAACGTTTCTGAAATGTCACACAGCGAGCTGATTTAAGGTAAGCTAATGCTATGAAAATCACAATGACTTAAACAAGAATATTCATAAATGCTGCTATCAGTTTCCTGCAAATGCAATTACTGTGAAAGATTGTTGGTGATAATATAATATAGGGTAGTGTAGTGAAGTGAAAAGGAATGGGAGGGGAGGGGATGGAATAGAATAGAATAGAGAACCGGGATGGCGAATTAATGGCACGTGTCCCATCGCCCCAGGTCAGATCTCTGTGGTGTTTCTTTCGTGAGCTTCCATTTCCCTGCAAACGATGAAACAGAAGCTCATGAAAGAAAGAGATCTTACATCTTGCTATGTCCCTGCCTCCCACCAGCCAGGTGGTCTTCAGTACTTTGAATGATTGCTAAGAGACTTGTTGAGGACTAGCTGCATGTTCTGCTGCCAGATGGTCAGCAATCTAATATGTAGAAGAGGTCCTTCTCCTGTCTGGCTCTCAAGACTATGGAATGCTCCCCTGAAAGACATACATTGGTACTTCTAGACCAGAGGTGTCAAACTCGATTATATTGAGGGTCGCATCAGAGTTGGGTTTGACCATGGGGGCGTGGTGTGGCCAGGGTGGGGCTGGCCAGCTCGATGTCACTCATGTTGGGGGCACCTATGGCAGCATGAATGACTCCCGAGCCGCATTTTCACTGGCAGAGGGTTGCAGGAGGCTGTCACAGCCGGAAACAGAGATCAGGAGCCCATTTTCGCTGGCAGAGGCACTCACTGTTTACAGAGCAGCCCTGCAGGGCAGATCTAAGCACCCTGCGGGCCTTGAGTTTGACACCCTTGCTCTAGACTTATGACCAGGGGTGGGCTTCAAAATTTTTAGCAAGGGGTTCTCTGCTGTGGTCTTCAGATCTCTGCTGTGTATGCATGCGTTTGTATGGGCGTGCACCTTTCAGTTTGGGCACTTGGTGTCTAAAAGATTGGCCATCACTGATGTAGAATGACAGAGTTGGAAGGGACATTGGAGGTCTTCTAGTCCAACCCCCTGCTTAGGCAGGAAAGCCTATACCATTTCAGACAAATGTTTGTCCACCTTCTTCTTTAAAACTTTCAGTTTGTTTGTTTGTTTACATTTATTTATTTCAAACTTATTTGCCACCCAACTTGTGGTTTCGGGTGACTCTGAGCAGTTTCCGTCAGGATAAATGACGTATAACAAAGATTGTAAACGTAAAAGTGAATTAAAATTACAAAAAACTACAACAAGCTTAAAAAAAATAAAGAAGGGGTTTGGAGGAGAGAGATGGGTTGTCTCCTCAATTCGTGCGTCCTCTATTAGTGTATGAATTGCCTCCAGACCGCACCTTTCAGGATCCCATGCCGCCTGGCACATGAAGTGAAGAAGCTTCTTGGATGAGAAGCTGAACGTTTTCAAAGGAAAAACAAAACCAAACAAGAAAGTCCAGTTGCCCTTTGGAAAAAGCACCTTTGGGACAACCACGACCTGAATGATTGAGAACCTCCATAGATAGGTTTAAAAGACTTTCTTGAAGACTAAAAGAGACGGGATAGATGATACCTTCTGTGGTCAGATATTCTACAGCAGCCCCCAGGCCATGGCCGATTTGGAAGTGGACCACGCAAGTGGTGGGCCAGCACACACGCAGGCAGCTTGACTCACACAGCTGACAGGCCGTTACACATGTATACTCACATCGGACCATTGCTTGCATGGGCCAATTTTCCTCTCCCCCCACCCCATGAAGAGTTGGGGACCGCTGTTCTAGAGTGCAGGAACCCTCAGGGCCAAACTTTACATGATAGGAACATATTTAAGAGTCATTAAAGCAGGACGCTAAATAATGCCTAATGGTTAGAACTCTGTAGTAGATGAGGGGACAAACATACCAACAGAAGAGAATATTTGTATCTTGGGGTTGAAATGAGGAAACCTTGCTGATCTCTGAGAGTTGTTTATTTGCAGATGTTTTATTACCCAACTAAGTAGCATCATCAGCGCTTGGCTTTGGTTAAAGTAGATCTAATGGGTCTTGTTCAGACCCAAGATAGGAACAAGATCAGTTCAGTTCTTAAGTATGAAGGAAATATTTAAGTTTCCAATAGCCTACCATCTTCCTGGTGCATTGATGCTACAGCTCCTAGAATTTCCTGCCAATTCAGAATTTAAGATCCAACAAGTTAGGAGGCGATAGATTGAAGACAGCGGGGTAAGGTTATGGAACAAAATAAATAAGCAAGCAATTTTTTAAAAAAAAACTAATATATTCTAGATTCCATGTGTTCAACTGCAGCATTTTGCCCTACCTTGACTTCATCACACTGGAAAAGATGGAGGTCTGCTTTGCTTTGCGATGGCTCTTTGCACACCAGAGCAAGGATGGAGTCATAGTTGCATGAATTCATCACAGCCTGGCAATGCTGTATTGTGTTCAAGGGGAAGTTCTCAAGTTCATTCTGAAATGCAAATGGGAGGAAGAAGTGGGACATACAAAATTCTTCAACATGGTTAAAATCCTTTCTCTCGTCTTCCCAATATATTGGTACCTCCAAAATAGCAATAGCACTTAGACTGATATATCGCTTCATAGACTTATATATCGCTTCATAGTGCTTTTACAGCCCTCTCTAAGCAGTTTACAGAGTCAGCCTATTGCCCCCAACAATCTGGGTCCTCATTTTACCTACCTCGGAAGGATGGAAAGCTGAGTCAACCTTGAGTCGGCGAGATATACTATGGCTCAAGATATGACAACAGGAAAGAAGTGAGGGGAAAAATAATATAAATCTAGAAGCCAGAAAGATGGATTCTCTGATTTCCCCTCCCCCCACTATTTCTGAGAGTATTTCATGAATGAGAATATGAGCTTTTGACATTTTTCAAAGAAGAAAACATCAGTGAAATTCTCACAGCTGGAGAATTTCTTCCTCCCTGGCAAAATTGAGAAAAATTGTCCATACATTGAACATAAATCCAACTTCTCTGCTCACAACTTCTCTGGGAGTGGGGGCCCAGAGGGTGGCAGAAGGCCGTCATGACTGAAAACAGAGCTTGGAAGCCCATTTTTGCTGGCAGAGCAATAGGGCCACCACAGATGCCCCCTTTGACATCAAGCTCGCCACACCCACCCTGGCCACACCCACCCCAGTCCCCCAAGGTCAACACAACCCTGATGCGGCCCTCAATGAAATCGAGTTTAGACACCCCTGCTCTAACCTTGCTTAAGATCTTCGCCCAACTCTGCCAACACGTCAACTTTATTCCTGAGTCTTTACCTTGGATTCTAAGTCCACAAGACTGACAGCTTTGTCATCGACTTGAAGAATCATGTCTTGTGTCCAGACCTTGCCTTTGGCATCCAGGAGTTTTAGCTTCCTTATTCCATCATCAACCGTGATCATGGCTTCTTTCCGATCCAGAACAAAAGTAGTCAGGTGCTGTCAGGTTGGCAAAAGAGAAGAAGGACATGCAGGTTTACAAAAGGATCAGCAGAGCAGATACTTAAAACTTTAGGATTGATTCTTTTTGGAAAAGCAAAACACATTGCTTACCAAATAAAATGGAGAAAGAACCAACCCCCCACCCACAAAAAACCCCAGCTATTTCTATCTATGGATATATCTGGTGTGCATAAATAAAATAAGATAAAATAAAAATAATTAAAAAAATCTTACCTCCACATGGTATTGTGTTATCTCTGAAATGCTGCTGATGCTGTCTCGTGCATAATTCTTCCTTTGCTCTGGTTTTTATCAAAAAAAATGGAAAAAAGATGACATTAGAATATTAAGTTTATTTAAAAATATCGATGGATGGAGAGCTGTGATGGCACCAGTTGCTTATCCCTGAATTAAGATTATAAAAATAATAAATATCATTCAATAGGCTTTTAATCTTGATTCACCAGCTGACCGTATTTTTCAGACTATAAGACGCACCGGTGTATAAGATGCACCAAGATTTCGAAGCGGTAAGTAAGAAAAATATGTTTTTGTCCTCTCCGGCCCCCAGGAGCCCTCTGCAGGCTTCAGATGGGCTGAGGAAAGGCAAAAACACCCCCGTTTTTCACCGAAACAGGGACATTTTTCCCTTCCCCCAGCCCTGCTGAAGCCTGCAGAGTGCTTCTGGGGGGTGGGGGAAGGCAAAAACACCCCCATTTTTGTGAAAAATGGCCCATTTTTTGCCCATTTTTCACAAAAATGGGATGCGGGGATTGGGCTTCGGGAGGCCAAAAATGGCTGTATTCAGTGTATAAGATACACCAACATTTCCATGCTCTTTTAGGGGGGCTGCGTCTTATACTCCGAAAAATACGGTAAGCCACAGGGTGGTTACTTTAGTTTTGGCTTCATAGAGTAAGCGAAATGTGCCACGATGACTTGTAAACTTTTAGAACTTAGCACGTTGGATGAAACCAATAAATTGGGGCTTATTCAAAAAGTCATAATTAAATAAGCCACAGCTTAGCCAGGTGTGTGAACTAGATCGCCGTGGTTACCTGATGACCTTCCGGATTGTCTTAAGGTGGTAAATCAAATCACTGGCTACACTCCACAGACTGTTTGTATATTTCAGTTTGCTTGTCACGGACTAAAGTTGGAACTGTCTACTGTGGCCTGCAATCAGTTACACTCATGATGAAGGTCTCCCACTTTAAATTTCACCATGTTATTGCAATATTCCCAATACAGGTAGTCCTCCACTTGCAACCACTCATTTAGTGGCCGTTCAAATTTACAACAGCACTGAAAAAGTGTGACCAAGGGCCAGTTTTCACATCATCGTTGCACCATCTCCATGGTCACGTGATCAAAATTTGGGCACCTGGCAACTGGCATGTATTGATGGCAGCTGCACTATCCCTGGGTCACGCAATCCCCATTTATAGCCTTCCCAGCCAGATTCTGACAAGCCAAGACAATGGGAGAAGCTGGGTTCGCTTAATGTCCATATGCTTCACTTAGCAACTGCATGATTTGCTTTAACAACCATAGTTTTTAAAAAAGTCATAAAATGATTTAACAGCTGCCTCGCTTAGCAATAGGATGTTTGGGTTCATTTGTGGTTGTAAGTCCAGGACGATGTAAAATATTGTTTTCAAGAGGAAATGATAATTAAAACCTACCTGCTAAATTTTCCACCAGATTGTAAAGTATTTTTTTCATCTGGGTTCCAGGCACTGCCTTATTAAAGCAGCTTATAATGATATCTTTAGATTTAAATTTTTAAATTTAACAGAATTGGAAGGGACCTTGGAGGTCTTCTAGTCCAACCCCCTACTTAGGAAAGAAACACTACACCACTGCTTTGCTTTAGCAGTAAAATCACACCATCCTACACCTTTAGAAACTCTCTGGACTGCTTCATATACAGAAGCTCTAAAGTGATTTAAAGGGCCAATTTACCAGATCTTCTCTTGCCAACAGCAAGAGCCAACAGCTCTCCAAATTCAGAGATGGGCAAACTCAACCCTCCCAAGATGCCTGGCTGTGAATCCATTGCTGCCTTTTCATAAGCAATGAAAATAGCAGTCTTCACACACACAACACATAACTTGAGAAGAAACATGCCATCTGGGAAGGGGGGGGGGGAATCAAACGAAAGAGAAGCAAATGACACCACAAGCCAATCACTTTTACTATTTTATTTGAAATCACACTTCACCCTGAACCTGAATTAACAAAGCGCAGTTGCTGGGCCTGTATAATATACTGTGCCCATCCGAATACAAGTAAAGCATACCTCACTGCTTAATAGAAATGTCTAATTCAATAACAGTAACAGAGTTGGAAGGGACCTTGGAGGTCATCTAGTCCAACCCCTGCTCACGCAGGAGACCTATACTAGGGATTCAAACCGCCGAACTAAAGAGAAAACTTTAAGCAAAAGATACTGAAATGTAAATTATATATTCATTGTGTGTATCTGAATGTGTGTGTATATGTATCTGTACATCTATACTGTGTATGTATACTGTATGTATGCACGCGCACACACACACACACATATCTATGTGGATGGATGGATGGATGGATGGATAGTATAAGTGTAATCTTTATTGTCATTGTACTTAAATACAATTGGTTAGCTAGATAACTAGATAGATGCTAGATACATAGATAGATAACTAGATATAGACAGACAGACAGACAGACAGACAGATGCATGAACCCTGATATATATAAAGGGTTCCCCTGTCTAGTCATGTCAAACTTTAGGAGGTGATGCTCTTCATTTCTTAGCCAAGGGGGCCAGAGCTGTCCGAAGACAATTTCCGTGGTCACATGGCCAGCATGACTATAAGCCAAGGCACATGGAACACTGTTACCTACTCACCGAAGTGGTACCTATTTATCAACTTGCATTTGCATGTTTTTGAACTGCTAGGTGGGAGGGAGCTGAGGCAAGTAATGGGAGCTCACCTCAGTGCACACAGCTCAGGTCTCAAACGTGGAATGTCAGCTTTCCAACTGACAAGCTCAGCATCTTTAATCACTGAGCCATCGTGCCCCTACTCTCAGTGTGTATGTGTGTGTGTGTGTGTGTCTGTCTGTGTATTATATACATGCACACAGTATGTGTTTGTGTATGCATGAAAGCTCCTATATAAAGCCTTACAGTGAACAGCCGCCACATTTCATTACATGATCCATAGCTGGTCAAAGTTAATAAACGATTCTTTCATCAGTTGCTATAGTATCAATGCTGCATGCTTTAATCCTAACCCTTAGTCTGTCATTTCTGATCCATTACTTCATTTATTAAATTTATCACTTCTTTTCACCATGGCACTCATAGCAATTAATAATAAAACCCAGTCAATAGTGGAGGATACGTTCACGTAGACAAAAGGCAGGGCTTTCCTAGATATTTTCAAATTAAGTTTGCCGTAATCGAAATGGAAAGTACTAAACAATACTCCAAGAAACAATGGATGATGACAGGACTGTCCTCGGTGTCCTAGATTCCTCTCAGCATATTAGAAGGCAACGACAAGATCCCGTCAACAATTCTATTGACATGTGAATTTTACCACATCCAATATTTTTCAAATCTTCATTTTCCTCCTTTAATGTGGGGCAAATAATGTGACTGAGGTACATCTTTCTAGGAAATAGGTATCTGTTTTCCCAAAACAGCCCAATGAAAATAATTTCCATCCCAAAAATTGAATATAGCCTTTAAACATCCATTACTAGAGGTGGTATAATCATTTCCTAAAAATAACATCCTGCCCAAAGTTTCTTGAGGAGTAAATATAAGCAGGCAGGCATCAGTTAGTGACAATGAGATACAGGTAATCTTCAACTTACAACTATTCGTTTAGCAACTGTTCAAAATTTAAAACATACTGGGGGGAAACGTGATTTACAACCGGTTGTTGCATTTACAATCATTGCAGCATCCCCACGGCGACATGATCAAAATTCAGGCGCTTGGCAACCAGCCTTATATTTTTGAGGGTTGCAATGATCTGAGCGTAGTTGATTGCCATTTGTGGCCTTCCCAGCTAACCAAAAAGAAAAGCCAATGGGAGGAGCCAGATCCACTTAACAACACCCTGGCTCACTGTACAGCTGCCTTGAAATTAGCAATGAAAATTCAGTTCCCAGTTGCAGTTGTAAATCAAGGAATAACTGTATGTAAAGCCAGTTTTCTATTATTCTAGGGCAGTGTTTCCCAACCTTGGCAACTTGAAGATGTCTGGACTTCAACTCCCAGAATTCCCCAGCCAGCATTCGCTGGCTGGGGAATTCTGGGAGTTGAAGTCCAGACATCTTCAAGTTGCCAAGGTTGGGAAACACTGTTCTAGGGCAGTGATGGTCAACCTTTTTGTCGTCGCGTGCCCAAAGCGCTTGTGTACAGCACATGTGCATGTGCTCACCCCTGTAACGCAATGCGCACATGACATCCCCCCGCCCCCTGAACATGCAAATGCGGCACCCACCTCCTGCATGCCCCGTTTTGGGCCTAGCAGGCCTCCCTGCAGCCTCGTGGGACCAAACACAGGCCGAGTGGGGGGCACGCATCCCCCCTGTGCCTACTTTTGGGCCTAGCAGGCCTCCCTGTAGCCTCGTGGGACCAGAAACGGGGCATGGGGGGAGAGCCCAACCCCCATCTTTCACATATGCGTATGCGACCTCCATGCATGCTCCCACATGCGCCCCACACATGCGTGGCAGAGACCCAAAAATCAGCGGGTTGTCGGGAGGCTCGCGTGGATGCGCGATGGAGCTGTGCTGGGCCGACAGCTCACGTGCCCGCAGAGAGGCTCACCATCATGGTTCTAGGGAGATTGTGAATAGAAGAGGCAACAGAATTGAACTCAAGAGTGTATGTAAGGTGGACCTTCAGCCTTAACTGGCCGAGACAATCACATATTGTAATATCAAAGGGTTTCAGATCTGATAGTACAAAAATAAAAGTTCCGCTCAAGCCATGCTGGTTACAATGAGAAGGTTAAGCCAGACAAGGACACTGCCATGTTCAGTCAAGTTTTTTTGACTATAAATCACAAATCTATCGTGATTGATGTAATGGCAAATCTATAGTGATTGATGTCTACGTTTAGTTTTTGTTTGAGAACTGTGAATTAAATAAATATGTGCTTTTCAGTTGCATTTTGCCTGAATGTTGCATTCTTTATTTCATTCGATCAGAAATTATTTTTAGAGCATTTTTCAACTCAAGTTCTTCAGGAGGGCCATGTTGCTGTCTCTCCATATCTTCAATTAGGCATTGAGATAGGCCATCCTCACCAAAATGGCGCCTATGCCAAATGATACCCACAGGGCCTCCAAATTAAAACAGCAGATTTCAACTGTCAGGAAATAATTCAGGTCTCCCATGTTTAGCGGTACTCACATTTTCTAGGCAATTTTGTAACACGGCTCACAATATGTTGTGAGCTTCCTATATTTTATTGGTGCCTTTTGGGTTTGTTTGTGAGATCGCACCATGGGGCATGGCGGAAAAAGAGCTGTCAATGTCTGTTTATTTATGTACTTCTTGCGTGAGGTATTTAAATCCTATACACATAATATTTATCTCCTCCACTGTGGAGCTTGGGAAAAAAGTTTGCAGGGTCCAGCTCCTGAGTTTTATGCTACAGCACTGCTTTTCAAATTGGAAACTTTAAGATATGTGGAATTCAAGTCCCAGAATTCCCTTGCTGGCTGGGGAATTCTGGGAATTGAAGTACACCTCCCGTAAGGTTTCTTACTTCTGAGCAGCACCGTTTCATAATTTAGTACCCTAGACTTCTTTAGCTATAATTCTTATACTCTTCTCCAGTATGGTATATGACAGGAGCCCCCAAACATTTGAGTGCCAAGAAGCAGTTCCATGGAGGACAGTTTTTCAACAGATCAGGGTGAGCGTGGTTTCACACATTCCCTGGATCTTGTGTGTGCTTCGCTTGCTTGTCTGGCCCGGTTCCTGGCAGGCCACAGACTGGTGCTGGTCTGAGGACCTGTAATACGGAATGTGATAGCAACTGTATATTCAGAAGATCAGAGTGTCTGATCTGGGCAGAGTGCCTACGATTATTATTTTCTGAAAAGTACAGCAAGCCAAGGATTTAGTTCCAAAGGTGCTTTTTCGGAGGGGCGACTGATTAATACAATACAGTAGCAGAGTTGGAAGGGACCTTGGAGGTCTTCTAATCCAACCCCCTGCCTTGGCAGGAAAGCCTATACCATTTCAGACAAATGGCTATCCAACATCTTCTTAAAGACTTCCAGTGTTGGAGCATTCACAACTTCTGGAGGGAAGCTGTTCCACTGATTAATTGTTCTAACTGTCAGGAAGTTTCTCCTCAGTTCTAAGTTGCTTCTCTCCTTGATTAGTTTCCACCCATTGCTTCTTGTCCTGCCCTCATTTGCTTTGGAGAATAGATTGACTCCCTCTTCTTTGTGGCAACCCCTGAGATATTGGAACTCTGCTATCATGTCTCCCCTAGTCCTTCTTTTCATTAAACTAGACTGGACTTTCTTGTTTTTTCCTTTGAAGACATTTTGCTTCTTATCCAAGAAGCTTCTTCAGCTCCGACTGGATGGTGGGGAACGGAGCCAGTCAGAGCTGAAGAAGCTTTTTGGATGAGAAGCGAAACGTCTTCAAAGAAAAACCAGAAAGTCCAGTGTCCCAAAGGTGCTTTTTCAGGAGTCAACTGGACAATCTTGGGTTTTTTTTTCTTTTGAAGCCATTTTGCTTCTCATCCAAGAAGCTTCTTCAGCTCTGACAGGATAGTGGGGAATGGAAGGATTTATATTCCTTGCAGAGAGCTGGTCATTTGCATCCTTTTAGAATATAAATCCTTCCATTCCCCCACTATCCTGCCAGAGCTGAAGAAGCTTCTTGGATGAGAAGCAAAATGGCTTCAAAAGAAAAAAAAACCCCAAGATTGTCCAGTTGCCTCCTGAAAAAGCACCTTTGGGACAACCTTGACTTGGATGACTGAGAATCTCCACAGACACGAAAGATTTAGTATAACTTCCCCCTCCCTATTCACTGATGCTTTACAAGGGCTTCACTATCAATGTCCTTCCATGTCTCGCACTTATATTTAGGAAGCTCAAACTTGCCCCATCGGAAAATTTCTCAGTCATTTTGGTGTCTAACAATCCATTATTAAAACATTAGAAGCATTTGATTGGGTCAACATGTTGAAATATTATCATTTGAGTGGACTTCCCCCCCCCCCAAAAAAAAATTCGTACTGAAAATGCGCATGCATACACACACATACCCACACACACAACCAGAGCAACAAAGCCTGTTGTCGTCTGCTACCTTTCTTGATTTTTTGCTTGGATGACGATCTGAAGAAATAAAACCCATCTGCTCCCGAGAATTATCATTTTTCAAAAGAAAGGAGGAAAAGAAGGAACATTTAAGATCCGTCCTATACACAGTGATTATTTCCATTTGGGAAGATGTCAAGGCAATAGCGTTGACATATAGACTGGCAATGAAAAATTGGTTTGTCACACACAAAGCTCTAAAGAACAAAGAAAAGAAAGAAGAGCTTTATTAAATGCAACATGCAGTCACAGGCTTTTAATAAGGAACAGTTTGCGGATCAAATAGAAATCAACCTGTGTTTGCTAAAAACTGTGCAGGCAAGAAAAGCAGGCTCCCACGACAGATTTGACATTTCCTGTGTTTTATGATTCATTACTTTATTATTCTTTATCTGTCCTTTACAAAATGTTGCTTATTCTGAATGGTGGGAATGGTGTCACGCCTACAAACAGTATACATAATATTATTGTTGGTGTTGATCTTGAACCAATCCACCCTACAACTAGAAAAACTTCGTCCTCCTTAAAACCCTACAACTGTCCCCCTTGATATCTGCCTGTAATCCAATTGTCCGACTACAAGCAAGACTGCTTAGCAGTTTTCTACCAATGTATAAAAAAATCCCCCGTTCAGTTCTTTTGTTCCATTTCTGTCTAGATTACTGAAGGTTGGGAAATAAAAGGCAGCTTTTGAACTTTCATCTACTATATTTTTCGGAGTATAAGACACATTTTTTCCGTCAAAAAAGAAGGTAAAAATCTGGGTGCATCTTATACAGCATTTTAGGCCTCCCGAAACATCGCCTCCTTTGCAAAAATGGCCATGCATTAGGAGGCTTTCAGAGAACTTCTGGGGGCTGGGGAGGCCCAGAAATGAGTGAAAAACAGGCCACTTTTTGCTCATTTTGCCCCCCTCCCATCAGCACTCTATAAGCCTCCTAAAGGCTATGCATGCCCCTTTTTTGGCGAAAAACGGGACCGTTTTTTCAAAAAAACAGACCGTTTTGGGGAGGTCTGCAGAGTGCAAAAACTTTTTTAAAAAATTTGCCTCTTCAAAATCTTGGTGCGTCTTATACTACACTGAGGCAAAGTTATGTACTTATAAGAAGTCTTCCAGGATCAATTTAAGCCCTGTTGTTAATTACAAAACCCTTCAGTGTATATCAGATACTCTCTGGCCAAAATTAAATTCATCTGTCTAGTCTCATTCATCTTCAGAAGACCTGCTGAGAATTATCTTCCCATCCAAGAAGTACGTGGGGTGTGGGCTAGATCAGTGGTCTGCAGCCTTAAACGCTCAGAGCCATTTGGACCTGTTTCCCACGGGGGAAAAAAACACCAGGAACCACAAAATCTGGCTGGGTGTGGCCAATTCAATGTCACTCCCACCTAGTCATATGATCCCCCCAGCCACGCCTACCAATTTTGTGGGTCCTGGTATTTTTGGGGGGTGGGAAATGGGTCTCTCTCTCTCTCTCTCTCTTCTCTCCCCCCCCTCTCTCTGTCTGTTCTCTCTGTGTTCTCTTCTCTCTCTCTTTCATTCTGTGTCGCTTCTCTCTCTCTCACACTGTGTCTTCTCCATGTGTCTTCTCTGTGTGTGTCTTCTCTATCTCTATCTCTGCGTCTTCTCCCTCCCTCCCCTCCCTCTCGCGCGCGCCAGAGCAGAGGAGCAAAAGAGCCACATGCGGCTCTGGAGCTGCGGTTGACGACACCTGGCCTACATGGTAAACTACTTGTGAGGCCCGATGCAACTTCAGATCTAATTAATTGTTGGCTAAACACTCATCTTGTGAAAGGGAGGAGAAAAGAGGTATATATAATTTGTATATTTGCTGTACAGGTAATCCTTGATTTACAACCACAATTGGGAACAAATTTTCCACTGCTAAGAAAGGTCACGATTAAGAGAGCCACTCCCAATTTCACAATCTTTTGTTTTTGCCACGGTTGTTAAGCAAATCACTGCCGTTGTTAAATGAATCTTGCCATCATTAATAATAATAATAATAATATATTTATTTCTAAGCCGCGCCCTCTCCCGAAGGACTCGGGGCGGCGTACAACAAAACATTCGAAATAAATATGCAAACAAAACAAACATATAACAAGGTACACTAAAACATACATACATATATATAAGGAGGAGATCGATTAATAAAAACAATTAAAATACTGTATCTAAAACCCCTAGAAATTAAATGTAATTAAAATACCCAGTTAAAAACCCGTCAGGAGCGATATGGCTAAATCAAAGTTGAGCCAGGCCAGCTGCTTGGAATAGGTGGGTCTTAAGCTTAATACGGAAGGAGCGGAGGTCGGAGGTATTCCTAATATCCGGAGGGAGGTCATTCCACAGGGCTGGGCCCGCCACAGAGAAGGCTCTACTCCTAGGCGCCGCCCCACGACATTGTCTAGCGGACGGCACCTGGAGGAGCCCCTCTCTGTGCGAGCGAATTGGTCGCAGGGATGTATGGGGCAGAATACGATCCCGCAAGTAACTAGGTCCTAAGCCATGGAGCGCTTTAAAGATAGTTATCAAAACCTTGAAACGCACCCGATAGGCCACAGGAAGCCAGTGCAGCTCGCGCAGGAGCGGTGTCACGTGGGAGTACCTAGTACTCCCCATAATTACCCGCGTGGCAGCGTTCTGGACCAACTGCAGTCTCCGGGTGCATTTCAAGGGAAGCCCCATGTAGAGAGCGTTACAGTAGTCCAAGCGAGACGTCACCAGCGCATGAGTGACTGTGCGCAAGGCATCCCGGTCCAGTAGGGGGCGCAATTGACGCACCAGGCGAACCTGGTGGAACGCCCCCCTTGCCACGGCTGTCACATGGTCATCCATGGACAGCCGGGCATCTAGGAGGACGCCCAAATTGTGCGCCCGCTCCACGGGGGCAAGATGGATGCCCCCAATGGCCAATGATGGAATTAATTGGCTGAACCGGGGGGCTGGTACCCACAGCCACTCCGTCTTGGAAGGGTTGAGCTTGAGTCGGTTGTCATCCATCCAGATCCGTACGGCTTCCACACACCGGGACATCACTTCGATGGCCTCGTTGGGGTGGTTCGGGGTGGAAAAGTACAGCTGAGTATCGTCAGCGTACAGATGGTATCCCACCCCGAAACCACGGATGATCTCACCCAGCGGCTTCATATATGTGTTGAACAGGAGTGGCGAGAGGACCGACCCCTGTGGCACCCCACAGGTAAGGGGGCGTAGGGTCGACCTCTCTTCTCCTGTCAATACACGCTGCGTCCGGTCAGAAAGGTAGGAGCCGAACCACCGCAAAACGGTGCCCCGGACCCCCAGCCCCTCCAGCCGGCGCAGCAGGATACCATGGTCGATGGTATCAAAAGCCGCCGAGAGGTCTAATAGGACCAGGATAGAGGAACAACCTCTATCTCTGGCCCTCCAGAGATCATCCACCAACGCGACCAAGGCCGTCTCCGTGCTGTGGCCGGGGCGGAAGCCGGACTGGCGCGGGTCTAGATAGTCATTTTCCTCCAGATGTCGTGGAAACTGGTAGGCCACCACACTCTCTACAACCTTCGCCAAGAAGGGAAGGTTGGAGACAGGACGATAATTAGCCAGCTCCAAAGGGTCCAGGGAAGGCTTCTTGAGCAAGGGTCTCACCACCGCCTCTTTCAAGGCGGCCGGGAGAGACCCCTCTCCCAACGAAGCATTCACTAGGCCCAGGAGCCAGTCTCGTGTAACTTCCCAGGATGCCAGTACAAGCCAGGAGGGACACGGGTCCAATAAACATGTGGTGGGTCGCAGTCGTCCACGCAATCTGTCCAAATCCTCGATGGCAACCGAGTCAAACTCCTCCCAGATAGAAACCTCAAGACTCGCCATGGGCGTCTCCACTGGATCACTGACAGGAACCCAGTCTCTCCGGATTTGAGCGATTTTATCCTGCAGATATTTACCAAATTCCTCTGCCCTGCCCTGTAGAGGGGCCTCCCGCGGCCTCTGAAACAAGAGGGAGCGGGACACCCGAAACAGGGCGGCAGGGCGGTTCTCCGCGGATGCAATGAGAGTGGCACAGTATTGACGTTTGGCCATTCTCAATGCCACAAGGTACGTCCTTAAATGGGCTCGTACCTGTGTTCGATCAAATTCGGAGCGAGAGGATCTCCAACGACTCTCTAGACGTCTCTTGCGGCATTTCATCACCCTCAGCTCCTCGGTAAACCAAGGGGCCAGGGTGGATCGTTGCCGCCGGAGAGGCCGCAAAGGCGCCATCCGGTTCAAGGCCCCGGTAGTTGCATTATTCCACGCAACCACCAGGTCCCCTACCCGGGGGCGGGTCAAGGTTACAGGAGGTGGCCCAAGCTCCCTCTGGAACCTATCAGGTTCCATCAGGCGCCTGGGGCGGAACCATCTGGAACTTTCTTGTTCCGCCTCCCTGCGGCGGGGGGTAGCACCAGGGAAGTCAAGACGAAGGAGTGAGTGGTCTGACCATGACAGGGGAGTGATGGTTAAGTCACCTCCTCCCAGATCACTCAGCCACTGGCCAGAGACAAAAACAAGGTCCAGAGTGTGACCTCCCTCGTGTGTTGGGCCCTGAATCATTTGAGTCAGGTCCATGGCTGTCATGGAAGCCATGAACTCCCGAACCCCCTCTGTTGCTTCTCCCACCGACGGCAGGTTGAAATCCCCCATCACTAAAAGTTTGGGGGTCTCAACCGCCACCGATGCGATCAGCTCAAGGAGTTCAGGCAGGGCCGCTGATGTATAGCGAGGAGCCAGGTATACTATCAGCAGGCCCAACTGTCTCCCAGGCCCCCATTTCACAACAAGGGTTTCACATCCGGACGTCTGTGGCACAGTAGACTCCCTCGGCTCTAGATCCTCCCGAATAATTGCTGCCACCCCACCGCCCCTTCCCTGGGCCCGGGGCTGGTGAAATGCTCGGTATCCTGGTGGGCACATTTCCACTAGGGGACGACCTCCCTCGTGGCCCAACCAGGTCTCCGTTATTCCCGCGAGGTCCGGCTCCCCCTCTAAAATTAGATCGTGAATGAGGGGGGCCTTGTTAACAACGGACCTCGCATTGCATAACAACAGCCTTAGGCCTTGGGTCTGTGACTCTTGACCACCTAGAACGCGGGGGTTGGTACAAGCGACCGGGTGTAACCAGCAACCACGGTCTCCCAACCGACTGTAAGTTCTTAAATTGTCCTCGTATCTGCCCCTCCCTGCGACTGTTGGAATTAAAGAGCCCTGTATAGGAATGGTGTCCTCCCCCTCCTCCTCCCTTCCGCCCCTTCTGCTCGCGACCGCACCTGGGGGCCCGGCTCTCACATCGCTCCTGATCTGAGACCCACCCGCCCCACAACCCCTGAAACCCCCCCCCCTACAAATATTTAAAAAACAACTAACTAAAAACCCCCTGAGTCTCCGCTTCCTCCACCTCTCGGGATTAATAAATCCGTCATCAAGGTGGGCCCTTGAAAGGGCGGAGGGCCACACCTGCGAGTGGGGGGACTCTCGCAGTAGGATAAGGTCAGACCTTGAGTACATAAAACGTTAAAAAGTTCGCCGTCGGGGCTTGGGGTCTGCGCTGAAGATGTCATGATCCAATAAAAATTTGAAGAACACAATCGCAGCAAAACAGAATAGTCCAGTCATTAAGCTTAGATGGGGGGGTAATAGTAATGGATTGGTTAGATGACAATCAAGAGGTGGGGGCGGTGGGTGGTGGGTGGCAAATGGCAAGGGGTAGTTGGACTGTAGTTGGAAATAGGCAGGGAGCAGATGGTCAATCAGCAGTGAATCGTATAGGGTAGGCAGAGGTCTTCTAAGGCTCACGCAGATGGAACCCGAGCCGTTGTTAATAACTAGTTTAATAAATAGTCAGTAGGGGGGGGTAGGTGGGGTGCAGTCAAATGCACGATGACAAGGCCTCCTGGCACTCCACCAACAAAATTCCCCCCTCCTGCCTCTATGCAGCCTCCTAAATCATAGTCGTGGTCCTATTCCTCCCAGGTCCTAGGCTTTCAATCCTGCCTTGGCCTGTAACTGCGAATTTGGCCCCCAAAAAACCACCATTCCAGGCCCCAGCGCCGCTCCCACCGGCCTCTCATCGGCCTCCAGCTTCCTTCTCCAACTTCCTTCCTTCAGCATCCTTCCTTCCTTCCTCCAACTCCTTCTCGGCCTATCCAACCAGTCTTTACCGGCCTCAAAAGTCATGGCCGGTCTCCAATCATCGCAAATTCAGCCAATATGGATTTTAACCTTTTCAAACCTTTTCAGACCTCCCATAACTCCCACAGCTGCCTCTCATAACAAGCTGCAGGCCGAGGGATTTGGCGTCCGGCGCTTCCAGCCTTCGCCCCCTCAATCCACAATCCTTGATGGTCCTAGGTTACCAGCCTCCAACCTGAAATCCAAAATCCAAATTCGGCCTTGCTGGTATCGGCCCGCCTCCTCGCACTCCGTCCGCCATTTCGAGACCGTCTGCCTCTCCTTCCATCAGCTCCGAACGCAGACGGTCTCTCTGCGACTTCCCCGGGCGCCTCCCTCCATCGGCTGCATTTTTCGGCTGCGTTTTCAGTCCTCAAGTTCTTCCCAGGGACCCAGCTACCCTGGAAGACCCATTCGGGTCATAAAAAGACCAGGGTAGCTGTTTACTGGGGGGCCCGACCCCCATGCTGGAAAAGGGGGCCGGCAGCACTCCTAATCCCCCGGAACACGCCCCGCAAAGCACGGAGCTCTATCGGCCGACCGCCATTCCTCCGGAAGCTCCTCCTCCTAGCTCAATTAAAAGAGAATCTTGCTTTCCCCAATGACTGCTCATCGGAAGCTGTCTGGGAAGATGACAAAAATAATCCCAAATATTGACAGGAATAAATACATGTGGTTGCCAAGTTCCAGATTTTGAACATGTGACTGTGGGAATAGTTGTAAGTGTGAGGACCGATCTTAAGCCACTTGTTTTCAATGCCGTTGTAACTTCAAACAATAGTAAATGAATGGTTGTAAGTTTAGTACCACCTGTACACAGTGTAGACTCTTTAGAATGGGATGGGTTAAATAGATAAACGAATAGCAATTTAATTTCTATGGCACACACACACACACACACACACATGCAGATGCTATAGAATGCAATGCCTGATGACTCTAAATCAGGGGTGGCAAACTCAAGGCCCGGGGGCTGGATCCGTGGCGTTTCCACCACCAAAAATGGGCTCCCGAATTCTGATTTCACTGGCAGATCGTTGCAGGAGGCCATGGCAGTCGAAAACAGAGCTCGGGAGCCTGTTTTCATTGGCAGAGCGCTCGGGCCGCCACAGGTGCCCCCGACAGGAGTGATGTCAAGCTGGCCATGCCCACCCCGGCCATGCCTCCCCTGCCCCCCAGGTCAAACATAACCCTGATGCGGCCCTCAATGAAATCGAGTTTGACACCCCTGCTCTAAATCATTTTTCTATAACTTCAGCCCACCGAGCTTAATTAAGACTTTGCATTCATGATCCAATTATAAGCTCAGCATTGGCTAGTGAATCTTACCGTACAAAGCTTTTGCGCTTGTCTTTGAGCTCTGATCCTTGTCCCTTGAAGAAAATGTTGGTGATCCATATCCGCTGCAAGGCAAGAAAGAGGTCAGATGTTTAGGTGTGCCTTTTTTCTGGAAAAGTCAATCAATATACAACCAAGCTAAAATTCAAAGACTAACTGCACTGAGTGCAGATTTCAATAGTATAAGGATTTTGGCTTTCATGCTTCGGGTTCATATGGATCAGCTTAGCAAGGGTGAAATAATACACATAAAGTGTTCTAACCCAGGCTTCCTTAGAAAGCAAGAAGCAAAGTCTTGGTCCCAACAAAATCTCTTTTATTTACACAAGTGGGAATTCCTTTCATTCAGTCAGCAAGGCTTCAGCAAACAGTCTTTCAGAGGAATGTTTATCCACACGCACCTTATCTCGTTTAGAGCACGGCCAGGTAACTAGTTTCCAAACACTGGACAAAGCAAAACTTGGCACAGAGTCTCTTGTAATCACAAACAGAACTTTCCAGACCGAACGAACAAATTGTTTCCTGCAAAAGGCTCACTCCCCATTCATTCCTCTTTTGTTTCCTCTGGGAGGGGCCAATCACCTCCAAAGTGTGGCTTTACTCTTAAGTCGACCCTGCTTTCTTATTTGTCTTCTGGAAAGCACTGCACATGTGCACACTGGGAACAGCCTCCAGCTGTTCCTCTGCCTCACTGCTGTTTAGCTCCCGCTCTGCCTCCAACGCAGAGCCCTCCTCTGAGCTTTCCTCAACTCCCAGGACTCGCCCATGTTCCTCCCCAACCTCCTCACTGTCTTGCTCTGCTGCCAACTCTGCTGGCCGTCGGTGGGCCACAACAGAAAGTAGTTGCTGAGCAGAAATTCTAAAAAGAAAGAATTATATGTCACCATTCAGCTACTTAATTTTTTTTTTCAAATGAATGGGTATGCCTACTCAATTACCAGACAGTTTAAGGATCAATTTAACTTCAAAGAGATGAAGTCATAATGTGCCCTAAAACTATGTTACAATATTACTTTGGATCTGGAAAGAAATCTAAATAAGGACAATGAGCTATAATTCCTCTGATATAATCTGAAACAAACTATATTTTCTAAATGGCTCAAAGCCAACTAGGAAGAAGAGTTGGGGAGCAATCAGAAATTCTTAGAGAGCGCTATGTTAGAGACAGCCACCTTATATGCTAAATGATATTTAGAATTTACATGGCCAGTTTTAGAGCTGGTGGCCTATCTGTCTCCCGTTCTGCCTTTGAAAAACATGTATCAGATAACCAGAGAGCCTTGAAATGCTCTTTATACAACTTTTTTCATACAGCATAGAATCACGGGGCTGGAAGGAATCTCATCTTCTAACCCAACCCCATGCTTAAGAAGACCTTATAACATCCTGGTCAAGTGGTGGTCCAGTCTATTTTTGAAAAGCTCCAGGGATGGAGCATTCACAACTCTGGGAGGCAAACTGTTCTATTGGTTAATTCAGGGATAGTCAACCTTTTTATAACTACCGCCCACTTTTGTATCTCTGTTAGTAGTAAAAATTTCCAACCGCCCACCGGTTCCACAGTAATGGTGATTTATAAAGTAGGGAAGTAACTTAATTTTATAAAATTTATAAAGCAGAGTTACAGCAAACCCCTACCGCCCCACCATGAATGCTACCGCTAGTGGGCGGTAGGGAGCAGGTTGACTTACCACTGGGTTAATTGTTCTGTCAAAAAATTTATTCTTACTTCTAGGTTGGATCTCTCTTTAACAAACTTTCACCCGTTACTTCTTGTCTTGCCCTCTGATGCTTTGGAGAATAAGTCAATTCCCTCTTCTCTCTGACAGCCCCTTAAGTACTGTATTAGAAGACAATTGTCATGCTCCCTCCTAATCTTTCTTTTTGATAGATTCTTCTTCTTGTGCCACATCCGTCATTGGATGTTGGCGATCCTATTTTTAGCAACAGCCGCACAAAAAAGCGCTGTTGAATATTGTCCAAACCAATCCCTTAGATTTTGATTTGATAGATTAGACATGCATAATTCATTCATCATATGATTTGGCCTCCCAACAATAGCTTTGCAGATTTTGAACCTATTTAGGGAATTGCTCCTCAAACACATGATCATGAAAATAGAGACCATGCTATGTCATTTTTCACATATACAAATAACTGTTTCTGGTTATTCAAGCTAAGATCAAATGAATTTTCTTTGAGTAGGCTTCTAAGTGGGTTGGAAATGTGTTTAAGATCAGACAATATGAAGTTCTTCTTTCAAAAACCAATTAATACATACAGATAGACCATAATTACTACGGCAGAATTCTAAAGTTTAGCATGAGCCACCCACATATGCCCATCTGTTCTTGTTTTCTGTGTATAAGGAAAGCTTCTAACAATTATGGCTGCTGTTGGGGGGGGGGGGATTCAAAAGCCAAGGACTTTGTAATGTTAAATGCATAGAAACAATATGTGTAATAATCATACACCTGAAGGAAAAAGAACCTCAGCTTTCTTTTTTTATTTTTTATTTGTAAACAACTTTTTCTCTGCTTCATGAAACACACAAATAATTCACATATGGCTTTGGCTTCAACAAATACCACCAGTCTCATTTATAAATCTGTTCAGATGCCAGAAATCACCAGCTCTCCCACATTTCATGAAAGGGAGAAAAACAATTCTCTGTTTTCAAAATAGTAGGAAGTTGCCACCAGCAACTGATATTATATGATGTTATCAATTGCTAGCCATCTAAGTGTACATAAACCGATAAGGGAATTGTTTCTTTTTATCTATCAACCAGAATAGAGCTGGAAGGGACCTTGGAGGTCTTCTAGTCCAACCCCTGCTCAAGCCGTATAGCATTTCAGACAGGTGGCTGCCTAGTCTTTTTTTTTTTAAACCTCCAGTAATGAAGCATCGACAACATCTGAAAGCAAGCCATTCCACTGGTCAATTGTTCTCACTGTTAGGAAGTTCCAATTCCATGTTGCTTTCTCCTTGATTAGTTTCCAAACATTGTTTCTTGCCTTTCCTCCTGATGCTTTGGAAAATAAGTTGACCCCCCCCCTTTTTTTTTTTTTTTGTAGTTTTAGAAGAGGAACTTTTTCTTACTCTGGAGAAAGCATAACCCAAATCCTGGTATAAACTACTGCTTCTCCTCCTGCTTCGAACTCGGCTGCTAGAATTCAACCGCAAATGATGATCACTCCCAATCTTATCTGATCCCTTGACTTCTTGAAAACCGCAAAGGACTTAAACAGCTGGGTCTCATGACCAAATCTATAGCAGGGACATGAAAAAAATAGTGGGTCTCTTAAGACTTGTCAGTTGATTAAAGTAGCCGGGCCCATCTGGTATGTATCAGTTGTGTTGTGGCTACAAGAGTCACAATGTACTTTCTGAAAATGTTGTTTCTAACAAAGCTGGAGGCCACGAACTGGCAAAGCTGGGTTAAAGCAACAGTGTACATCTGGATCTGTGATATATTGTGATACCTGCACACAGAGTTTGTGGAATAAAGAAGAAAATATTTGATTAAATATCTGAGATATAGAGTAGAGTAGAGTGGAGTGGAGTGGAGTGGAGTGGAGTGGAGTGGAGTGGAGTGGAGTGGAGTAGAGTAGAGTAGAGTAGAGTAGAGTAGAGTAGAGTAGAGTAGAATTCTTTACTGGCCAAGTGTGATTGGACACACAAGGAATTTGTCTTTGGTGCATATGCTCTCAGTGTACGTAAGGAGAATAAAATACATTCATCAAGAATAAAAAGACACAGCACTTAGTGATAGTCAAGGTTACTAACAAGCTATCAAATTGTACTAGGAAACAAATAAAAACAATATAAATTGAAAGATACAAGCAACCTGCTTATAGCATGTGAAACCACACACACCCTGCATAAAAACCTTTCTCCGCAGAACCGGTCCCTGGTGCCCAACAAGGCCTTTCTCCTGGACTCTCCTGGTCAGAATGACCATGCCTCCTCTGCTGGCATGAGTGGGATGGGCCAATCCCAAATTGAAAGTGGTGAACAGCATTCTCTCTTCAGCCAAGGCTTCATGGAGCCTTGGCTGAAGAGAGAATTTACGTGCTTCACTTCAAAAATCAAGTCTTTGTGGGATGTATTTTTTTAAAAAAAAGAATTAAAAAGGGATTCCTCTCCCCCCCCCCCCAGGTGGGTTGTTGCAGGTTTTACTTCTGGTTCGCAACCTGCGCACCAGATGCGCACTGTTCAATGTAAATTGTTCAATTTAAAGTGAACTCCACATGGGCAGTCACTGAAATCCAAAATGGCGGTGGCCCAACTGGGAACTGGTTCGGGGGCGTGGGAGGCCTGGGTCGTTGCCAGTTATGTGACCCAGATCTGACTTCTACTACCGGTTTGGCTGAACCGGGCCAAACTGGCAGCAACCCACCTCTGCCCCCCCCAAAATTTTTTTTTATTTTTGCAAAATGCAGGGCAGAAAGGATCCAATACTTACTTGACTTGAGAAGGATAATTTCCGTATACGTTGGGATGGGTGTTTGAAATATGCCCATTCATTCTGATCGCCACTTCCTCTGTGGGAATAAAAATAGGGAAAGGATGGGAAAATGAGAGATTCGCTTAAGACATGCCACAGAATAATTCCAGCAAACACTTATGAAAGTCTACAGAATTAGCCAATTATGACTGTGGGAAAACAGAGACCTTTTCAAAATAATGGTTTGCAAGTAATTTTCCACACACACAGAGGCATGCATGTACACACACACACACAAACACACACACACACAGAGGCAGATAGCATTGATTTGCTATCTCAAGGAATAACAGCTCCCCCAGCCAAGTGTGTTTGTCAGAGTGAGAAACAATGGTGAACATCAAATCTTCCTGAATTCTCCTTCTCTTAATTCACTGCTAAAGTTCTATACAGTCAAAGCTAATCTACAGGTTATTTATTTTCCTGTACCGAAAAATCAGGTGTTTCCTATTTTGGCAGGAGTGTTTGTGTGTCTACTAATCATACTTTGTATTCTGGAAGAATGAAAACCAACCCTCGCTGATCGTTAGGAGGGTTAAAGGGGGACAAACTGATTTTCTATCTTTCCTTGCTTGTTTCCTTTTTTTTTTTCCTGTTCTGAACCTCGGGGGAAGGTTGCCCTAAGCCTAAGACATTTTGCTTCCTTTCAACTCCAAAAACTGTTTGATATGGGGGAATGAGGATAGCAAACCAAACGGTATATTTATGACCAAACAGCTAAAGTGGTCTGTGGCTGTGATGGCAAACCTATGGCACATGTACCACACAGAGCCCTACTTGGTGGCACACCGGGCGTCAGCTCCGCTGCGCATGCACGCACCGGCCAACTGATTTTTCGCCCTTCCGGAGGGCCAGGGGAGGCCGTTTTCACCCTCCCCAGGCTTCAGGAAAGCCTCCGGAGCCTGGGGAGGCGGCATGCACACTTGCGCAGGTTGGCAGGGAGGATTGAGTGGGCATACAGGCGCACATGATAGTGGGCACACGGGCTATAGTGTGTGCAGACACAAGTTTGGCACGCCGTAAGAAAAAGGTTCGCCATCACTGGTCTATAGCATACCACAAGGTCAACGTTAAGAGTACCTCAGCTTATATTGCTTGTGGACACTGCCTCATTCTGCCTCAGGGTTTCTTCAGCATTGGCAGCTTTAAGCTGCCTGGACTTCCATTCCCAGAATTCCCGCAGGCACAGAATTCCCCACATCTTAATTAAAATGGCTGAGATTGAGAAACATTAGTTTGCTTAATAATAGGGCTGGTCCTGAGCTTGAGAAGAAGGTACTCGAGAAATATTTATTCCAGAGAGTCTCCATATTAATTTTAACAAGATGGATTAATTCGTTGGTTTTAATTCTGTTCCTGGCTTGATGCCTTAACTACTGATTTTACTGCTGTCCTTTTATATACAAGAGCTCAGCCATCAAATTTATTCACAGCGCTACACTAATTTACGTTATGATGTAAATAATAAACTGCCCAGAGTCCCTGGGAGTTGGGCAGCATATAAATTTAATAAATAAATAATAAGGGCCCTCCTTGTGTGCTAACGAAGATGAAAAATTGCCACCGTTAAACAAACAAACAAAAAAAGCAATGAGCAAAAACAACTGTTGCATGGAATTTTATTTTCTGGGAGTAAATCAGAGGAAGCAGCCTGTGGGATATGACAGGATCCTCTCAGGAATAACTACGTCTTTAAAGACTTGTTAGCTGTGTGTCACCCATAGGAACTGTTAAGAATGTATAAATACTGATCTATCGGTCCTGTTAGCTTAATATTGTCTATTGTGCTTAGCAGAGATCCCTGAGGAATTCAGCAAAATGATTTTTACATTGTTCTTACAACCCAGTGACTTTTCAATGTCATGGCACGTTCAAATGTGAATAACTGTATAGTATATAAACGAAAACAGGGTGAATTCACACAGCATGTTTAAAAACAAACACACACGATGGCTTAATCGAAGGAGATCATTATCTTTTTTACTAAACGAACCAGTTTTGGGCTTGAGACTTGCTAGTATTCTAATGGTCAAATTATTCAATACCACCTATTTTCCTTTTAATTAATATTTTAAACATCATTTTTTTAAAAAAAAACAAAACACCAATTAGCTTTCATGAATGCTTGCAGAAGAGCGAAATGATAGAAATCAAAACGACCTTCACTCAGTCAAGAACCTTGGAGTGCTCATATCAAACACTCTAAGGCCCAGAGCTCACTGTAACAGCAATGCCAAAAAAGGCATTAAGAGTTGTTAACCTAATTTTGTGAAGCTTCTTCTCCGGTAATATTGCACTGCTAACAAGGGCATACAAAACCTTTGCCAGACCAATTCTCGAATACCGCTTGTCTGCCTGGAATCCACACTGTTTATTGGACATTAATACAATTGAGCGGGTCCAGAATTATTTCACGAGAAGAGTACTCCACTCCTCTGCCCACAATAGAATCCCTTATGCCACCAGGCTCAAAATTTTGGTCTTGGACAACCTGAAACTATGCCGCCTACCATCTGACTTAAGCATAGTACAGAAAATTACCTGCTACAATGTCCTACCTGTCAATGACTACTTCAGCTTCAACCTCAATAATACACGGGCAAACAATCGATACAAACTCAAGGTAAATCACTCCAAACTCAATTGCAGAAAATATGACTTCAGGAACAGAGTGGTCAACGCCTGGAATGCTCTACCTGACTCCGTTGTTATAGCTTCAAACCCCCACAGCTTCAACCTCAAACTGTCCACCGTGGCCATTCCTAAGAGGTCCATAATGGGGCATGCATAAGCTCACCACTGTACCTACCGTCCCTCTCCTACTGTCCCCATTTATTTGTACTCATTTCCTTTGTTCATGTCCATGTTTATACTTATGCCTGTTACCTTGTACATGTTTGACAAACTAAACAAACAAATAAAATAAATAAGAACACATCTATGGACAAAGTGTTGTTGATGCATTTAAGTCTCAGCCCTGACTAACATGCCTCTTAAATCCACCATAGTCCCAAAAACTATTGATCTATTCTAGATAATATCCAAGTTGGAGGTGGTATCTCCATAGAATATCAGCAGATCTTTTACTGCATGCAATCAGCTCAAATAATTATGGGGCAACAGAGTGAAACATAGATTAATGTAAGGACAAGTTCCTTTACTGAAACTGGGCTGCCATACAGATAATTTGGAGCCCATGGAATAGGGAAGACGACGTAGGGCAAGGAGTGGCAGAACCTGTGGGTGGAGTTAAAAGAGGGATCAATCTAGAATCCCTACATAGTCACAAGCGAACTAAATCCAACCCCCTTGAATTCCATTGACTCTTATCTAGCTCTTAGCAGGTGCTAAACGTTAATTGGGAATATTCCTGTGCATAGGCATGAATGGCAATAAATCAGTTTAATTGGACCTTCTTCACATGTGGATCTGATCTTTCCAGACTGTCAGAAGGTAGTAATTTTGAAGGCTGCTGTTTTTTTTCAGAGGGGGAAGGAAATTGTGCTAATATAGAAGGTCATCCAAACGAGACAAGATTCCGACAGCCCAGAATTCTTACCTGGATTCTTCTTAAAGCTGCCGTTGAATAATGTTTAATAGTCTAATGTAAAACTCCAGAAGGAGGTAGTGATAGTACCACTTTTAGAAGCAGCAGGGAATATAAATCAGTCAACATGTCCCTAAATAAAATTGAAATAATACTGCTAATGTCATTTGATGAATTGCATGTGATTTGACTTTCAGTTTCAATTAAATCAAATGGAGCTTTCTCTCTATTTTTTTTTTAAATCATAGCCCCATGCAAGCATTTTTGCAGAGGTCGAAAGGGCAGTTAAAACAGCACAACTGAAACTCTTCCTCTTTTTTATCTGCCATGCCATAAAAATGGGTCAACCTTGATCATACCATTATGGCCACCATCTCGATTCTTTTGAATCGACATTTGTGGACATTCCCAAAAGCTCTTCAAAGCAAAATGAAGTAAAATGGAAGTCCTTATCTGGAAAAGCTTACATACCTCTGAGCTGGAGACAGTACCAAGGAGAATTGCAGGTGTATACGGTATTTTGATATATATTAGACCAATTTGTTATAGCATTTATAAGGAGACTGTGGGTTCTAGTTCTCCTTAGACATGAAAGCCAGCTGGGTAACTTTGAACCAATCACCAAGAGACTGTGAGTTCTAGTCCCACCTTAGGCACGAAAGCTGACTGGGTGTTTTTGGCCCAATCACTAGGAGACTCTCAGTTCTAATCCCGCTTTAGGCATGAAAGCCAGTTGGATGACTTTGGATCAATCATCCTCTCTCTCTCTCCCTCCCTCCCTCCCTCCCTCCCTCTCCCTCCCCCCCTCTCTCTCAGTCCAGCCCACCTTACAGGGTTGTTGTGGGGAAAATAAAAGGATGGAGGAATATTAGTATGTTTGCAAGCTTGAATAATTTTTAAAGATAATAAAGGAGGGATAAAAATAATCTAAGCAATACAGTTAATAGAATGCATTAATGAATCTTAAAGATGAGGTGCTGATCTTTGTTCTTTTTGGGGGGGTTGTTGGCCCAGGTAAACTATAAAGGGCCACATGCACGTCCAAATAAGGTTATACTTACTGTACGTAGTATTTTCCAAGTTTCTCAAGGATTAACTTGCCTACTCTCAACCCTGTTACTATGTACACATTTCATCACAAAATAAAGCAAATAGGAACGCCATTATAGGATCCTTTTAGGAATTTGTATAGTGCCTGGCAGAACATTAAGTGACACGTCCCATTCAAGCAAGCAAATAAGGCAGCATTTATTAACTATTCAATAAAACCGCAAGCAACATAATTCACAGTGCAGACTGAAATTTCAATGTTGTCTCAAACAACACAACAGCCCATGCAATCCAACTGGGGTGCCTTTTTATGACTCCTAGAAATTTCCAAGACAACTAACTCATTGCATACTTGAGTTTTCATAACATCATTGATTGGGGGCCATGCCTACACTGTGTCCTTTATGTGTTATGGTTCACAGAGCATCACAATGTGTCCTTCCCATGCTCTTTCGCTGGGGAATTTTCCTCTTTGCCAAAGTTTCTCAACTTTGGCAGTTTGAAAATGTGTGGACTTCAACACCCATAGCTAGGGGATTCTGGAAGTTGAAGTCCCCGCATCTTCAAACTGCCAAGGTTGAGATACACTGCTTTATGCCATCATTTAGTAAAGATTGGTCTATCAAAATGTTTCCCTCTAATTTCCCCAAAAGTCTTCCTTCATTGCCAAAGAATTTTTTCTATGACCTGTTACTCTTGGATTTCTTTGGGGGGGTGTATAAGAGCTACTTTAATGGCAGAAAGTGAAGAGGAACTAAAGAGTCTCTTGATGCGGGTGAAGAAGGAGAGTGCAAAAGTTGGCTTGAAACTCAACATTAAGAAAACTAAGATCATGGCATCCGACCCTCTCAATTCCTGGCAAATAGATGGGGAAGAAATGGAGGTAGTGACAGATTTTATTTTCCTGGGCTCCAAGATCACTAAAGACAGGGACTGCAGCCAAGAAATTAAAAGATCCTTGCTCCTGGGGAAAGCTATGGCAAATCTAGACAGCATACTAAAAAACAGAGACATCACCCTGCCAACGAAAGTGTGTATAGTTAAGGCTATGGTTTGTCCAGTTGCAATGTATGGCTATGAAATTTGGACCATAAGAAAGGCTGAGTGCCAAAGAATTGAGGCCTTTGAACTATGGTGCTGGAGAAGACACCTGTGAGTTCCTTGGACTGCAAGGCGATCCAACCGGTCAGTCCTAGAGGAGATCAACCCTGACTGCTCTTTAGAAGGCCAGATCCTGAAGAGGAAACTCAAATACTTTTTGAGTCCACCTAATGAGAAGGAAGGACTCACTGGAGAAGAGCCTAATGCTGGGAATGATCAAGGGCAAAAGAAGAAGGGGACAACAGAGAATGAGGTGGCTAGATGAAGCAGTAGGCATGAGCTTGAATGGACTCCAGAGGATGGTACAAGAAGGCCTGGAAGAACCTTGTCCATGGAGTTGCGATGTGTCCGACATGACTTCGCAACTCACAACAACAACATGAGCTACTTTATTAACCAGCTGTATGGGTAATCCTTGACTTATAACTGATTGTTTAGCAACCATTAAAAGTTCCAATGGACTGACCTTGGAGCTACTTACAACCCTGACTTGAAGTTCCAACAATCCATCCCCACCATGGTAAATAGTCTACTGTTGTAGGACTACCTATGGGGTTTTCCGTTAAGCCCTCCATTGATTTTTGGGATGGGGGAGATGCTGTCAGGTCAGTTTTTGGCTCCTGGCAAATGCTTAGTCAGATTCCTTCAGTTTTCTTGGCAAGATTTCAAAAATGGTTTGTCATTGCTTTCTTTTTAGCGCCGTGGGGGAGTGACTTGCCCAAGATCACCCAGCTGGCTTTGTGCCTAAGGTAGAACTAGAACCACGGCCTCCCAGTTTTTAGCATGCTGCCTTAACTACTGCACCAAACTGGCTATTCTGATCTAGGCTTCCCAAGAGCACGAAGCAAACTCCTTGTCCTGACAAAAATCCCTTTTATTAATTTACTGTGAATTCTGCTCATTCACATCCAGCAAAGTTTTTCGAGGGAGGATTTACAGTCACAGACCTTATCTGGCTTGGAAAGCTGCCAGGCCGATATCTGCAAAACCTGGCAAGGGGTCTCGGAGAGTCACAAACCAATTAAGCGAACTAATTGTCTCCTGCAAACTCCACACCCCTTTCGCTCCTTTTATTTCCTCTGGGAGGGGCCATTCATCATCCCCCTGTGGCCTTACTCCCAAGTCGACCCCTGTTCTTTAGCTGTTCCTTTTGTCTGGCAACTCTGTGCGTGCGCACACAGGGAACAGGCTCCAGCTGTTCGTCTGCCTCACTGATGTTTGACCCTGAAGGCAGCTGATAACTGGCATACGGCTGTGGCCCCCTCTCTGCCTCCGACACAGAGCCCTCATCAGAGCCTTCCCCAGACTCCAGGACTGGCCCAGCTTCCTCCCCAACCTCCTCACTGTCCAAATCTGCTGCTAGCTCTGCTTGGCGGGCCATAACATTGGCGCTCTAACCCTTGATTGTCAATCTTTTAAAAGTAGCCAGCTTCTTATTTAAACCAGGTTACAGGTAAAAAGTGCAGAAGTTCTAGAAAAATCCTTCTTTTTGATGGATTTTAGCTATTCATTCCAACATGCATCTGGTATTAGGGCAGAGCAGCTAAACTGCAGAATGATTTTTTTTTTAAAAAAATGTTTTTTAAAAAAGGAAGATAAAAACCTGATATCAATTAATTTAAATAAGAAAAAAGAAAGAAAGAGAAAGCTAAAAGTGAAAGAAGACGGGAAGTAAAAGTCAAAAAATGAAAAAGAAAGGTGTAAAGAAGTGGTTTCCAATCTCCTTTATAGCATTATAATTATAATAACAATTATCACTTTACCTTTTACTCTGTGGTTACACTATAACACTCTTCTTTCTATAATCCGGTTTGTCTAATCATCACAACCATAAATCATAAAATCATGTTCTTTTTCGCACACACACACAGACATACAAGTATGCAAGGAATATCCACTCAGCAATAAACATAGATATTGTCTTTTCTCTGAATAAAATAATAATAATTTAGCCCCTCAGCTAAGTTCTCCATGGCATAGGACCTAGTTATCTGCAGGATCGCATCCTACCACACTCGTCCCTGCGACCTATCCGCTCACACAGGGAGGGGCTCCTCCTGGTGCCGTCCGCTAGGCAATGCCAGCGGGCGACACCTAGGAGTAGGTCCTTCTCTGTGATGGGCCCAACCCTCTGGAACGACCTCCCCCCTGACATTCGAACTACCACCGACCTCCGTTCCTTCCGTCAAAAGTTAAAGACTCACCTATTTCAATCAGCTGGCCTGGCACTTTCTTAGTTTTACCTCCCGGGGATTTATTTTAATTGGGTTTGGGGTTTTAATTGGGATGTTTTTAGGTATTTATTTCTTGTACAGTCTATCTCCCCCTCTAAATGTATTTTAAATGTATTTTATTGTTATGACTGTATTTTATTTGCATTGACTGTACACCGCCCCGAGTCCCTTTTTGGGAGAGGGGGCGGTCTAAAAATCTAAGAAATAAATAAATAAATAAAATAAATAAATAAGTTCTGTCTTCTCCCCCAGCCATTCCTCCATTCTGGGTAATGCTGAATCTTTCCATCTTTGTGCATACAATAATCTAGCTACGGTTATCATGTTGAACTGAAAAAATGAGGCTTGACCTAAAATCTCTTTTATTATTTGCATGACTGGTAACAGTCAAAGAGCATTTTATGGCTCAGTTCCTGGGCACAATGCCAAGGCTGTTGGCTCTTGTTCAAATCAAAATGTACTCTTTCCTCAAATAATTAAAAATCATTTGCTAAATAAGGCCGTAAACATTCTGGAATAGAAGTCCAGCAGGCCTATGGAGTTCCCATAATAGCACATTAAGTCAGAAAATTACAGCCATTTAGTTTGTCATCTCTCTATCCAGGGCAAGAAGAAATTACAGGGATGGGCTAAACAGAGAGAGACCACAAATAATTTCAAAATGTAAATCTGTAGTACAAGATTGGGATCCCAACCAAGCTTGAAATATTTCAAAACGGAAATATCTACAAGCTGCTACGGGTTTGCCTGGGTTCAGGAAAACCTGTAGCAAACGTTATGGTTGGTTCAGAGAACCTCCAAATTCCACCCCTGGCTGGCCCCTCCCATCCCAGGAGACTCCTTGCGGTCTGTTTGGATGCGAGGTAAATGCAGGGCCCATGCGAAGGTTCGGGGAGAGGGAAAATGGGCCTCCCAGAAGTTTGGGAAAGTCAGAAATGGGCCCGTCCGTCAGAAACGGGCCCGTCCGTTTTGGATGCGAGGTAAATGCAGGGCCCATGCGAAGGTTCGGGGAGAGGGAAAATGGGCCTCCCAGAAGTTCGGGAAAGTCAGAAACGGGCCCGTTTCCAGCCTCTGGAGCCCGGGGGGAAGCAGTTTTTACCCTCCCAGAGGCTTGAGGAAGGCCTCTGGAGTCTGGTTGGGGAAGGCAAAAATGGCATTGGCAATGGCAAAAACCATGGTGCAGGAGGCCAATTACCAACTCACTACTGATGACTGTGGTTGCAGTAAGCCTATGGAATAAGAACACCTTACTTCATACTATGAAGAATTAAACAGCTATTAAACAGAATTCATACTATGAAGAATTAAACAGCATCTTCAATGCAATGCTAGTGTTAGAAGAACGAGAGAATGACAGATCCTTGGAAATATACAGCCCAATGAGTAGGCAGCAAACTAATTACTGAAATACATTAATGACAGTCATGATGAGCCTTTAAGTGATAATCTTGGTGATATGGAATTATTCATCTATCCCCCTTTCAACTCTGGAAGAAAGCAAGGAATAACTACTCTCCTCCGGTTCTATTGTACTTCATTCCAGCTTAGCAGGATGTCAAATGACTTGTCCCAACTCTTTGAAAAGGAAGACAGATAATGAGAGCAAAATCTGGCTTTATACTTTTGACTTGCTAAGATTTGTTGATTCTTAAGGATTGATTGAAAAGCCCCGTCTACTGATGAACCAGTGTAAGTGAAGCTCATTTCTAGCTGCTCTTCTATCTAATTAACTATAAAGGTAAATGTTCCCCTTGCACATATGTGCTAGTCGTTCCTGACTCTTGGGGGCGGTGCTCATCTCCGTTTCAAAGCTGAAGACCCAGCGCTGTCCGAAGACGTCTCCATGGTCATGTGGCTGTCATGACTAAACACAGAAGGCGTACAGAACGCTGTTACCTTCCCACCAAACATGGTTCTTATTTTTCTACTTGCATTTTTACATGCTTGCGAATTGCTAGGTTGGCAGAAGCTGGGACAAGTAACGGGAGCTCACTCCATTACGCGACGCTAGGGATTAGAACCGCTGAACTGCCGCCCTTTCTGATCGACAAGCTCAGCGTCTTAGCCACTGAGCCACAGTGTCCCACTTAACTAACTATAAGGATGCTCAAAAGATCTTGCATTGCAGCTGTAGCAGCATGATGGAGAAGAAAGACCAAAGTGCACTGAGAACAAGCTTTTGAAGAATCTGGAACACATAAGTGCTTTCCACTCCTTTAGAGACTTCTTTGTTCCCTTCCTTACTTGGTACAATACATTGCTTACCATTCAATAAAAGGTGGCATTTCCTAAAATTATGAGCAAGATAGCTGGAGTGCACATGAGAAAAGAAAAGAATCCAGAAGCCCATAGCTCTCTGAATATTATTTATCCTGCTTGCCATTCACATCTAGTTTAATGAAAAGAAGGACAGGAGAGACATGATAGAAGTGTTCCAATATCTAAGGGGATGCTACAAAGAAGAGGGAGTCAACCTATTCTCCAAATCACCTGAAGGCAAAACAAGAAGCAATGAATGAAAAACTAATCCAGGAGAGAGCCAACCTAGAACTAAGGAGAAATTTCCTGACATTGAGAACAATTAATCGGTGCAATGATTTGCCTTCAGAAGTTGTGGGTGCGGGGGGCTAGTCAGAGGTGATATTTACCAGTTCTCCGAACTAATCAAAATTTCCGCTACTGGTTCTCCAGAACTGGTCAGAATCTGCTGAATACCACCTCTGCACTGCAGGCCGGTTCTTTGCTGTTTCCAGGAAGGCCCAGTGGGCCAGATCTAAGCACCCTATGGGCCAGATTCATCCTGAGGCCTTGCGTTTGACATCTCTGTTGTAGTCCATTGCTGTGTTTAGAAGTGTAGCCAAGAAATGAGCAGAGGTAACGTAGGCCCATAAAAGGATAATGTTTAGACTGCAGAAACTAGCAAGACACTTTGTGATAAATAAGTATTTTCTAAATCAGTATTACCTTTTGTGTGAGTCCCTCAGAGTGGCAATTTTTGGCAAGAATGTCTACAAATGGATGATTGTTCCAATATTTGAATAGGTTAACCCCCACAAAGAAGAGGGGGGGTGGACAACCTATTCTCCAAAGCACCTGAAGGCAGAACAAGAAGCAATGGATGGAAACTATTTAAGGAGAGAACCAACCTAGAATTAAGGTGAAATTTCCTGACAGAGAGAACAATTAATCAGTGGAACAACTGGACAGTCACTTGTCTGAAATGGGATCTCCTGCTTGAGTGGGGTTGTGTTTGTGTGTGTATGGACTAGACAATCTCCAAGCTCTCTTCCAACTCTGTTGTTCTATTATACGTCTAAACTTGCCCATGTATGAAGGTTACTTAAAATCGACTGAGAGCACCACAGTGGAGATTTCTTACAATGCTGTTTGCAGGATCAGGATGATAAAAATGTTGGCAATGGAGGCACAGAAGAATCATACATTATTGTACTGGCAGCAGTATATAAACCTTAATAAATTAAACAATAGCCAAGAAAACAAACATTGAAGAAATTAACCAGAATTCCAATTTGAGGCACAGACAGGCAGTAGGCTCAAACAATCCTATTTTGAAAACATTATGCAAAGACTTAGAATTAAAGGCATCTCTAGAGAGCTAAGAATGATGGTAGGATAGAGATGAAAAGGAGAATGGACTTATTTACAGCAATGATGGGTCCACCTGTAGGACACCTGAAAGACTTAGGTTGGGCATATATTCCTGCTGGAGAAATCTCTCTCTTCAGGAGACCATAATCAATCAAATCAAAGAAAGAAAGAATGAATTCCTTCATGTATATGGACTAAAATGTCAACATTGCACTCCCTTGGCACAATCTTTAGTTTGCACATCTTGTGCTTGAGGTATTTATTTTACAATTCCGGTCTGAACTAATAAAACACAATAGAATGCCCAGCTCCCTTCGTTTTAAAGATTCTGGCTTGCCCAATTCAGTACAGTCATGATACCTTTATTCCTAAAACATGTCCTTGAATTCAGGAAGCACCAAGCAAGCCAGCAATTTGTGGCTAAAGGCAGTATTTTCCTGCCCATAAATCTGCCTTCAAGTATTTCGTATCCTGCGTTCTTCAGAGGTGAAGTTATCCTTGAAGTTCCTTGTTTGTTGTTTAAATTCACTGGACAGAAGTGCAAATCGTTTAAACTGGCCAGGTAAGTCTGTTGGATCTAGAACAGGCTGGGTTTTTTTCAGCTCCTTTCCAAGCTGAGGAATGCTTTGTTCACAGCACAAGAGAGGCAACTAGATTAATAAGATGCCATATTTAGCACTCTATACTAATTAAAGAACATTACTGTGAAATTTCCTATGCGCTGGATGAGTAATAGTCCCTGAAATTCAAAGTGACTGTTAGGTACCGTATTTTTCGCCCTATAAGACGCACTTTTTTACTCCAAAAAAGAGGGTGAAAATCTGGGTGCGTCTTATAGGCCGAATGTAGCCACCTGGGCAGTGGTGGGTTTCTGCTGGTTGGTCAATGAACCTGGAAGCCCCGCCCCTGTCACTCACTCGCAAGTCCATGGCGTTTTTTTTGCATCGGGGCTCATCCTTCTTTTTAAGCAGGCAGCTATCAGAGAGAAGAAGGCAGCGCGGCTTGTGCAGCCGAAGATCGCCTGCTTAAAGATCGCCTGCTTAAAGATCGCCTGCTTAAAAAGAAGCCTCGTCCTTCTTTTTAAGCAGGCAGCGCCGCGCTGCCTTCTTCTCTCTGATAGCTGCCTGCTTAAAAAGAAGGACGAGGCTTCTTTTTAAGCAGGCGATCTTTAAGCAGGTAAATGTGAAATGTGGGGGTAGACTTAAGGGCACATTAAATCCCAAAACAGGCCTTCATTGGTGTTCTTAATGGCACAAGCAAATGCATGCACATGCCCAACATGTGCACACGTATAGAGAGAGAGCAAAACAAAGATACAGCTGTGACTGATGCTAACAAAACACAGCTTCCTAGAAAACCGTCTTCCCCCTAAACCCACATATAAGTGCACTTTCTGCATAAATGTCTCTCTACTGAACCAAATAATATACAGATGGGAACCTAATTATACACACATAAAGTCTCTCGCCCGTTCATCATTTGTCTAATTTTCTCCCTCTCTGGATCCTGGGTATCCTCCTACCAAGAGGAGATACCACGGGTGGGCTTCAAAATTTTTAGCAACGGGTTCTCTGCCCGGTTGCTGAGTGGGCATGGCCATGGTGGGGCGTGGCCCAATCGGCCTCCTGCACCACACTGGTGTGCGTGTGGTTTTTTTTGCCCTCCATGGGGTCCGGAGGCTTTCCTTGAGCCTATGGGAAGGCGAAAACGGCCTCCCCCGGGCTCCAGGAACTTCCAGGAGGCCCATTTTTTGCCTTCCCTGAGCCTCCGTGTGGGTCCTGTACTTACTTGGCATCCCAAACTGGCCATGTGGGGACTCCTGGGAGGGGAGGGGCAGGCCAGCCAGGGGTGGGATTTGCGGGTTCTCCAAATTGGGTAGATTCTTAGCTAGAGGTTCTAACTCGCAGCAGCCCACCTCTGGGAGATAAAGGGGAACAAACTACAAGGAACCCTGTGAGATCTTGTAAAGTCTCATTACTTGGGTTGGAAAACTATGCTGTATCTACTCAGTAGTTGGGTTCTCCAGACTTTGAGAGAGTAATATATTTTCTACGTGCAATTTGCCCAGGGTTCCTGAGGCTTCCCCAGTGCAAGTGGGACAGTGTTTGCAATTTGTGTGAGATTCGACTTTAAAATCAGGTGCAAAAGAGCAGGGATACAAGTTATGTTCCAGTTAAACTGATTTATTGCTCATGCCTATGCACAGGAATCTAGTCAACTAATGGTCAGCACTATTTTGATGCTAATGGAAATCCAGTGGGGTTGGACTTCAGACCCCTTGTGGGAACATAGATACAGGCAGTCCTTGAGTTACAACCACAATTGAGCCCAAAATGTATGTTGCTAAGTGAGACAATTGTTAAGCAAGTTTACCCCCGTTTGATGACTTTTCTTGCCACATTTGTTAAGTGAATCATTGCATTTGTTAAGTTAGTAAAATGGTTGTTAAATGAATCTGGATGTCCCATTGACTTTGTTTGTCAGGTCGCAAAAGGGCTTCACTTGATCTCCGGACAATGCAACCGTCATAAATATGAACCAATTGTCAGGCATCTGAATTTGGGTCATGTGACCATAGGGATGGTGCAATGATCGTTAAGTGTGAAAAATGGTCACAAGTCACTTTTTTCAGAGCCGTTTTAACTTTGGACAGTCACTAAATGAACTGTTGTAAATTGAGGACTACCTGTACTCTAGGCTGATTCCTCTCTTGACTCTACCTCCCGGCTCTGTCACTCCTCCTCCTACTTGTATACATCAATGTACTTTTTACAGTTCTCTTCCAGTCAAACATATGGAATCCGAAATGGAACAATGTGAATGTTATTCCTTTTTTGAAATCACATTCATGACAGCCGTAATATGTTTAGAAAGGTAGAGTTGTCCTTTTTCAAATAAATAATATTCCTACACCAAGATGCTCATTCATGATTCTTCACTATTTTTAATAGTTCTAAGAAGTACCAGCTGTATCCCCGAATTTCAGTTTTTGGTGGCTGCCCAACAAAAACAAAATTGGCTTAAGGCCACCATCTGTTGAAGAATAGATGTAGGAAGTGTGTCATCTTAGTAAAATATAAAAAAGGCTTGCAAAAATTTGAGAAATCATTTGTAAAAGCTCCGGTTTTATTTTACTCTCCCCATGAAACTGCATTTATAAATAAAAATAAAACAAAGCACGCAATTCTGCATACAGTACTTAGTTTTTTACTCAACACATTGAGATTTAAGGGGAAATCTGGAACTCCTTCAAACATGTAAATTATGTTCTTCTGTTCATTTTAAGTGAGAAGTTTCCTCAAATTAGCTCATTTTAAGAATTCTACTGAAGGTAGCAGATCCATCCTTTTCTCTCCCTGAGCTGGATTTGTAGGAGTAAAGCTATCTAGGTAATCGGAGATCTAGCTTTTTTCAGTCCCTGGCTTACAGATTAACAGAGTTGGAAGGGAACTTGTAGGTCATCTAGTCCAGCCCCCCACCCAAGCAGGAGACCCTACACTATTTCTGACAGATGACAGTCCAGTCTCTTCTTGAAAGCTTCCAGTGATGAAGCTCCCACAACTTCCAAAGACAACTTCTGTTCCATTGGTTGATTGTTCTCACTGTCAGAAAATTCTTCCTTATTTCTAGGATGAATTTCTCCTTGGTCAGTTTCTATCCATTATTTCTTGTCTGGCCTTTGGGTGCTTTGCAAAATAGCTTGACCCCCCTCGTCTCCGTGACAACCCCCCAAATATTGAAGCACTGCTAGCATGTCACCCTTAGTCCTTCTCTTCACTAGACTAGCCATGCCCAGCTCCTGTAACCATTCTTCATATCTTTTAGTCTCCAGTCCCCTAATTATCCTGGTTGCTCTTCTCTGCACTTTTTCTAGAGTCTCAACATGAGGCTTCCATGTAAAATTGCTCAGGAGTTCAGGGAAATGTAAGTACGGTTTTGGCCTCCACCCACGTAGCTGAACATCTGAAGAAGGTTGTTGAGATGATCTGAAAAAAACTCAGCACCTCATCTATTTCCTTCAAGCAGGGCAATGCTCCCCCTTCCATCCAGATCTGAAGGAACCCAAACAAAAGTCTCTCGAAATTGCAGAGAAACAAAGAAAGGACAAGAAGAATAAGTTCATGCAAGAGTCAAAAAAAGAAATGTGTTTTGATGCTCTAATTACTAATCATATTAGGACATATTTTTTAAGCACAATATAAACAACCTATAATCTATAGGCCACAAAGGGCCCTTAGATCTTTTCTTTTTTCTGTAGCCCCTAAAAGTTCCATGTCGGCATTGCTCCTTTTTTCCTGATTTTAGGAAAGCCCCTAAAGATATGACATACTATAAAGGTAAAGGTTGCCCTCGCACATATCTGCTAAGCGTTCCCGACTCTAGAGGGTGGCGCTGATCTCCGTTTCAAAGCTGAAGAGCCAGCGCTATCTGAAGATGTCTCTGTGGTCATGTGGCCGGCATGACTAAATGCCGAAGGGGCACAGAACACTGTTACCTTCCCACCAAAGGTGGGTCCTATTTTTCTACTTGCATTTTTTATGTGCTTTCGAACTGCTAGGTTGGCAGAAGCTGGGACAAGTAACGGGAGCTCACCCCGTTACACGGCGCTAGGGATTTGAACCGCCAAACTGCCGACCTTTCCGATTGGCAAGCTCAGTGTACTAGCCACTGAGCCACCGTGTCATGACACATCTTTTAACATTTCAGAAAGTAAATATAGTAGGTATTCAATAATTTGGAAAAACCTCCCTCCAGATCTTCAGAATGATGCCAACAGCATCATGCCATCTTTAAACTCTTTTTAGCATTTAATCGCTGCTTTAGCATTACAGTTAATATCCAGTGTTTGGTGGGCCCTAAGCAGCACTGAAAGTACGTTCACCTAGGAATAGATGAGTGTAAGAGTTATTTTACAGCCCTGTGGTTCAGTTTATCTGAGAATTGGAATTGTAGCCTCGGCAACGCTGTTTATGGAAGGCACTTCAGTTTAGCTGGGAATTGGAAGATTCCTAGTCTCAGCATATCTGGAAAGTCCTAGGTTGGTCAAGTTACTGTAGACAAGTTCATTAAAGAACATCCTCTCAACATCTGTCCCGTTGCCACGGCAGCTAAACTGAACCCACATGTTTAGAAAGAGGAGAGCAGAGCTGATTATGGAAATAAAACACCAAAATACCATTGTCTATGTGCTTCCACGACAACCCGATGGAGAGACTTGGGCCTTGATTTAAATAATCAAGGCAGTTCTTAGAACAGGGGTATCAATCTCAATTTCATTGAGGGCCACATCAGAGTTGTGCTTGACTTCGGGGGGGGGGGGCAGAGTGGGCCTGGCCAGCTCAACATGTTGGAGGTGCCTGTGTTGGCCAGAGTACTCGGCCAGCAAAAAGGGACTCCCGAGCTTCATTTCCAGCTGTGACTGCCTCTTGCAACAATCTGCCAGGGAAAATGGAGCTCGTAAGTGCCGCCTGTGGCCCTCCTGAGCTCCATTTTCGCTGGCAGAGGCACTGCGGGATGGTCCTTTGCCGTTTCCAGGGTGGCCCCATGGGCCAGATTTAAGCACCCCGCAGGCCGTATCTGGCCCCCAGGCCTTGAGTTTGACACCCCTGTCTTAGAATGTTTGGCATTATTTGTAAGCCATCTATTTCGCCTTGAAAAAAAATCAGGGAAGGGAGAATCTGATTGGGATGTCAATGATTGGGAGATTCACTATAGGCCAAAAGAGGCTGACAACCAAGCAGGTAAAAGAATAACACAACCAGCTATCAGGTTTAAATCAGGCTGGCCAGAGGCTACCCATGAAGTTTTTGGAGGACAAAGAGATGCAGAGGCAAGGTTGATGGCCTGCAGAATAACCAGGGGGCATGAAATTTGTGGAAGAGAGTCCAGTGGTTAAGGCACCAGGCTAAAAAGCAAGAGACCGTGAGTTCAAGTCTCGCTTTAGCCACGGAAGCCAACGTGGTGACTTTTGGGCTAGTCACACTCTCTCGGCTCAACCAATCTCCCAGGTTTGTTGTTATGGGGAAAAGAGGAAGAGGAAGGCATGTTGGATATGGCTGTTGCCTTGAGTCAGTAAAATAATGAAAGCAGGATGCAAAGAGATAAATAAGAAGTAAAATGTCCTGGTTCCGGGGTAGAGTGGGCTCTTGCTTGTTTTACAAGCCACTGTTAAACCTATGACCTAAGTGTAGTACACAAAATTATCTGCTACAACGTCCTACCTGTCAAGGACTACTTCAGCTTCAACCTCAATAATATATGATCAAACAATAGATACAAACTCAAGGTAAACCGCTCCAAACTCGATTGCAGAAAATACGACTTAGCACTCAGCAACAGAGTGGTCAATGCCTGGAATGCACTACCTGACTCTGTTGTTTCATCCTCAAACCCCCATACGTTTAACCTAAGACTGTCTACTATTGACCTCACCCCATTCCTAAGAGGTATTTAAGGGACATGCATAAGCACACCAGCGTGCCTACCGTCCTTGTCCTAATATTCCCTTTATTCGTATCCATTTCTTGTATTCATAACCATGTTTATACTTATAGCTGTTATCTTTTACATGTTTGACAAACGAAACAAACAAATAAATAAATACATATTTTAGGCTGCCATGTCTTTTAAAATGTCAGACAATCCACCCATAGGCGAGAAAGGTCCTCAGACCATCCAATGGGAGCTGCAAAAAAAGCCTTGAGAGCTGTAAGCAGAGAATGGGTGGAAAAAAATCCTTCTATCACCACGGTAAGCGTTGCGTCTTTCAAGGCATCCATTTCTCATGCTGTACCATCCATTGGCGAGATTACGAAGAGCAAGTCTGTTTATCCTTGTCACCGTGATTATCTCGAATTCGGAACCAACACTGAACAGAGGCTGCTCCAGGATGGGGAGCAAACAGCAATTTCCTGTAGCTGTTCAAACGGATACCCCTGTGACGGGCGTTGATATTTGGCTTAGAAGTAATTTCTTTGTCCCTCAAATCCAGCTCCACAGCTTCAATCCAGAAGGAAGATTTTTCATATTTTCTTCACATCTAAATAGAGGCTTTGTGTTTTCTTTTTTAAAAGTCCATTTTCTCAGCTACTCTCCGCGTAGATTTTTCCCTTGATCCAACTAGGGATGTTAAGCAGCTAGGCCCTGTCGACATGTTGCATTATCTGATTGCATAAGCCTTTTTTTTCCCTTGGTTTTTTTTTTAAAAAAACTTTGATTTCTTCTGTTCCCCAAGTGCTTCCAACTGCCATTTCCTAAGGCTCGGTTTTTAAACATTCATCGGAAGACAGGAAATAATTAGGCTTCCCCCACAGATCGTTTCACTCAAAATAGCAAAGGAAAAAAGCCAACTTAAATCCCGTGTATTTATATCCGTAATGAAATTGCTATAATGAAATGCTTTCGAGATTTCTCTGCAAGGGAATGGCAGAGCTTTGATGATGAAGAAGTCCTGAGGCTGGGAAGCGAGAGAAGAAAAGGTGAGATGGGAAAAGATTTGGGACAGATGTTACATGGATGCCCTTAAAATAAATGCTAATTGCTCATCATTATAGGATTTTTCATAGACTTCAACATAAGTGTTAGATCTCCAATGCTTCACAAGTACAGGTCTAAAATACAGCTCTAATCCCAGTCCAGCAAGAGGTGGTAATTTACACACAGTATGCCTTCAAAAAAAAAAGATCATAAAAAAACCCAAAAGTCACAGAAAAGTTCCATTCAGAAATGAATGTATTTAGTCAACTTTTATAAAATGCTAAGCCCATCTAAACACAGTGTCATTGAAAGGCAGGGTGAAAAAATGAATAAAAGAGAGCTTAATTATTTGTTCACATGTCAACAGATTCGTTCGTAAATCTGGAAAACCCATTTGGATTCAGACCAGATTTCATGCAATTCACTGCAGATCGAGCAAGATTATGGAAAAAGCTTTGCTATACGAGAACTCTATACATCACATAGATTGGAATGATGGGATTGCACCAACACAACTGGAAGATACCAGCAAGTCTTTTTAGTTTCCCCATAAAAGCGAAAGGTTCTATTAACTTAAAGCACTTCTGTGACCCAACACCAGGAATACTACCCTATGTTAGGGTTCTAAATACCATGCAGAAATAAATCATTGTCCAAGGCAAAACATCCTTAATGGTGCAATTTATTCCGCAGGCATGTTAGCACGGCTATGGAAATTTCAACTCTGAATTACATCCTGTAAGTTCACCTAGTTGAAAGTTCATGATCTCTCCCCACACCCACAAATCCATCACATGTTCCAATCATCATCTTCCACGCTGGCATGTACACCCATCTTCTTCCGGCCAGGTGTCGAGGTGCTGAGAGAAAAGATGACCTTGGCTTCTACAAAAGAATGTCAACAATCCATTCTACAATCCTACTCCTTTCTATTCCCCCCTCCCAACTACTACACTATTGAAACAGCATAGAAAATTATAAGAAAGTGTGGCAGGCCAAAGATCCTAAAAAGAACATAACTACAGGCCTGACACCCTGTTTCCCTGAAAATAAGACCTCGCTGGATAATAAGCCCAATCGGGCTTTTGAACGCATGCGCTAAAATAAGGCCTCCTCAAAAATAAGGCCTCCTCAAAAATATTGCAACACAACAGCAGCCATGAGGTGACCACGCTCGCCGCCTCCTGCACCTCAAAAATAATAAGACCTCCCTGAAAATAAGGCCAAGTGCTTATTTCGGGGGTCAAAAGAAAATAAGACCCTGTCTCATTTTCCGGGAAACATGGTAAAAACACCTTTGGTCAAATGTTCTGGCTTGCCAATGTTCCCCCAGAAGATAGGATCAACCACAATCCTGTATCTGTGTTCCAGATTATTTCCTAAAAAGAGTCAAACGTATGACTGGCTCAGTTTATTATTTTCCTGAGGCAATGGAAGCTGCCCTGACATTTCTTTCCTCTGCTTCATTCTCTTTCTGTGGGCTTTTCCTGGTTTATTTCTTTTGCATGCTATTCCTCCTTTTCCTCCAGCTCTGAAGAATTATTGTGCTTACTAAGCTTAGACCGCAGGGCAAAACTGATCAAGCTACCAAGATGCGTCCGCAGAAATCTTGTCAGCACTTTCAACACCTGCTCTCAACTTCTCCAGAGTACAAGCAGAAGGCCTGTGCATGGTTAGGCTTGTTGGGGGGAAATGTCCGAGAAAATCCCACCAGTCAGAATGACAATATAAGGCTGCGTAGGCAGTGGTTGGAAAACATGTAGTAGTGATTGTAACAAGGCAAAAAAACAGTAGGCGTGGATATGCCAACATCTATTCCGCACAATTGGTAGTTTTGCGCCAAGTAGAAAGAAGAAGGTAGCAATGGAAAGCTCTTGGGGTGAATATGGTTTGGGGGGGTGCATTTCCATCGGACATGTCATGAGAGATGTAATGGGAGGTGATGAGAAAATTGTTCCAGCTGATGGAGGATCTGCAATTTGGTAGCATGGCACTTATGTCAGAACCACTGAGGTTCTTTCTGGGTTGAAAGGATTAGCCGGTGACATCACCGTTGCCCAGGAGATGCCCAGTTGAGGGCTCCTTTCATGTCCCTTGCAGGAGCTGGAGTGAAGGACAGGAACTCAACGCCACCCCACTCCAGCACTCGAACATTGGTGGTGAATCCCTTATGTCTTAGTCGCCCAACCTTAGTGGTTGGGATCTGGATGGTCTTGGGAGCTTGTAGTAGCCATAGTGGCCATGTTGACTATCCCAGATCTCAGAAACATTACACGTTAGACCTGGCATTTCCTTCAGGTAATGGAGGTCATCCTACTCAGGAGTTCTTTATGGTGGTAAGAGCGGCATAGTGTGTGTATTTCTCTCTGAGCTGCAGTGGCACTGTGGTTAGAATGCAGTACTGCAGTCTATTTCTGGTGACTGCTGGTAGCCTGTAATTTGGCAGTTCAAGATTCACCAGGCTCAAGGTTGACTCAGCCTTCCATCCTTCCGAGGTGGGTAAAATGAGGACCCAGATTGTTGGGGGCAAGAGGCTGACTGTAAACCGCTTAGAGAGGGCTTTAAAGCACTGTAAAGTGGTATATAAGTCTAAGTGCTATTGCTTGCCGTATCTGCAAACTTGTATCCAGCAGCTTGGTTCAAAGCACTATAACTTATTTGCTTCTGGGAACTAATAAGTGTTAAGTTTCTCCTGCAGGTTCCATAGCACAACTGCAAAATTCCTTGCCGATAAAACTTTTGGCATTTTTTCAATATTGGATACCGCATTGTTTACTGACATGAGTCAGCCCATGGTTACTCGCGATTCTTTTGAGCATGTGGAGACTGGAGATGTGGCTAAGGCTCTCCATGACAAGAACTCTGCCAACTGTAAGCTCAAGGAATGCCACACCTTGCACACGTGGACAGGGTATCCATGGGTAGACTCAAGGAAATGATTAATACCTGTTTCAGGTGTTAATCATTTCCTTGATTAAGGAAATCTGAGCCACGCTGAACTCTGCAGGGGACACCTCTTGATGCAGCCACCTTAAGACAACTACTGGCTAATTTCCACCCTTTGTTTTTCGGGGGAAGATTTTGGAGAAGATCTTGGAGGAAAGAGGTTGTCTAGATCCCTTCTAATCAGGAGTCAGACCTGGTCATCGGATGGAAAGATGAATGGTTGCTTTGGGTTACTACCTCTGCCGCAAGCAGGATGGAAGATGGATTTCTTTACTAGTTCCCACCAGCGTTTGACACCATGGGCTACGAAGTCCTTCTGAGCTTTCTGTTAAAATTGGGCATGGGGGAAGTCTGCAATGATTGTGCTCTTAAATAGGAGCAGTCACATACTTTACATTCCATCCTATGTGTTCCCATAGGGAAGGTCTATGGAGGAATTGCACCCTGCACATGGTGAAAAAACGGGGGGGCATGTCTTCTCCATAGCTGTAGGTACATTTTTGCAACACCTTGTCTCTCGCAACATGGAATGCACGTAACTACGTGATCTTTAAAACACGGCAATTCCACAGAGGAAGCAGATATTACTGTTATTCTTCTCTTCCTTCCTAGTGTCTATCTCTTTCCACTTATGACTATAACCATGTTGCTTATATTGTTCTTATTGTTTCCTAGTATGATTTGATAGCTTATTAATAACCTTGCCTATCACTAAGGATTGTATCTTTCTATTCTTGATGATTTTGTTTTTATTCTCCTTATGTATACTGAGAGCAAATGCACCAAAGATAAATTCCTTGTGTATCCAATCACACTTGGCCAGTAAAGAATTCTATTCTACTCTACTCTACTCTACTCTACTCTACTCTACTCTACTCTACTCTACTCTACACTATTCATTTTTGTTTGATTGTAAGCTGCTTTTCGTCCAAAGAAGTAGACAATATATTTTAAAAACCAATAAAAAAAGACACTGAACTGAAAATGAGAGCTTCTTTTTGTTCTTCTTTCCAAAACAGGAACTTAGTTCTAACTTCTAATTAATTCGAAAAAAGTCCCTCCTTCTCTCAGAACATTCTAGCCTTTTCCTATCAATCTACCAACATTTGGTATTTTCCCATTTAATGTAGCAATGGTCTAATTGCATATATGAAGCCCTTTAAGCTCTTAAAAGAGAGCACTGGTGGCGCAGTGGTTAGAATGCAGTATTGCAGGCTAACTCTGCTGACTGCCAGCAGTTCGATCCTGATGGGACTCAAGGTTGACTCAGCCTTCCATCCTTCCAAGGTCGGTCAAATGAAGACCCAGATTATTGGGGCCAAAAGCTGACTCTGTAAACCACTTAGAGAGGGTTTAAAGCACTGTGAAGCGGTATATAAGTCTAAGTGCTATTGCTAATTGCCTGTCTGATTTGTTTAAATGATAAAATTCCTTTCAAGACGAAGGATTTCTTTAGTACTTTTAATCTGAGTGACTTCAGTCCCCCATGCAAAGGATCAAAATAAAATTCAGTTTGCAACCTGGAAACATTCCAGAAATGGAAGGGCGTATTTTCTTATCAGCTGTCACCACCATCAGTTAATACAGCGGCTTTATTATGCAAAGCTTTTCAGCATCTATCCCACCGTCGGTCTCCAAACACGAGGCCGGCATGTCTCTTCCACTCGTGAACAAAGAGCTCTGCTCTTTGCAAATCCTACATTCAAGCTCTGGAAGCAGTTTAAAACAACTCAGGCGGAGCTGTGTTGTTGTAACGTCAGTAGTTAGTACAAGACATTGCACATAATTTTAAATGTCAAATTTCAGTGTGCATGTGCGTGTGCGTGTGTGTGTGTGTGTGTCAGAGATGGTATTCAGCATGTTCTGACCAGTTCTGGAGAACCGGAAGCGGAAATTTTGAGTAGTTCGGAGAAGTGGTAAATACCACTTCTGACTGGCCCCGCCCCCATCTATTCTCTGCCTCCCGAGTCCCAGATGATCGGGAGGAAATGGGGATTTTGCAGTATCCTTCTCCTGCCATGCCCACCAAGCCAAGCCAAGCTTAGATCTGGCCCACTGGGCCTTTCTGGAAACAGCAAAGAACTGGCCTGAAGTGCAGAGGTGGTCTTCAGCAGGTTCTGACTAGTTCTGGAGAACCAGAAGCGGAAATGTTGAGTAGTTCGGAGAACCGGTAAATACCACCTCTGACTGGCCCTGTCCCCATCTATTCTCTGCCTCCCGAGTCCCAGCTGATCGGGAGGGAATGGAGATTTTACAGTATCCTTCCCCTGCCACGCCCACCAAGCCACACCCATCAAGCTACACCACACCCACCAAGCCGCACCCACAGAAGTGGTAATTAAAATTTTTGAATCCCACCACCGCTGCGGTGCCTCTGCCAGCGAAAATGGAGCTCAATGGGGTCGTGCACCCCTCCCTTGGGCTCCATTTTCACTGGCAGAGGGTTGCAGGAGGCTTTTGCGGCCAAAAACAGGGCCCCGGGGTGGCATGGGCTTGCAAAACGAACTAAAAACAAAACAAAAGGAGAAATGTTTGCCCTTTTTCATTTGTGCATGGAAGAAAGGACAGGAAAGGAGAAAGGGAAAGAGGCAAGACGAAGAAAAAGAAGGGAAGAGAGGAAGGAAGGAAGGAAGGAAGGAAGGAAGGAAGGAAGGAAGGAAGGAGGGAGGGAGGGAGGGAGGGAGGGAGGGAGGGAGGGAGGGAGGGAAGGAAGGAAGGAAGGAAGGAAGGAAGGAAGGAAGGAATGTTATAATGAGTGAGGGACAGTCTGAGGGAAGTCCTGCCTTAGCACTTGGTCACCACAGGTGCCCCTCAACCCGAGTGATGTCGAGCTGGCAATGTTCACCCTGGCCACGCCCCCCCCTTTGCCTCCCCAGGTCAAACACGACCCTGACGCGGCCCTCAATGAAATTGAGTTTGACACCCCTGGACTACAAGCAGCCCTCATTCTTCCCATCTAAGAAAGCTTTGAGGGATATATTTCCTTTGTAGCTTCTCGATTTTAATAAAATAATAATAATTGTAAAAACTCAGGTAGCCCAGCAGCCTGGTAGTTGCCATGGTTACTTTGACATCCCTCAATATCACATTGGGGGCCTCTGGATTATAAAGTGAAAGCTGATTAGTGGCCTAAGACAGCAGAATTAAGTTTTCTGGCTGGGTGAGGAATTGAATTTAGGCTACAGTCCTAAATATAGAATAGAGGTAGTCCTCAAGGTACAGCAGTTCATTGAGTGATGATTCAGAGTTACGATGACACTGAAAAAAAAACGTTCACACTTACAACCATTGCAGCATCCTCTTGGTCATGCGACCAAAATTCAAACGCTTGGCAGCTGACTCATACTTACGACGGCTGCAGTGTGCTGGGATCACGTGATCATCTTTGGCAACCTTCTGACAAGCAAAGTCAATGGGGAAGCCAGATTCACTTAGCAACCAAGCAGCGATTCACTTAACAACTGTGACAAGAAAGGTCATAAAATGGGGAAAAGAAACAGAAATGTTGCATAAGCTGAGGACTAGCTGTAGTCCTCAGCTAGTAAATCAGGGGTCACCAACTTTGGCCATTTTTTTTCTGGCTAGGGAATTCTGGGAGTTGAAGTCCACCAGGCTTAAAATCGCCAAGGTTGGGAGAGTTCTATAATAATACAATACAATACAATAGTAGAGTTGGAAGGGACCTTGGAGGTCTTCTAGTCCAACCCCCTGCCTAGGCAGGAAACCCTATACCGTTCCAGACAAATGGCTATCCAACATCTTCTTAAAGACTTCCAGTGTTGGGGCATTCACAACTTCTGGAGGCAAGCTGTTCCACTGATTCATTGTTCTAACTGTCAGGAAGTTTCTCCTCAGTTCTAAGTTGCTTCTCTCCTTGATTAGTTTCCACCCATTGCTTCTTGTTCTGTCCACAGGTGCCTTGGAGAATAGCTTGACTCCCTCTTCTTTGTGGCAACCCCTGAGATATTGGAACACTGCTATCATGTCTCCCCTAGTCCTTCTTTCTCTTAAGCTAGACATACCCAGTTCCTGCAACCGTTCTTCATATGTTTTAGTCTCCAGTCCCCTAATCATCTTTGTTGCTCTTCTCTGCACTCTTTCTAGAGTCTCCACATCTTTTTTACATCGTGGCGACCAGAACTGAATGCAGTATTCCAAGTGTGGCCTTACCAAGGCATTATAAAGTGGTATTAACACTTCACGTGATCTTGATTCTATCCCTCTGTTGATGCAGCCTAGAACTGTGTTGGCTTTTTTGGCAGCTGCTGCACACTGCTGGCTCATATTTAAATGGTTGTCCACTAGGACTCCAAGATCCCTCTCACAGTTACTACTATTGAGCACGGTACCACCTATACTGTACCTGTGCATTCCGTTTTTGTTGCCTAAATGTAGAACCTTACTCTTTTCACCATTGAATTTCATTTTATTAGATAGTGCCCAATGTTCAAGTTTGTCAAGATCTTTCTGTATCTTAAGCCTATCTTCTGGAGTGTTGGCTATTCCTGCCAGCTTGTTGTCATCTGCAAATTTGATGAGTTCCCCATTTATTCCCTCATCCAAATCATTGATGAAGATGTTGAAGAGTACTGGGCCTAAAACAGAGCCTTGGGGTACTCCACTGCATACTTCCCTCCATGTAGATGCAGTTCCATTGAGGACTACACGTTGAGTGCGGTTGGTCAGCCAGTTACGAATCCATCTGGTGGTGATGCTGTCTAACCCACATTCTTCTACTTTATCTAGTAGTAGGTTATGGTCTACCTTATCTACCTTACCTTCTGGTTTAAATGGTCCAGAAAAAGTCACACGGACTAAAAATTAGCCAGTTGCAGTATCCCGTATTATTTCGGGGTTAGCAAATGGGAAAGGGCATCCCTGTATGTTTCCAGATGTCCAGTTTGAGTGACGTCATGATGTTGCACTCATGGAATAAAGGTTGACAATAGCATTTTCATCGTTTTAGGGAAGGAGGGATGGATCTGATCCCACTGACGAATTCATTGAAAAGAAGCAGTAAAGGAAAAAACAGAAGTGACAAAAAGAAAGCGGAAGGAGAGATTTTAAAAAAACGAGTCTGGAAAAATGCACTCATACACCTTTTTAAAATTACTCTCTAAATTGAGAATAAGTATCAAGGGGTTAAGTTAAAGAACTGGTGGAAAAACTTCTTAGGAAAGGTTTGAGGGAGAAAAATGCTGCTAGAGACATATCCAGGAAGTGTGTTTTTAGAAGGGCCAGGGGAAGAAAAAACTTTTTTCTTGGGATTGAGAAAAAGCATCTGTTGGACAGCTGTGGACAGCAGTGAAATGGAGGATCCAAGCAATGACATATGAGGAAGGAAAAGACAGAAAATAAGTCGGAACAAGGAAAGTGAAGAGCGTCAACAATAAGAGACAAGCAGCACCCCTTGGGTCAGTCTGAATCTTTGCAGTTTTCTTGGCAGTATTATGGGAAGCAACTTCCTGGTCTATTCATCCAGCAACCAGGTGGACGAAGAGAAATACGATTCAAGTGCTAACCAAAACCAACCACCATGCTTAGTTCAGAGATCAGCCAGGGCCAGCTAAGAATTGAGGCAGATTTATGCGTTAAGAGGAAGTTTTCCAATTGGTAATCCTCAAGCAACTCAGGCCAGCAAAATGGTGAAGGGTAAAAGCTGAAGCCAATCTAAAACTGACAGCAGGATGAAATGGCAAAAACAGGTCTGCTTTTTTATAATAATAATACTTTATTTACAGTCACAGACCAAAACACGAACAGTACAAAAAAGACACAGCAGCCAGTCACCAAAAGCCCAACTAAGGGAGGTTACAGCTCTCTCCCCTAATGGTCACAGCTCTCAAGAAAAACCTGGAAACCTGAGAGGTGATGTACGAGGAGACATCCCCAAGGCAATGCACAAACAAATCACAGCCATCAGGACCAGAAGGGACGATTTCAGGAAGAGGAGGTCTGCTTTTATGGATTTAGAATGATTGTAATACTTAACTACATAACTAGTTAGAAGATTTATAGCGGGTGTGGTTCTCTGATTTCACCCTGCTTAATTTACATTGTTTTCCTTTTTACTTAATAAAATGTTTACTAATAAGTCTTAGTGGACAACCAGCTAAATAGGAGCCAGCAGTGTGCGGCGGCAGCCAAAAAAGCCAATGCAATCCTAAATTGCATTAACAGAGGGATACAATCAAGATCAAGTGAGGTACTAATACCACTATATAAAGCGCTAGTAAGACGACACCTAGAGTACTGCACCCAGTTTTGGTCACCACACTATAAAAAAAGATGTTGAGACTCTAGAAAAAGTGCAGAGAAGAGCAACTGGGATGATTAGGAGACTGGAGACTAAAACATATGAAGAATGGTTATAGGAACTGGGCATGGCTGGTCTAGTGAAGAGAAGGACCAGGGGAGACCTGATAGCAGTGTTCCAAAATTTGAGGGGCTGCCACAGAAAGGAAGGGGTCAAGTTATTTTCCAAAGCACCTGAAGACCAGACAAGGAATAATGGATGGAAACTGACCAAGCAGAGATTCAACCTAGAAATAAGGAGGAACTTTCTGACAGTGAGAACAATCAACCCATGGAACAGAAGTTGCCTTTGGAAGTTGTGAGAGCTTCATCACTTGAGACTTTAAAGAAGAGATTGGACTGCCATTTGTCAGAAATGGTGTATGGTCTCCTGCTTGAGCGGGGGGGGGGGTTCGACTAGATGACCTATAAGGTCCCTTCCAATTCTGTTAATGTGTTAATATAAACATGGCATAAACCTAGGTCGGCCTACTGTGAGACTCTTCCAAAAATCCTGGATGGAAACTCTTAACTTCTTACTTAGGAGGGCTGGAGATGATGGGAATTACAGGCAGTCCTTGACTTACAACAGTTTGTTTACTGACCGTTCGAAGTTACCACGGCACTGAAAAAAATGACTTATATCCGCTTCGCAGACTTATGACTGTGGCTGCATCCCTGGGCTAACATGATCAAAATTCAGCTGCTGGGCAACTGGTTCATATTTATGACGGTCGCAGTTTCCCGGGGTCATACGATCCCCTTTTGCAAACTGGGGACAAACAAATTCGATGGGGAAGCCAGATTCATTTAACAATCATGTTACTAATTTAACAATTGCAGTGATCCTCTTTTTTTAAAAAAAAAAAATATTCAACATTTTTTAAACATTAAAATCACAGTTACACTTTTACAGCTTTCTGTGATCAGTATTATTATTTATTTCTAATTTTCCATTCTAATGCCTACTGTTTGATACATATACCTCCTCATTTCATACTTACTCCTTATTTATTTGCAGCGATCCTCTTAACAACCATGGCAAGAAAGGTCGTAAAATGGGGCAAAATTCACTTAACAAGTGTCTCACTTAACCACAGAAATTTGGGGTTCAATTGTAAGTCGAGGAGTACCTGTATAGTCCAATGTAGTTGGGACATGCTTGGATGGGGACAAGCAACCTTAATATTTTATGGAATAACTATATATGTCATATAAGATAGAAGACATTGTTTCAACAAGTTAATCATGAACAGTACAAGATGTTCCTTGATCAGAGATAAGTAGAAATAGGGAAAAAGTAAGACAGGAGGAATTTTTATTGCACCAAACCATCAAGTAGGACGGACTTTGTTTTAAATTCAATATTGAATTATTGCTGCAAGCAACAATAAACTAGAGAATTAAAGAAATGTCATTGCTGCATGTCATTAAAATTCAAAGGTCTGGGTGTTTAAAAAGATTTACACAAAGATCATCTCAAAAGCAGGGGTGAAATTCAGCAGGTTCTGGAGAACCGGTAGTGGAAATTTTGAGTAGTTCAGAGAACTGGCAAATACCACCTCTGGCTGGCCCCAGAGTGGGGAAGGAATGGGGATTTTGCAGGATCCTTTCCACAGGAGTGGAGAGGGAATGAGAATTTTGCAGTATCCTTCCCCTGGGAGTTGGGAGGTAATGGGGATTTTGCAGTATCTTTTCCTCAGGAGTGGAGAGGGAATGGGGATTTTGCAGTATCCTTCCCCCAGGAGTTGGGGGGAATGGGGATTTTACAGTATCCTTCCCCCAGGAGTGGGGAGGGAATGAAGATTTTGCAGTATCCTTCCCCCAGGAGTTGGGGGGAATGGGGATTTTACAGTATCCTTTCCATAGGAGTGGAGATGGAATGAAGATTTTGCAGTATCCTTTCCACAGGAGTTGGGGGGGAATTGGGATTTTGCAGTATCCTTTCCAAAGGAATGGAGATGGAAGGAAGATTTTGCAGTATCCTTTCCCCAGGAGTTGGGAGGGAATGGGGATTTTACAGTATCCTTTCCACAGGAGTTGAGAAGGAATGAAGATTTTGCAGTATCCTTCCCCTAGGAGTTGGGAGGGAATGGGGATTTTACAGTATCCTTTCCACAGGAGTTGAGAAGGAATGAAGATTTTGCAGTATCCTTCCCCTAGGAGTTGGGAGGGAATGGGGATTTTACAGTATCCTTTCCACAGGAGTTGAGAAGGAATGAAGATTTTGCAGTATCCTTCCCCCAGGAGTTGGGAGGGAATAGGGATTTTGCAGTATCCTTCTCCTGGAGTGGGGAGGGAACGAAGATTTTGCAGTATCCTTCCTCTGCCACGCCACAGAACAGGTAGTAAAAAAAATTGAATTTCACCATTGCTCAAAAGGAAGAAAAACCAACACATCAATTGCTATGTTTGCTAGACTTATGGGGGCCTCGGAGGTTTCTAGACTAACCCTCTGCTCAAGGCAGGAGCATTCCAGTCAAATGGTTGTCCAGGCAACCATTTGTAGATCATTTGAAAGCAAACCAAATCTCTGGAATAAATCAGAACTGTAAAGAAATGAAATCACGATGAGATTACTGGATAACAAAAGGAATAATTAAGGAGGGAGTTACTTACATCACTGTAAGCGGATAAGATCATAAACTGTAAATAATATGATAAGGTTGCTGCATTCTGTGGGTGAAGAGATCGTTTGGATCCTTCAGAAATTTGGATGTCTTTTGTAGAAAAATAATAGCTGGGCTCATACAAAAATGTATGTAATTTTCTTTGCTAACTGGAGTTCGATGATATGCTACATCCTAAAGGAGGTGATAGAGTTTGGAGATCAGTATGTGATTGGGTATGTGATTGGTTCGAATCCCCAGTAGGGCGTAACGGAGTGAGCTCCCGTTACTTGTCCCAGCTTCTGTCAACCTAGCAGTTCAAAAGCATGTAAAAATGCAAGTAGAAAAATATGAACCACCTTTGGTGGGAAGGTAACAGCCCTCCGTGCGCCTTCGGCATTTAGTCATGCCAGCCACATGACCACGGAGATGTCTTCGGACAGCTCTGGCTCTTCGGCTTTGAAATAGATGAGCACAAGAGTCGGGAATGACTAGCACATATGTGCAAGGGGAACTTTTACCTATGTGATTGGGAAGGCCTGATTTTGCCATGACAAGGATGTGAACATTAAACCACAATTAATTAAGTTTCCCATTAAGCCATAGTTGAGAACTGTGGTCCTTGCAATGAATCCTTCATTGAATTTCAAACATGTGGGGTTGTTGTTTTTTTAAGGGCATAATTGGATATGAGGACTGGGACTTACCTGATGGTATTGCGTGTCTCCTAAATTATTGATACCATAAACCTACAGTTTGTGTCAAGTCTGACTTAAATCTGATTTATAGGACAAATGCAAGCCACAGAGTACTGGCTCATAAGCAATGGAAAACTATGTTTGCAGTAAATATAAAAAAAAATCTAATTGAGTGGAGCATGCTGTGGGATGAAACTCATACTGATCTGAAGCTTGACTGCATAACTCTTTCATTTATTTAGTACTGGATACAAACGAATCCATTAAGTTGAATGATATATTGTTAAAAAAACACAGTGAGATAGCAGAAATCACAAATGGCTAAGGACCACTTGCAATGCTTAAACAGAAGGGGTTTTTTTGGGGTGGGGGGGGGGAAGCCTGATCCACATGTCCAGCAGAATAACAGAATAACAGAAGAGTCGGAAGGGACCTTGGAGATCTTCTATCCAACCCCCTGCTTATGCAGGAAAACCCTACACCACTTCAGACAAATTGATATCCAACCTCTTCTTAAAAACCTCCAGAATTTGTGGAGCACCCACAATTTTGGGAGACAAATCATTTCACTGGTTAATTGTTCTCAATGTGAGGATATTTCTCCTTAGTTCTAGGTTGCTTCTCTCCTTGATTAGTTTCCATCCATTGCTTCTTCTCCTGCCTTCAGGTGCATTGGAGAATAGGTTGACCTATTCTCCAAAATGTGCAAGGCACAATATTGCTGATGAGCTTTTTCAATACTCCCCTATAGGACTACTTTCAACAACAATAATAATACAAGCCTGCAGACAATAACTAAGATAGGATTTCCTCTAGATATTTCTCTTTATAAGACTTGGCTTTATATGGAAAAACTCTGAAAGTCAGAAATATGCCAACTATGGACTGAACATCTTTTTATTCCCACTTCCTACTTGCTGAGCTAAAGTCCAAAATTATATATTTGCCTTCATTTGTGAGGCTTAAATTCAGTTTGAAGGAGATACAATCCTCTCTGTTTATGGTTACAAAAACCTGAGCAGGGAGCCTGTGAAATTCCACATTGGGTTAACAGCAAATATACATAGAAAGTCTTTGATTTACGATCGTTCATTTACCAATGGTTTGAAGTTACCTCCGAAAAAGTGACTTACAAGCTGTCCTCAAAGCTATAGCCCTTGCACTTCCTCCAGTGGTTCCAATTACAATTCGGACGCTTGACAACCAGCTAACATTTATGACGGTTATAGTGTCCTGTGATCGCCATTGCTGGTTTCCTCAGCTGACAAAATTCAGACAATCAAGAAAGCTGGATTTTTTTTAAACAAGCATGTAATTCACTGAACAACTATGGTAAAAAGGTGGTAAGAACTGTGGCGGTGCAGTGGTTAGAATACAACATTGCGGGCTCACTCTGCCCACAGCCAGGAGTTCGATCCTGACCGGCTCAAGGCTGACTCAGCATTCCATCTTCCTGAGGTCGATAAAATGAGGGCCCAGATTGTTGGGGGCAATAGGATGACTCTGTAAAGCGCTCAGAGAGGGCAGCAAAGCACTATGAAGCGATATATAAGTCTAAATGCTATTGCTGTTGCTAAAAATGTTTGTAAAAATCAGGTTCAGTTACGTGGTGGCTTGCTTAATAATCGCATCACTTAGTGACTGAAATTTAGGTCACAATTCTGGCTGTAAGTCAAGGACTACCTGTATGTAGGGTCTTATCCCAATCTTGCAGCAGGATTTCTCACTGACCTTAAAATGGTCAAAGAGGAGATACAAGGAGAATTCACTGTTCCTGTAATGAAAATACAGGAAGAACACAATTTCCACTGTAATGTGCTACTTTTCAAGCTGACTGATTTATGTAGAAAAATATACTTGTACAGGCAGATCATTCAAGGACACCTCCCCAGAAGAGAGGAAGGATCCTGTGAGACTTTGGGAGATTGTTTTCTCTCTTTGTCAATGAGACTAAACCTTTTTATAAATGCTAATTATTTTTTCCATGGTGAACTGTCACTCAACCACTATTCTATTACCCATTCGTATTTTAAATAATCACGTTACTATAGTAATGGCATCGAAAAAAAGCCACAGTCCTGGTATCAACTTGGGGTAAATGCAAAACTTGCCATTCTCCTTGCTTCCAGCTGTATTCTCTCCCACCCACAATTAAATTTTATACAGGAAAACGGCAATTTCCTGTGATGGAAATTAATTAAAATACATAAGGAACACACTTTAGCCAGGGCTTCCTTTGCTGCTTCCTGCATTATTGATATATTTAGGCTACACATTGCTCTTATGGTCAACTAAATCCTGCATTTGGATGTGTGATGAGAATGTTGTATTTTTTTTAAAACCCTAGATAATAAACAGGGCTGGGCTTTGAAGGGCTGCTCCCATCTGACAGTGTTTTGAGCAAAACATCCCTTGAAGTGGTTTTGCAAAGTAAGGCAGACTCCTCTCTGGAAAGCAAAGCTAAACTAAACGCACAGCAGCCTTGAAATTTTGGAAAAGTCTTCAGAAGGCATTCAAAAGTGTCCAGGGAACTAAATCACATCACTGCCGTGGCTTGCAAGTACCCGCTAGAATAAATGTTCACATTGACACATCGGGTGGGCTTCCACTTGTCGGTGGAAATCAAACATCGCAATAGCACTTAGCACTTAGACTTATATACCGCTTCATAGTGCTTTTTACAGCCCTCTCTAAGCGGTTTACAGAGTCAGCCTATTGCCCCCAACAATCTGGGTCCTCATTTTACCCACCTTGGAAGGATGGAAGGCTGAGTCAACTTTGAGCCTGGTGGGATTTGAACTGCCGAACTGCAGCTAGCTGTCAGCTGAAGTAGCTTGCAGTGCTGCACTCCAACCCTGTGCCACCTCGGCTCTCAAACAGTTTGAAACCCTTTTGAATTCATAGAGAAAAACTGGAGATGTGGGTGCTGAATATGAGGTCAAAGTCCAGAGAATGTCGTTTAAAATCTTAACTAAGTCACTGATCCCAAGACAAGCTATGATGGGATAAAGAACAGAAGAAGTGGAAAACTCAAGTAGGGTGCTGTTCCAGCAGGATGTGTAGATTCAGTGGCCAATCAAATGTACTTCAGAAGCTCACTAAGGTTTTCCACTGTCAACCATCCAGGAAACATGTATTGAAACATGTGTCCATGGGAGGAGGGGCTAAGGACACAAGTGCCACCATGTGCATTATAGTGTCATCATTCAAATGGTATGGATTATGTATGTATTCATACCATTTGTAATTTACAATAAGTATTATGTAATTCAGATCATCAAGTGTTAGTTACACAATTACTGTTGAATTAGGATATGATGTCTATCATGTCTTCTCATGGGTGCTGGTGTGTATTTAAGATACACGGCCTACAAATTTCGAAAGTAGCAGACAGCCATCAAGAACCATTAATCACCTGGCTCCTTTTCTAAATCAACTGAAATTGGCAATAGAATAGAATAGAATAGAATAGAATAGAATAGAATAGAATAGAATAGAATAGAATAGAATAGAATATCCCATAGTATAGGATAAATGGTATTATTGGTTAGAGAACAGGGATAAGGAATAAAAGTAGAATATGTATGTATGTATGTATGTATGTATGTATGTATGTATGTATGTATGTAACATTAGGTTATAGGAATTATAAATGTAAAAAGGAAATAGCAAATGTAAAAAGAATGGAAAATATGTACGATGATAAACAAAAGGGGATATACCGATGTGTTAGGAATGGGAAGAATGGATGTAGAATGTGGTTTTTATGTTTTGTTTTGTAAAAAGCTCAATAAAAATTATTTATTAAAAAAAAGAATAGAATAGAATAGAATTCTTTACTGGCCAATTGTGATTGGACACAAGGAATTTGTCTTTGGTGCATATGCTCTCAGTGTATATTAATAAAAATAAAATAGAAAACATTCATCAAGAATCACATGATACAACACTTAGTGATAGTCATAGGTTATGCCAATTTAATGATAGCAATGGTTTATGGCGTAGCCAAATGCATTACTCAAGCTACTGTGGGTTATCCAATGAATTATAATCAAAGCAAACTAAGTTTACTATGTAGTATAAACCCAGCTATAATCTTGCTTGCCATTGAAAAATGAAACACGAAGAAAACCCACTGACACCTTAGAATTCAAGATAGGATACAAAGGCCCACAATAATATCACAAATCTCAGTTCTCCGATAACTACACTGAGCCTCGTATCCCTTTTTCCCTGCTGCCAGAAACTCCAACTATTCCATCTTACAAAAACAATTTTCAGAGCCCTGGCAAGCTCTCCTGCAATTAGTTTTAGGTAAGGAACGATCCAAAATCCAACTTGGTTCTTCTTTAGCATCCTAGAAAAGTTCTAGGAGAAAACACCCCGAGCACCTTGAGTGGCGCCAATGTTGCATAACAACTCATTCTTGTTAAAAGCTCACCTTTTGTTCAGCAGGACCGCCTCTGCCCAAGAGTCAACTTTGGCAACTTCTTTGCCAAGGAAACTATCGGACAATTGTGCTGAGAGAAAACACGTCCCTTGAGAAGATAGACAGCGAGGTAGGCACTGTGAACCAGAGGCTGAAAAAGGACCGGCTTAATAGATGGCAGAGAGGTGTGTCAATCCAGATTCTGACATCATTTGTCATCCCATACCCACATCATCATCATCATCATCATCATCATCATCATCAAGAGTCTGGAATTTGCACCTCTCTCTCGCCAGAAGTCCTACATGAAGAGGGATTTTGGTCTTCTAAATAGCTCAGATGGAGGAAGTCTTAGCATCAATTTTTTTTTTCCTACTTCCAGTTAAAAGACCTGGCGGCTGCTAATGAGAAAGAGTCCTGCTGAAGACTGAAGAGCTACTACTGCACAATACTAGGCTTGATAAGATAAATCAATAACAGTAAACTAAAGAGGTAAATTATCTGATAAGCTTTAAAGCTGATAGACATAGTATACTTAGCCCTGGATCCCATCAAGAATAACTTACTGGAAGCTGGATTCCGTAACACGCGCAATTCAAAATCTACCCTCTAGTTTCCTGAAACATTTCTAGCTCCACGAAAGAGGCTTAAGTATGTCTATTTTGGTCTTAGGTACTCTTGACTAAGCGCAAAAACTCCTTGTTAGGGCTTGGAACGTACCATTTTCCTTCCAGAACAAACCACACTGCAGGGAGAGTTTTACACAGTCCTACTCTTGAGTTCCTCTAGAATTTCCTTGGGTGGTACTATTTGAATTTACTTTTATTATTTCACGGGGGTGCTGCTGTGTTTCCTATTACATATCCTTCTCCCAACTTTACATTTCACCTGGACTGACCCTGCTTTCTGATTTGGAAAAAAACCAAAATCAAACCTGGGGAGGAGCTTCTATCAGATTTACCAAGGTAGCAAGTCCAGGAGGTTAAGGATGCCAGAGAAATGATTATACAAGGAAAACATTCTCACAAAACTCTATGTATTATGGTCAATGCATGTGGTTGCAAACTATTTTCACAACAATAAACCGATTAATTGTTGCTACGGTCAACGCACCCCACCTATGAATGCTTGACTTAAAACGTACTTCCCCTTTAAAAATGAAAATCCAGAAGCCATTTATTTTTCAGCACACTGAATGGGATCAGTGAACCATGCCAAAGCAACTTTCAATCCAGCAGTAAGGAAGTTGCTTCATGTGCTTTGATTTTAAGCCTCCTCTCTGCCCTTTGCTGCTAAAACAGGAGAGAAGCAAAATGCCCAGAGAATCGCAACACTCTTCCCTACTTGTAAACATTCAAAACCCAACTTCAAACCTCTTTGGATTGGGGTCGTAATATTTGTGGAAATCCACAGCAGTACAATTGCACGTTAGAGCAACAGGGTGTGTTAATGTATCAGGCTCGTAACCCTTAGCTAATGCTTGCAAATTGGATAATAATAATTAATTAATAATTTATTAAACTTCTAGACCGCCCCCTCTCCCCGAAGGGACTCGGGGCGGTGTACAGGTACAAATTTAAAAACCATAAACTCAACAATATACATGATGAGCGTTCACCTGTTTTTCAGACTGTAATTATATGGATGCCATGGTTTAGCACAGGGGTCGGCAACCTTAAAGACTCAAAGAGCCACAAAGGTCCTAGTTTAGTTTAGTTTAGTTTAGTTTAGTTTATTAGACTTCTAGACCGCCCCCTCTCCCCAAAGGGACTCGGGGCGGTGTACAGGTACCAAATTAAAACCATACAATCGATAATAAATATAATTAAGATCGGATTAAATAGACCCCTGTACAAGTTTATAAAAATTAAAAAAACTTGACCTTAAAACCAAACCGTAAAATTTAAAAATTTAAAATTTAAAAATACAAACTGAATAAGTGGAAGTCCCCCCCCCCCCGTTCAATTATGGAATCGACCGGAAGTCCACTTTCCCCACCATAGAGTCTCCTCCTAGCACGGCATCCTTTTTCCTTTACCTGTCCTAACTGAAAGCGCTATCAATTGTGGAGCTGACCGGAAAACCCGCCCCTTGCTGTAGACTCTCCTCCTGGCGCGTCCTGCTTCCCCCTGTCCAAACCGGAAGCTCCTCTCAAAATTGTGGTTATGACTGGCAACAGGGAGCCGCAGCAGAGGGATGATAGAGCCACATGTGGCTCCAGAACCACTGGTTGCTGACACCTAGTTTGTCGTATTTTCAAGCAGTTAATCCTGAATAAGGGTCATGAGTAAGGGGGCTTGTGCAGGCAAAGCCAGAGATCCCTGGCTTTAGTGCTCTTTCAAATGTCACTCCCCCTTTGTCATGACAGATGGCTACGTCTGCATTCCCTCTTTGCAAGTCTACACAGACCAACTTTTCTGAAGCTGGCTTGTAAAGTGGTTGAGAGGCACCCTATGGAGTGCAAATGAAGACAGTCTCATCCGAGGCATGGCAAATGAGAAGCTGATACACCAAGCCCAAGGGCCATTTCGTAACAGCTTTCCATATGGGATCAAAGAATTCTTATTTTACAAGCTTCTTTGGCTCCATAATTTATTAAGTAGGGATTGTTTCGGCAGATTCCATTGAGGCGGTAAACACAGCTCCAGTTCAAAACATTTGAAGGAACCAAAGTTAATGAACATTGATATGATTTACCTCTGGTATAGTATTTCTGGCACCTGTATTCCACCACCAGCTGCAACATCTTCTATGCTTTGGACTAACTGGCTTGGTGTTAAGTCTTATAACTCAGCAGGTCTTCTCTTTAAGCAGTATTTGAAATTAAATGCCTTGGAAGTATGCGCTATTTTATTAATATTTAATTAACTTAATTTGCTCCTTTGATTGAGCCAGAAGCAAGATGAGGCATCTCCTGAAGGTTAACTACGTGGTAGAGAGAAATGCCTAATGAATTGTTGGGGCTTTTTCCTCCAATGGCTAATTGTCTAGAAATTTCCAACCTGCAGCAGGATATTTCTTTTGAAGGAATCAACAGATAATAAATGCTTCTACCTGTATCTGAGTTATGCAACAGAAAATAGGGGCAATCAATAGCAGCAAGAATATGACAATGGTCATCCTTGTCATCTAAGAAAAAAATACCTAATACAGTTCTTGAGTTTAGGAGAGAGCAATAGAAAACCACTTGGATACTGTTAAGAGATTGAAATAAATTGAAAGAATAAGAAGCCAGTAGGAATCAAACTCAGCTTGTGGGGGGAAAAAACCTTTTTTTTTTTTTTTTTTTACAATCTATTGCAATGACTGCCTTTGGTTCTTATGGAAAATGTGACATTTCTAATATTTGACTGTTTTCATTCACTTATCTAGGATTTTAAAAGTTTGGAGTCTACTTAAGATCAATGTTTGGAGTCTACTTAAGAACTACTTAAGATCAATCATCAGATAATGCAGACGATACCACTTGAATGGCAGAAAGTGAAGAGGAACTCAAGAGCCTCTTGATGCGGGTAAAGAAGGAGAGTGCAAAAGTTGGCTTGAAACTCAACATTAAGAAAACTAAGATCATGGCATCCGGCCCTCTCAATTCCTGGCAAATAGATGGGGAAGAAATGGAGGTAGTGACAGATTTTATTTTCCTGGGCTCCAAGATCACCGCAGATGGGGACTGCAGCCAAGATATTAAAAGACCCTTGCTCCTGGGGAGGAAAGTGATGGCAAATCTAGACAGCATACTAAAAAGCAGATACATCCACCCTGCCAACAAAAGTGCATATGGTCAAGGCTATGGTTTTCCCAGTTGCAATGTATGGCTGTGAAGGTTGGACCATAAGGAAGACGAAGTGCCAAAGAATGGAGGCCTTTGAACAATGGTGCTGGAGAAGATTCCTATGAGTCCCTCGGAATGCAAAGCGATCAAACCGGTCACTCCTAGAGGAGATCAACCCTGACTGCTCTTTAGAAGGCCGGATCCTGAATGTGAAACTTAACTATTTTGGCCACCTAATGAGAAGGAAGAATTCACTGGAGAAGAGCCTAATGCTGGGAACGATGGAGGGCAAAAGAAGAAGGGGATGACAGTGAAGGAGGTGACTGGATGGAGTCACCGAAGCAGTAGGTGTGACCTTAAATGGACTCGAGAGGATGGTAGAGGACAGGAAGGCCTGGAGGAATGTTGTCCATGGGGTCGTGATGGGTCGGACACGACTTCTCAACTAACAACAACTAAGATCCATGAGCTTCAAAGGACGTCTCATATTTAAAATACTGCAGCTGAAAGCCACAATGGGATGTGTTTCAAGGTCTCCAATTATACAGTAGACCTTGGTTAGTCTTGTTCATCACTCAAGGATCTCCGTCACAAACTGCGGTTGACTCAGCTATTCCAACACTATACAACCTGCTACAATAGAAGAGAAGATGAATCAGAGAGCTAGTTGCTTTAGAAGCCATGGCGAAGGCACATCCTTTATACTGTAGATAATACAAAGAGAAGGGCAGAAGAACGAATTTGATTTATTTGCACCAATAGCCTCTGAATGTCATCAGACAGCAATTGGAATGGGAGCAGGTATGTACGTGTGGTGGATACACTTTCTACCCACAGCAAGCTCAGTTTGCGGCACAGTAGTTATAGCAGAGATGCACATCATTTTCCAAGCCAAAGGCCAACCCAAGCTATGACGAGTAGCATTCCAAGTGCTGCACCCCAAGAATAAGGCAAAGAGAAGACAAATATTAGACCGAGCTGTCTGGTTGTCCAATAGTCAACTGGGCTTCGTTGGCCTTTTGCTTGAAAATGTTTCACTTCTCATCCAAGAAACGTCTTCAGTTTGGAAAAGTGTTGGAAGTTCTTTCAGTTTGAAGAAAATCATGGTGTTAACGATCTCAAATAAATGGAATTTATTCATCAGGAAGGATAGAATATCGAGCATAAGGGGAGGTGGTTAAAAAATTATATTAAGAAGTTGGAAAAGCAAACTTAGTCCAGATGTTAAGGAATAGTTTTCAGAAATATATGATCTATCAGTTTGGAAAAAGGCAATGTTCTAACAGTTTTCCTCTGCATTCTTTCTCTTTTGGATAATCATTCTTCTAATCCTGTGACGGCAAACCTATGGCACACGGTACAGAGGTGGCACTCAGAGCCCTCTCTGTGGGCATGCACGCCATCGCCAGCTGCTCTTCCGGGTTCCATTGCGCGCGTGCGCATTGGCCACCTGCTCTCTTCCGAGTTTTGGCATTCACATGCGTGCCAGCCATCTGGCCTTCATGCGAAGACCAGCTGGCCGGTGCGCATGCGCATGATGGAACCAGGAAGAGCAGCTGACCATCGCGTGCATGCGCACCAGCCAGCCGCTCTCTTCTGTGTTACGGCGCTCCAGCATGCATGCACGCTCCAGTTTCAGCACTCGGTGCCAAAAAGGTTAACCATCACTGTTCTTAACCATCCTGGTGTACTCTTAGTTTCTCCACTCTCAACACATCACAATTTATACTGTTAAGAATACTGAAGCAGGGACCTGTGATGGTCTGTGAGGATGTTCTTAAAGAGACAGGAGAAAGAAGGGGAGGAGCTGCAGAAGAGTCAGACAAGAGATAAGTTAGCCCACAGAAGAAATGGGTGCAAAACAAACATCTCAAAAGAGATCCTCCCTAGGGGGAAGAGGGGGGAGTTAGTCTCTGATAGAAAATCACTTGAAGAGCCTAGAAGCATTTGAAATGTGGATTTACAGGCGACTGTTACGTATAAGCTGGGTTGACAAAATCAGAAATGAGGAGGTGATCAGCCACCTGGGGAAGCCAAGAAAAATCATCAAAACCATAAAACAGAGAAAGTTAGAATATTTTGGACTTGTGATGTGACATCCAGAAAAATACAGGATACTGCACTTAATCCTCGAGGGAAAGATTGAAGGCAAACGAGGTCCAGGCAGAAGAAGAACCTCGTGGCTTCAAAATCTAAGGGACTGGTTTGGACAAAACTCAACAGCACTTTTTCGTGCGGCTTTTGATAAAAATAGAATCGCCAACATGATCGCCGAAGTCCGATGATGGATATAGCACAAGAAGAAGAAGATAAAAGAGAATGGAAGAGGCACTGCAGTTTGAGACTTGCAAGACTCATATCAGTCCTTTGAAGTAGTTAAGATGCACCAACCATGAGAGTAACACTACTTTTATTGTAAGAATAAAATAATAGAATCTCGCAAGTCTGAAACTACATTAGTGGGCTAAGCTGCCTTTTATCTGTGTGTGGCCCAATCTGTTTTTTCTCCTCCTCCTCCTCCTCCTCCTCCTGTCTGCCAAGGACCTTCTCACAGACCATGACCAGATTTTTCTGTTGTTCAATACATATGGACAAGATAGATGACATCATGGTGTACTAATCATGGTGTACTAATCATGTATATTTAATTATACATTAAGGGAAGGATATCAGCCATTTACAGTATAATAATAGAAGGTTGTTTTTTATTCTTCTTGAACTCCCTAGGCACTTTTGTAAAACAAAAGTTTCCATCTAGGTGTTGTGGCTTGCCAGTGGCCAGAGTAGCTGGTGGTAGACTCAGACAGTGTAGAAGTTGGGGAGGAACGTGGGCCAGTCCTCGAGTCAGGGGAAGGCTCTGATGAGGGCTCTGCATCAGAGGCAGAGATGGGGCCAGGGCTGTTCGACAGTTATCAGCTGCCTTCAGATTCGGAGATCAGTGGGGCAGAAGAACAGCTGGAGCCTGTTCCCAATGTGCACATGTGCAGAGCTTCCAGGAGAAGGGAACAGTTCAGGAACAAGGGCCAAATCAGGAGTAAAGGCACAGGTAGACGGTGAATGACCCCTTACATAGTGAATAAAGAGGAGCAAAAGGGGAGTGGAGTTTGCAGGAGACAATTTGTTTGTTTAATTAGTGTGAAGATTTGTTTGTGACTCTCAGAGACTCCTGGCCAAGTATTTTCTTGTACAGTATTGCGTTTGGGAGATATCGGCCTGGCATCTCTCCAAGCCTGATAAGGTCTGTGGTTGTAAATTCACCCTTGAAAAGTGACTGTTTGCCGGGACTTTGCTGGATGTGAATGAGAGGAATTCACATTAGCTTAATAAAAAGGGGTTTTTTCGGGGGACAAGGAGTCTGCTTCGTGATTTTGGGAAGCCTAGGTCAGAACACTAGGTATTCAACAATATTAACCACTTACAAATGTCTTAGCTCCCACGTGGGGCTTCCATAAGAAATATCTAATTTTGGCAGCAACAACTGTTACAGCTTCACAGCTTAAACACTCTTTTTGATTGATGTAGACAAGGTGAAATCACAGTATTTACAGATTTAGGAACAGATGAGCAGCTTCGTGCTGATCTGATATTTAAGGCCAAGACTTCTGGAGCCCCAGAGATCAATGTGCCAAAATTCAGTGGCAAACTAGCTAATGTTTAACAGTGTAATTTTTGGAGTCAAGAATGATAAAATAAAGATGGAAACGAGAGTAGGATTTAGGTATGTATGTACAGTACATATATTAAATTCTCAACCTTACCTCTTTGTCAAATATCCACCTCTAGAAATATTGATGATCTCACTGCAAGCTTTCTTGAGGATTGGCAGCTGTGAGGAAGGCAAGTCATGCCTCTAGCTGAGAAAATCTGTGCTTCTGTTTCAAACTATGACTCCAAGACAGACACAGACTTCGGAGGATAATCAGAACTGCAGAAAAAAACAATTACTGCCAACCTGCCTTCCATTGAGGACCTCTGCACGAGTCAAAAAGAGGACCGTGAAAATATTTACAGACCCCTTGCACCTTGGACATAAATTGTTTAAACTCCTATCCTCAAAAAGAAGCTATAGAGCACTGCACACCAAGACAACTAGACACAAGAACATTTTCCCCCCGAACGCCATCACTCTGCTAAACAAATAATTCCCTCACCACTGTCAAACCAGTCACCAAGGCTGCATTACTATGACTATTAGTCTTCTCATTGTTCCTATTACCCATCTCCTCCTACTTATGACTGCAGGACTGTAACTTTGTTGCTTGTATCCTCACAATTTATATTGATATTGATTGTTTCCTGATTGCTTATTTGTACCCTATGACTATCATTAAGCGTTGTACCTTATGATTCTTGATGAATGTATCTTGTCTTTTTATGTACACTGAGAGCATCTGCACCAAAAACAAATTCCTTGTGTGTTCAATCACACTTGGCCAATAAAGAATTCTACTCTACTCTACTCTGACCCAATGGCAAGGCTTGCTGGAGTTCATGGGAGCTTTAGTTCATTAAGTTGCCTTCCCTTGGACTATAGTAGTGTTTTCAACTATGACCACTAGAAGATGTGTGGACCTCAAGTCTCAAGGTGCCCAGCCACCACATATTCTGGGAAAGTTTAAATGATTTATGTTTGTTTCTTACAGAAAACTATTTAGGATGAAGGAAGCCAAAGAAGAGGAACATCATAGATAAAATAGACAGGTGAGATCAAAGGAATTACTGGAATACCCTTGAAAAAAATTCATGTTGCTACTGGAAATGGTTTACAACACCATGTGGGTGATTGATTGACTGTGGACTGTCAAGTTCGTGCCGATATTTAGTAATCAAACAGATGCGTGCAGTTCTCAGAAGTCAAACCTAACTCATTGATACCTGCTTGCATAGCATAGAGTAACAATAACCATCTGTGTCAGAACTGATCTCTTAAAAGTACACTCCCTGAACCTAGATTAACTAAAAGCTTTGGGTCAACTTCCCAAGAGGAATTTGAAATAAAAGTTCTACATCTACAGGTAGAAACCAAGGCACCAAAACAGCAGCATAGCATGGGGTTTGCACACAGCTTATCCGAAGTTCACTTCTCAGCATTTCCAAAGAGGATTTGGAATGTAATTAGTTATGGCCTACATTTTTATCGATAATACCAAATCTTCATTAGATATTAAAAAAATCACTTTCAAAAGGAAGAAATTATATGGATCTAGAGTACACCAATTCTCCTAGCCAACCAATGAATTCTAGGAAGTACATACACCTCAAATCTACCAAGATTGAAAAACACTATCCTATGACCCACGATTCATAGACTTACCAACTTCCAGATATATGGATTAATTCTCAGCTAAGTATTCTGGGAGTTAGTCTCCTCTCTGGAAATTGCTCAGGTTGGAACATATGAACACAAGCAGTGTCCTGCTGGATCACAGCTTGGCCCCTCTGGTCCAGCAATCAGTTTTCCCAATAGTTGCTGATCCCCATGGCCTCCATGAATTGAGTCAAACCATTGTTTTGAAGCCAGGCAAGCTGATATCCAGGACACTCAAACCCGTAGAAATGGTAGTAGATTTTAGGAGAAACCCTCCCATACTACCCCCTCTTATAATACTAGACAACACAGGATCAACAGTAGAGACCTTCAAGTATCTAGGTTCTATCATATCTCAAGATTTAAAATGGACACCTAGCATCAAAAATTTCATTTAAAAAGCACAACAAAGAATGTTCTTTCTGCACCAACTCAGGAAGCTCAAACTGCCCAAAGAGCTGCTGGTTCAGAGGAATTATTGAGTCTCTCATCTGCACCTCTATAACTGTCTGGTTTGGCTCTGCAACCCAACAAGTAGACACAGACTTCAACAGACAATTAGATCTGCAGAAAAAATTACTACCAACCTGCCTTCCATTGAGGGCCTGCATACTGCACGAGTCAAAAAGAGGGCTGTGAAAATATCTACAGACCTCTCACATCCTGGACATAAATTGTTTCAACTTCTACCGTTAAAACAACACTATAGAGCACTGCACACCCGAACAACTAGACACAAGGACAGTTTTTCCCCATATGCCATCATTCCACTGAACAACTAATTCCCACATCGTCATCAAATTGTTTACTAAGACTGTATTACTATTCTTCTTCTCATCCTTAGTACCTATCTCCTCCCACTTATGACTATAACCATGTTGCTTGTATCTTTACAATTTATATTGTTGTTTTTTAGTATGATTTGATTGCTTATTAGTAAGCTATGACTATCACTAAGTGTTGTATCTTATGATTCTTGGTGAATGTATTCTATTTTATTTTTCTTTATGTACACTGAGAGCATCTGCACCAAAGACAAATTCCTTGTGTGTCCAATCACACTTGGCCAATAAAGAATTCTATTCTGTTCTATTATTCTATTCTATTCTATTCCATTCCATTCCATTCCATTTATTCTATTCCATTCCATTCCATTTATTCTATTCTATTCTATTCTATTCTATTCTATTCCATTCCATTCCATTTTTTCTATTCTATTCTATTTATTCTATTGCAAAAATTTACAGGTTGTCTTGGGAACAGGTAGCCTTATTTTAGGTTTTTTAAGCTCTGCAAATGGGCTGGCTATGAATACCAATGCAAAAATCGATTCAGTTATAAAATATGTATCTGTATATAGACACAAACAGTTTTTCTCTCTTTAGAAATGCTTTTAAAACCCAAAATGTTAATCTATTGATTCAAGGCCCTGACACTTGAATACAAAACATCACACCGGAAATTATGCTGATATAATCTTGTTGTGTTTAGGTCTTGAACATTCATTTGCAGGCTGCTAAAGGTACATAAACCATTGTGCCACCAGGAGACCTGGTGGGTGGAATGCAGTACTGCAAGCAAACTCCGCCCATAGCCAGGTGTTCGATCCTAATGGGGCTCAAGGTTGTCTCAGTCTTCCATCCTTCTGAGGTCAGTAAAATGAGGACCCAAAGTGTTGGGGGGGGGGCAACATGCTGATGTTGTAAACCACCCAGAGGGTACTGTGAAGCACTTTGTAGTGTCATAGAAGTCTAAGTGCTATTACTATTGCTATAAACATCACAATATACTTATAATTTAATTAAGATTACAATACCCTGGAACATCCCTGTTGCTAGGGTTATCTTTTAAGCATGGACAACATTCAGAAGGCCAACTCCTATAGTAGCTCATCTCAAAAAAGACACAAACCACTACTCTAGAGACTATAATTAATGCAGCACAAACTTCCATTTCTGGGAATCCTTTTATTACTTGCCCAGTTGGGGCTATTATTATTATTATTCCCACTGCCCTGATCAGGAGAGCTAGGAGAAAGAGGCGCAAATACCTTGCTAGAACAGCAGGTATTTGTGTTTGCATAAAAGCCGAGGTTAATCAGTTCAGCTTTTCTACTCAGGAGAATGAAGACGTCACACGTACAGGAGCAGCCCATTCAACCCCATGGCAACCACACCAAACAAAAGGAGAAATCAATTCAAGGAGCCCTCTTCTTTCCGATGAAAAGGACAGGAGGAGGAAGTCTGTCTCTTCCAGCCCCATCCTGTCCAGCGCTGGCTGCCCTCCCATAAGGCTGGATATCTTCGCCAGCCTGTTTGGGGAAGAGGGGAGGTTAATGTAATGGGATCCCTGAGCTGTAATTGTCTCCGTCAAGCATTTGCCACTTGCCAAATGCACGTTTATTCAGTCGAAGGAAGGAGATACAGCCCCCTATTAAGATGCTGGCTTAGTGGGCTGCTACTGTTTTACACTGACCTGATTTGCAAGTCAGAGGGTGGTTAAGGCACACAGAGCGGTGTCTAAAACCAGGCTGTGCGTCCAAGTGTGTGGTTAACACTTCAGGCCTGTGGTTTGTGGCAAGTTTACTCGCCTACTTCACAGTCCTCCCAATTCAGAGGGTCAATTAACTTCCCCTTCCAATTTCCTAACTGAGAAATGGGGAGAGGTGAAAGAGAAGAGCAACAAAGATGATTAGGGGACTGGAGGCTAAAACATATAAAGAACGGTTGCTGGAATTTATGTCCAGTTTAATGAAAAGGAGGACTAGGGGAGACATGATAGCAGTGTTCCGATATCTCAGGGGTTGCCACAAGGAAGAGGGAGTTAAGCTATTCTCCAAAGCACCTGAGGGCAGGACATGAAACAATGGGTGGAAACTAATCAAGGAGAGAAGCAACATAGAAGTAAGGAGAAATTTCCTGACAGCTAGAACGGTTCATCAATGGAACAACTTCCCTCCAGAAGTTGTGAATGCCCCAACACTGGAAGTCTTTAAGAAGATGTTGGATAGCCATTTGTCTGAAACGGTATAGGGTTTCCTGCCTAAGCAGGGATTTGGACTAGAAGACCTCCAAGGTCCCTTCCAACTCTGTTGTTCTGTTCTGTTCTGTTCTGTTCTGTTCTGTTCTGTTCTATTCTATTCTATTCTTTCTATTCTATTCTTCTTATTCTTATATTGTTAGAGTTGCAGTCTACATTTTCTCCAGAAAGTTAAGAAAGCATACATGATCTTATTGTGCTCTATTGCATCAATCCTGTGAGGTCAGCTTTGCTGAGAGTGACTAGCCCAAAGTCATCTGGACTTGGAACTTGGATGATTCATCAAAAAAAAGAGGGCATGCGTAGCCTTTAGGAGGCTTGTAGAGGGCTCGGGGGGGGGGCAAAAACAAGCAAAAAACGGCCCGTTTTTCTCTTATTTCTGCCCTCCCCAACCCCCAGGAGCACTCTGGAAGTCTCCTGAAGGCTAAGCACGGCATTTTGGTGAAGGGGACAGGGGTTCGGGAGACAAAAAATGCTGTATTCAGTGTATAAGACACACCCAGATTGTCAACCTCTTTTTTGAGGGAAAAAGATGTGTCTTATACTCCGAAAAATACAGTAGTGAGTTACAGGATTTGCTGAAAAATCTCACCTTCTAGAACGGAACTGCACACCCAAGGCCAAAAAAGTGTTGCTCTGCAAAGCAGATTCGTTAGCTGCAACTTATCCCTGGTACGTAACCTACAGACTGATGGCAAAACTTTCCCTTTTCCTCCTCTAAGCGAGGCAGCACTTTAGCATGTCTCCTTATATAGCAAAAACGTTGGGAGCTTGTTTGTGTTTGCCAACAGATGATGCCTGAAAGCACAACTGTGTACAGAAGAAGAAAAAAGATGAAGGGGAATAGTTAATGATGGCAATCAACCACGGCCCGCAGCGTAGGCTCATCTGGCCATAATCCAATGTTGCACTAGGTGCAAAAAGGAGTAGGAGACTCTTCGATTTGGGAAATAACACAACTTTAGTGCACAGGAAGACATCCGCCTGTGTGAAAACTTTAAAGCTGTTAATTATGTGTGTACAACATACTAGAAGCCCCAAGATCTTCCCCTTGGGGGCCTTTTTATAGCTTTATAAGTTGTATTTGCTACTACACGTGGCAAATAGAACGAGATTTAACGACATTTTCCCTTATGAATGTGTGTGCCTTGGAGTGATAAGAATATTCTCTCTCTTTTATTCAGACAAGTGCTATCCACTGTTTTATAAATAGATTGGTATTTAGCTTTGTTTGTTTATGGAAGAAAAAATAATAATCCAGCCGCTGAATTCTTTCATGCTACTGAATGCGGAAGAAGAATTCTTTAGAAACCTGTTATTCCATCGGAATAATTATACTTCCTCATTCAGTAGCAGGAAAGAATTTGGCTGCTGGATTTTTTTCTTCTTGGTGAAAACGGTGGCTCAGTGGCTAAGACGCTGAGCTTGTCGATCAGAAAGGTCGACAGTTTGGCGGTTCAAATCTCTAGCACCGCGTAATGGGGTGAGCTCCCATTACTTGTCCCAGCGTCTGCCAACCTAGCAGTTCGAAAGCATGTGAAAAATGCAAGTAGAAAAATAGGAACCACTTTTGGTGGGAAGATAACAGCGTTCCGTACGCCTTCGGCGTTGAGTCATGCTAGCCACATGACCACGGAGACGTCTCCGGACAGCGCTGGCTCTTTGGCTTTGAAATGGAGATGAGCACCACCCCCTAGAGCGGGAACGACTAGCACATATGTGCAAGAAGAACCTTTACCTTTACCTTTTAAACAAACATAAATAGGACTCTATCTGTGGTCACAGGTTGAGGACTACCTATAGCTCAGGGTAAGGCAAAGTAAATCCAAGAGTCAGACAGATAAATTGCCCAGGTGTGTCTGTGACACAGATTCAGGTGGAGAAAGTCTCCAACCAAAACGAAGGCAAAGAGGCAGCTTTGACATTTGTTTTCAGAAATCCAGAGTTTCATGGAGAACTAGTAAACTCTCTAGAGACCAATTAAGCCAATCCCAAATCACGTCCAATAGGACTGGTGTTTGTTTATACACCAGGAGTTTGCTCTTACGCGTATGAAAACAAACACCTTTCCTGGCTGCTCGATTTTGCTAAAGTGATTGACAGAGTGGTCTTTAAAAACTCAAGTATCTCCGGGGACATTCTCTGCATATCAGAGAGGAAAAGCTGAAAAACTGACTGTTACTTTGTACCGTTCTGCTTTTCATATGTTCAGATATGCCTAAAAGGTAAAGATTGCCCTCGCACATATGTGTTAGTCGTTCCCGATTCTAGGGGGTGGTGCTCATCTCCGTTTCTAAGCCGATGAGCCAGCATTGTCTGAAGACATCTCCGTGGTCATGTGGCCGGCATGACTAAATGCCGAAGGCGCACGGAATGCTGTTACCTTTCCACCAAATGTGGTTCCTATTTTTCTACTTGCATTTTTACATGCTTTCGAACTGCTAGGTTGGCAGAAGCTGGGACAAGTAATGGGAGCTCACTCCGTTGGCTCACTCCGTGGCTAAGATACTGAGCTTGTCGATCAGAAAGGTCAGCAGTTTGACGGTTCAAATCCCTAGCGCTGCATAACAGAGTGAGGTCCCGTTACTTGTCCCAGCTTCTGCCAACCTAGCAGTTCGAAAGCATGTAAAAACGCAAGTAGAAAAATAGGAACCACCTTTGGTGGGAAGGTAACAGTGTTCCTTGCGCCTTCGGTGCTTAGTCATGCCGGCCACATGATGTCTTCGGACAGCCCTGGCTCTTCGGCTTTGAAACAGAGTTTAGCACTGCCCCCTAGAGTCAGGAATGACTAGCACATATGTGTGAGGAGAACTTTTACCTTTACGTTTAATATAAGTTTAAGTGCTATTGCCTAAGTTTCCCGCCTCAAAATGACAGGAAAATATGCTGTCATATTTTAACAATCATGGGGCTCAGAGTAGAAATCTAGGGGTTTATGTGCTTAAAAACCGTCCATGATTCTGGGGACTCAGGTTATCTGTCAAGCCTTAAATCAATTTATTACAAAGTCCAAATTTTAAACCTGCTTCAAATGAGAGAGCATAACAGAGCTTAAGCAATTCTGAACTGTTATTGAACCCATGTCTAAGAAAAATGAAGCACCATGCTGGTTAAGCATTGCCCTGTGGTCAAATTATTATACATTAACCTGGGATTGGATAGGTAATTGTCCTGCTGGTTTTTCAAAGTTCAGTAAGGTCACAATCAATGCTTTCTGTAGGAAGAAAGCCCGTGTCCAGTTTCCAAATAGCAATAGCACTATAGAGTTATATACCACTTCACAATGCTTTTACAGCCCTCTCTAAGCGGTTTACAGGGTCAGCCTTTTGCCCCCAACAATTTGGGTCCTCATTTTACCCATCTCAGAAGGATGGAAGGCTGAGTCAACCTTGAGCCTGGTGAGATTTGAACTGCCAAATTGCAGGTAACAGGTAGCCCTTCCCTCTGGTACCCAAGCTTGTTTTGGAAGGATGGAGGGGATGAAGATTTTGTGCTGGTGCAGTACAACACGGAGGAATAAAGGGACAGACTTCATTTTTGAGTGTGTGGGACACAGTACACATTTTTCTTGATTTCCTTGCCAGTTGCTCTGGGTGTGGAAGGCATTAACGTGCAAGGATTTGCATGAGCAAACCACCAGACAGCAACAAGGGAAAAGGGATAAAATTGTGTGGGTTGCTTGGCTTAAACACGGTATCCTTCTGGAAAGTTGCTAACTTGCATTACATAATGAGAAACAGGATATTCCCAGACAGAAGGAGGCAAAGATTGTCCTGTTTCAGTCAACTCAGCGGGAGCAAGGCACCCGCAAAAACTTTCAAAACTGTGGCTTCTAGAATACAGAGTCACACAAAAGGGGCATTTTTGCATTTGGGGGCACGGGGATAGCAAGTCAGGCCACGGGCAAGTAGAGCAGTATTTTTCAAACTTGGGGACTTTAAATTTTGTGAATTTCAACTCCCAGAATTCTGGGAGCCTCGGGCCGTGATGGCAAACCTACGGCAAGCATGCCACAGGTGGCACACAGAGCCATCTCTGCAGGCACGCCAGCCGTCGCCCCAGCCCAGGTCCGCCGTGCATGTGCGCGCACCTCCCACCGGCCAGCTAGTCTTCAGGTCTCTGCAAGGGGGCAGGGGGCAGGCGGGGGATGTGTGCGTGTATGCACGGGCAGAGGGGTGCATGCACGAGGAGGCGCTTGCATTGCATTTTGGGGCCTCGCGCAGCATCCCCATGACTTGCTTTGGCTTCCAGGTTGGTGCAGGAGGCCTTCCAGGCCCAAAATGTGGCACGGGGAAGTCACACATGCATCCGTAGAGGGGCATGAGAGAAGGGGGGTAGTCACACGTGCATTGCTTTCAGCACGCAATAACAAAAAGGTTAGCCATCACTGGCCAGGGCATGCTGGGTGTTAACATCCATACGTATTAAAGTTGCCAATTTTGATAAACCTGGTTCTTAGAGGTGGGTGAAGTTGAAGTTCACATATCTTAAGACCGCCACGTTTTTTTAAAAAAAAAAAACACTAGAGATACCAAGTATGTGAACAGATAAAGGAGGATGTGGACAATGGGGAAGGAGGACAAAGGGAAGAGAAAGGAAGATACATGAACTTTTAAAACTTTCTTAAGAGCTGCGACAAAAATATAGTGCAAAACTGCAAAAAAAACAACAGTATTTAGGCCAGTGTTTCTCAACCTTGGTGACTTTAAGTCCTGTGGATTTCAACTCCCAGAATCACCTAGCCAGCTGGCTGGGGAATTCTGGGAGTTGAAGTCCACAGGACCTAAAGTCGCCAAGGTTGAGAAACACTGATTTAGGCCAATGTGTATAGGGAATTACTTCTCCCACCATCCAGAAGGACTGGTTTTTCAATCACAATATTTCTCCGACGAGTCTTTAGTTTCATGCTAGCAATAACATAGGCTCAATGACAATGTGCTTTTCACATTTCACCCTAGAAACGTACAATGAGTCACAAGATCTGCGGATGATAGGGCCGGTATCTTGGAAGGGGCTGGATTGAAGCCGATTGCTGAAGTCAGGGGATAAATTAACTCGTGTCAATGCTGGCTTTTGTGTCTGCTGAGAGTTGGGGGAAAGAAGGAAGCAGGCGAAGATCACATATGTAAAAGTTTGACTCCCTCTGAAAACAGTCCAAATAAACTGCAAGACGCTCTCGAAGAGAAGGCAAAACGTCGTAAGTTTGCCAGATGGAAGACATGAGGATAAAACAGAGGACATGTCCTCCTTTTGCCAAACATCTGGTAACTCGACTTGGAGACATCTCACCCACCCACCCCCCATTTCTCGAGGGTCTTCGCCAGCCCCTCCCTCATTCTCATGGACTTCGCTTTTTTTCCTAGTCATGCTGGAACATTTTCTCCACAGTTAAACATTTCAGGGAGTGTTAAAGTGCACAGCACCTTTGTCTCTACAAAGGCGCCCCTTAGGACGTGAAAAGAAATGGACATTTCAAAAAAAAAATATTAAAAACAAAATTAAAAAACTAAGGCAAACTTGAATGCCTTCTGGGCTGCCAGACTCTAAGGCATCACTTTTTAAATGAATTATTGGGAGGACTCTTGAGTATTTCTTTTCATTGGAGATAATAAAAGTGAAGCAAACTACCAGTAGTAGCAGTGTTGAAATTATTATTTTTTTACTATCAGTTCTGAGGGTGTGGCTTTGTGAGCGTGGCAGGGGAAGGATACTGCAAAATCCCCATTCCCTTCCCACTCTGGGGTCAGCCAGAGGTGGCATTTGCCGGTTCTCCGAACTACTCAAAATTTCCGCTACCGGGTCTCCAGAACCTGTCAGAACCTGCTGAATTTCACCCCTGAGTAAGTAGTCTTTGCAAGCTTTGGATCCTATAAGGCAGTGGTGTCAAAGTCGATTTCATTGAGGGACGCATCACAGTGGCGGGAGTCGACAATTTTTATTGCCAGTTCTAGGGGCATGGCTTTGTGGACGTGGCTAGGGAAGGTTACTGCCAAATCCCCATTCCCTCGCCATCCCACTAACCTGCTTTCCAGCTCCTGTTCAGGGCAGCAAAAGAAGATCAGAGGCTGGGAGGCAGCATGGGCGGGGCCAGCCTATTTGCTGGTTTTCGGAACTACTCAAAATTTCTGCTACCGGTTCTCCAGAACCTGTCAGAACTGGCTGAATGCTACCTCTGCCGCATCAGGTTGTTTGACTTCAGGGGACTGAGGTGGGCATGGCCAGCTCAATGTCACTCATGTCGGGGGGCCTATGGGGGACCGAGCGCTCTGCCAGAGAAAACGGAGCTCCGTTTTTATTGGCAGAGGGTGGCAGGAGGCCATCACAGACAAAAACAGAGCCCATTTTCACTGGCAGAGGCACCGTAGGCCAGTCATTTTTTGATTCCAGGGCACTCCTGCAGGCCAGATCTAAGCACCCTGGAGGCCAGATGTGGCCCACGGACCTTGAGTTTGACATCCCTGCTAGAAGGCATCATTTAAATGGGCAAGATTTATTGCACAGAAAAGGAGACACACATTGGCTCCTAAGCTAAAGAACGTAAAACAGCTTACAAATGTCATTGCCAGGATTTTAAAATGCACTTTACGTTCAAAATAAGATGCAACTGAATTTGAATGAAAGATTAAGAACCCGAGAACTGCAGCTTGCTATCACCAGAGGCTGAACTTTTGGGGTTTGGGTTAGTGTCAACAAAAGCCAAATGCAGTCAGAACACATTTACATGAAGGTTTATTTTTGCAAACATTACAGAAAGTTTGCACCAGTGAATATGGGCGCTTTGCTGCCAAATTTCCTTACAGCAACCTTGCAGGATTCCAGAGTTCATGGAAATAAAGCTATGTGTATATAATAAGTATCCCAAACAGACATAAGTCATGCTTTAGTGCTAAGGGTGCAAGCAAGAATAAGAAACTGAATCAATTCTTATGCTTCTTTAAGCATCTACAGGTATTTCTTGACTTATGACCTCAATTGGGACCATTGTAAGTCATTGTGGTCATAAGTCAAATCAGACTTAACTTGACCACAATTTTTACACTACTCATTAAATGTAGCATGATGATTAAGCAAATCACAGTTAAGTGAATCACATGTTTGTTAGGTAGTGTTTGCCAGAAATCAGCAAAAAAAAAAAAAGGTTACAAATTGTTAACACGTGACCAAACTGTAACTAGTGTCCCCCCACCCCCCAATCAGAATAGAGCTGGAAAGGACCTTGAAGGTCTTCTAGTCCAACCTTCTATTCAAGCAGGAGACCTTGCCCTGTACCATCTCAGACAAATGGCTCTTCTTGAAAGCCTCCAATGATGGAGCGCTCACAACTTCTGGAATCAAGTTGTTCCACTGCTTAATTGTTCTCACTGTTAGGAAGTTTCTCCTTAGTTCTAAATGGCTTCTCTCCTTGGTTAGTTTGCTAACCACCCGTTGCTTCTTGTCCTGCCTTGGAGAATAGCTTGACCCCCATCTGGCAGCCCCTCAAATATCGATTCCATCGCTTGCAAATGCAAGGCAGTTGCTAAGGGCCGAATTGTAACCACATGACCATGGAAACTAATATGACAGTCGTGAAGTGTGGAGTATATATTGGAAGTCACTCTTTCCAAGGTCAGTGTAACTTTGAACTGCTATTCAACGTATGGTTGTACATCAAGGACCACCTATATTACATGCTTATGCTCTAGCAAACCAATTGCAGGTTCATTATGAAATAGCATTGGCATCTTTAAGACTTCAGTCTTATTTAGAAAAGATCTGAGCCTGTTGTTGCTTCTTTTTGAGAGAGAAATATATACTGTATGTGTGTGTGTGTGTGTGTGTGTGTGTGTGTGTGTATCTATACCCGCCCTTGGTACACAGAGTCACAATATAATAACTTGGAACACATGATCCAGTTATATTTGCCTTCTTCCAAGTAATAATCAACTCTATTTGGTTTATTGCTTCAAATTAACCATCCTTTCATCTTGCCCTACTTGGGCATGTATTTATTGTATTTGGCACTTCATCTCCATTTACCACCTATTTGTTTGTTTGTTTGCTTGCTTGCTTGTGTTTGTTCGTTCATTCATTCATTCATTCCATTGGTGTATCCTGAATTTTCCAATGACTCTAGCTATTTATAGTCATGTTTTAACCATAAATCATCTACAGCAAGTAATAAAACAACAATATGCTGCTTAAGATACTGTAAGTATGACAACACTCATAATGCAAAAACTTAATATCATAACAATCAGGTCATCATCAGGTTGCAAGAGCAATCATTAACCAACATTATGAAAGAATTAACAATGCTGGCAATATGTTACTGGGGTTTTATTTTCCCAGCCACAAATCCCATCTCTATCAATTTCTCTATTTAAAGGAGGAAACGTAGGAGCGCCCGTCAAGAAAAGAGCTACTGAAAAGCTCAAAGAAAAGAAAAGCTCAAAGGCAACAGAATAAAACAATCAACTTTTTGTTTCTGTAGTGTAACTCAGGATGTGGATTCAAGAGGCATCCATTTGCATTCCAACTGGAAGCAGAGGAAATAAAATTTCAAAGTGTATAATCTTTTTCTCTCTCTCTCCCAGGCAATTTGAAATGTAGGTCCTGAGGATTGCTTAATTAGCATTTTAGTTTTGGACATCACTGGCATGTCAGTAAATTTTCAGTGGCCTCTTGCTAAATCCCATAATCACAGCCAGTGCTTTAAACTCATTGATTCCTGTGCAGCTACAACTGGGTTTATCTATTTCGCAAAGGACAGATTAAGGTCAAAATACATTTTGCCAGCTCCACTTATTAATTCGCTGCTCAGATGCTAAAATCAATAAGAGCCCTGGTTTTTTTTTATTTATTTAAATGTTTTAGTTTGTTTGTTTTTTAGTTAAAAGATGGATTTGACCAGCTTAAAAGAAGAGCATTTATCAGATTGGGAATCTAATCCAATATTAGTATAAGTGAGAGTCTTGATAGTATAGTAGTCATAGCTGATATGTGTAGAGAAGAGCAAGGAAGATATTAGGAGGCTAAACTATATAAAAAACAGTTGCTGGAATTGGGCACATCTAGTTTAATGAATAAAGGACATGATAGCAGTGTTCCAATATTTGAGGGGTTGCCACAAAGATGGATCAGCCTAATCTCCAAAGCACCTGAAGGCAGGACAAGAAGCAATGGTGGAAACTAATCAAGAAGAGAAGCAACCTAGAACTTTCCCGAGTTAAAACAATTAATCGGTGGAACAACTTGCCTCCAGAAGTTGTGGGTACTCCAACACTGGAAGAGATTGGACAACCATTTGTCTGAAATGGTATAGGGCAGGGGTCAGCAACTTGCTGCTCTGGAGCCACATGTGGCTCTTTCCTCCCCCTGCTGCGGCTCCCTGTCGCTGGTCAGCTCCACAATTGTTAGGACAGGTAGAGGAAAAAGGAGGCCGTGCTAGGAGGAGACTCTATGATGGGGAGGGGACTGTACTTCCAGTCGGCAAAGGAAAAAAGGATGCTGCGCTAGGAGGAGACACTATGGTTGGGGGAACCAGACCCCAGAATTGAACGGGGGGCTTCCGGTTAGGACCTTTGTGGCGCTTTGAGTGTTTAAGGTTGTTGACCCCTGGTCTAGGGTTTCATGCCTGAGCAGGGGGCTGGAATAGAAGACCTCCAAGGACCCTTCCAATTCTGTCATTCTGTTATTCTGTTATCTTTGGATAGACATCAATTGAGGATAGGAAGTATGCTCCAGTAATTAGCAGTGATTACACAGTGCACTTAAACACATTATATTAGTGCCTCTCTCTAGTTCTATTTCCGTGTAACAGAAAACAGCAGGCTCGTCACATGTTGTCTATTTTCTTTGCAGATGTCATCGGAGTGACATTGGGGAGGGAGGGAGGATCATTTGAGGCTGGCTCACATCTCTGGATTCTGGTGGCCTATTAATATAAGGAAAACATTCGGGAGTAAAATAAGCGTTTTGCAGAACACGACATCAAATTGAGCTCACATGACATGTCAATCTCAAAACAACAAAGAGAAGGACCAGGATTGACATGATAGTGGCCTTCCAATATTTGAGAGGTTGTTTACAAAGAAGGGGGAGACCACCCGTTCTCCAAAGCTCCTGAGGTCAAGACAAGAAGTAATGGGTGGAAATTTATCAAAGAGGGATTCAACTGGGAATTCAGAAGAAATTTCCTGACAGCGAGAACAATTATTCAGTGGAAAGGTTTGTCTCCATAAGTCGTGGGTGCTTCATCCCTGGAGGTATTTAAGATGAGATTGACAGCCATTTGTCTGGAAAGATATAGGACAGGACCTTTTTGTTGTTGTGTGCCGAAAGTGGTGCACACGTGCCACATGCCCGCACCCATAACGCAAAGCGCGCACAACTCCCTGCCCCTCCCTGCGCATGCACATATGACCCCCCATGCCCCATTTTTAGCCTAGCAGGTCTCCCTGCAGCCTCCTGGCACCAAAAATGGGCCACGGGGGGAGGGGGAAGAATGCTGCACACCCCGCACTCCCCCCGCATGTGTGCTCCCCCCACCCCACGCATGCGCAATGTCTCACGCATGCGCCCCGCCCCCCCACGCATGCATGGCAGAGACTCGAAAATCAGCTGGCCGGCGGGAGGGGCATGCGCCTACGCAGTGCAGCTGAGCTGGGGTGACATAGGTTTGCCATCATGGATATAGGAACTCCTGCCCGAGCAAGGGATTGGACTAGAAGACCTCCAAGATCCCTTCCAAATCTGTTATTCTATATCCTGTAAAAGACTTCTTCTGTACAAAATCTGCATTGGTAAAGTGACCAACAGGGGCTGTTTTGAAAGAGTCCTTCAATTCAGTGACACTTTGACCGAATCTCCTTCCTTGAAGGAGATTTGGAAACCAAAGTTGGGACCTACGTCAAAGCGACAAATTGAATTAGTTTATTTTGGAGTTTTGCAGATGCAATGGCTTTTTCTGGGACTCTTCCAAGCAAATATGTCATGCTGCAGCTTCCATTCCATATTTGGAGAAAAAGCTTTTTGGCCATGAAATTCTCTGCTTTCCAGAGTCTTCATGGTACGGGTTTGCATTCACTTTCTCAACTCTAAACTTTAAGAAATGTGAACATAATGGTACATGTTGGTGCTGGTTTTGACGTAACAAACGCCTTCAGTTCAGTTGAATATGAATTCTGAATATGGACTCAATCCAATATCTGCTCTAGGTTTGAACCTTATTTTCAAACTTGGTGTAACTTGGACAAGATTAAACCCTTCAACAGTCAGTGGTCAAACTCTGGCTAATGCTTACAAGAGCTAATCCTGCTTTAAAAATAAGGGTAGTGAGTGGCAAAACTCCAAATGACTTTTGCTCTGTGACCTGGCTATTTATGACACTGGTCCATCCTGATTCTACTAGCTAATAGAATATGGCCAGCAAGGCACTAATCCTGACAACAAACCAACTCCTGCCAGTGGTGACATGACCATTTCCAAGATGGACCAACCTTGCAAGCAACCTAGAACTAAGGAGAAATTTCCTAACAGTTAAAACAATTAATCAGTGGAACAACTTGCTTCCAGAAGTTGTGAATGCTCCAACACTGGACGTTTTTAAGAAGATGTTGGATATCCATTTGTCTGAAGTGGTGTAAGTTTTCCTGCCTAAGCAGGGGGTTGGACTAGAAGACCTCCAAGGTCCCTTCCAACTCTGTTATTCTAAGGAACTCCCAGAATTCCCCAGCCAGCTATGAACTGGGGAATTCTGGGAGTTGAAATCTACATGTCTTAAAAGTTTCCAAGGTTGACAAACATTGCTCAGGGCACTTCAAAAACCCCAGTAATCAGAGGAAGTAAAGTTACACTTCCTCACCAGGGCAAGTGAATGAGCATGTTTTTTTTTCAAATCCTGCTCAGAACAGACCAAGTTTTGCAATGGATTCCGGCAAGTTCAAGTCATTCCTGGCAGGTACCTATTTCAATGCAAAACGCCTTGGGTTCAATTCATTACATTTTAGCTTGACATGATACTCCTTACATAGCTTACATCCTCTAGTTCTATTTCACCACGGGTATATGCTCACAAGATTGCATGTGCCTCGCTTTGCACGGATATGCTAGAATTCAGTTGCTAATCCCAATGGAATCTTAAGAGAGGAACTTTTCAATATGCAAATGGAAAAAAAAAACTAGGTTGATTATTTGTGAAATGAAACAAGAGGACGACAACAGAAGAAGGGTGTGTGTGTGTGTGCGTGTGTGTGTGTGTGCAATAGGCAGGTTTTCTCTTTGCCTAACACACAGAAAAAATAAGACTTTTAAATTATTTCTGAGATGCTTTTGAAAAGCTTCAAGGTTGGCTATGGGTTATAGAGCATAGGAACACCTTTGTAGGTGCACAAAATACACTTTCATCCATATTTATTAGCTATAAATTGGAATTTAGCAGCCAGGGGAATTTCCATGAAAGCTGAGGGGCCCCTCCCATTTTACCTTTAAACATGTCCTACGTACATCAGAACTTTGCACAAAGCACTGCGTTCAAGACTTTTCCTTGTTTGCTTTCTTTTAAAATAAGGAAGAAAGGGAAGAAAAGTTGTCAGGAGTGGCCGAGAAAAGAAAGCACAAAACACATTCGGGCAAAATGTAAAAACAGACCTCCAAAGAATAGCTCAGCTGTTCTATCAGGTTTCACCTGGTCCCGTGATTGTTATGCAAACTAACTTTGTCGCAACAGGGATTGATGCATTTGAGGAAGTTTACACAAGTCATGTGTTTCTCGCACAGCGGAATCAAGAATCTAAGTTCAAGTACAGAGGCTTGTGGGAAATCAGAGTGCATTTTTATGTGCAAGTACTGAAGGGGGGGTGAAATCAAGTCCTTGTGGGTGGTTTTTTTTTAAGGAGAAAGACTTTTTCTAATATCTGAACAACTTTCTTCTCACTAAGGTTCATATATTATATTAATACCCGGACCAAGGCTGGGAGAGAGAATGTTTCTTTCAAATATTCATACCTGGGCTCAGCACTACATCACCTGTCTTCATTCTTTCAAGCCTAAATTCAATCCTTGATAACTTCAGCACTCAAATACGACACCCCTAAGTTGAAAACATGCTTACCCACAAGAATGAGATTTCAAACACAGTGGTTTATAGAACACCAGACAACGATGAACTCAAGAGGTTTTATATACAACTACGTTCTACGGCAGGGGTCTCCAAACCTTAAGACTTGTGTCTCAAAGGTGCGTTTTCAAGAGGCAACTGGAGTTTCTGGTTTTTCTTTGAAGTTGTTTTGCTTCTCATCCAAGAAGCGAAATGTCTTCAAAGAAGAATCAGAAAGTCCAGTTGCCTCTTGAAAAAGCACCTTTGGGACAACCATGACTTGGATGACTGAGAATATTCATAGACATTTTAAGACTTGTGAACTTCCCAACTCCCAGAATTCCTCAACTAGACATGCTGGCTGGGGAATTCTGGGAGTTGAAGTCCACAAGTCTTAAAGTTGCCATGTCTGGAGACTTCTGTTCTAGGAAGTAAACTCTAGGCTTCTTCTTCTCACCCTTCCAAATTAAGTCCCTTTGCAATTTGCTTGAAGGCCTTGAAAGATGATGGCTGAGAGATGTTTCTGTAACAGCTTCATCTAGTTCAAGAACCATTGGTTTCCACCTCACCAGTCTCAGGTTTTATCACATTCGTATCTGAGCTAATGGTTATCAGCTAATGGTTCACAGCTCTAAACTACAGAGCGATACAACATTTTGGGCAGGTGGACAAGCTGGAATTTTGGCAGCATTTTGTGGTTGCAGTTACAAGGTGGATACTCATCACCAGAACATACAGCAAATATACAACATTTTCCACTGATCACTTAACGCTCCCTCCTCTGAACTGCGGGATGAAATTGCCACTGAATTAGTTAAAAATTTTCCTTCAGCACTCCGGAGCTTTTATTCCCCCGATATTCTGAATGTGCAAATGTTTCATTTTTGCTCGTTCGCTTTAACTGACCTCATACTTCCAACAAAGTCCACCCATTGGCTATCGTCACCAGGATATATAAACCACAAACACATTTTGCAAATAGGGATGAAACAGTTATTGTAAGAAAATATGGAATGACTCAGATGAAGCATAAGGGGACCATGGGTCATCACCAGCGTGGCAAAGACGCCAAAAATGGAAGGACATCTGTGAGGCCTGCTCTCCATCATGGATTCCCATGATCTCGAATGACCCAATACCAAGGTGATGAGGTCATAAGTGCCACGATGTTCCAAGAGATTCATAAAATTTCCTCTCCGACTGTTCAGCGTCTCAGAGGATTGCGTCAAATTGGAATGAGCGAAAGGGCATAAAAACAATGTAGCCAGAATACTTGGTCCCTGTGTCCTTTCCGTCAACAAATATAAGTTAATTCAAGGCCAGGTCCTAAGAGAGAGAGAAAAAAAATCCTGAGGCTATCACCAAGGTTTTCAGAATGAACTTTGCTAACCCAGAAAACCACTACAAGATGATATATGATGCTGTCACCATTTGAATGTCAAACGATTAACATTTCTAACAGTAGACAGCCAGTATGGTCTAGTGGTTAAGGCAGACTACTGTGCATTCTAGTCTATCCTTATGCATGAAAGCCATCCAGATGACTTTGGGCCAGTTGCTCGCTAACAGACCTTATAGGGTTATTATGGGGAAAACAGGAGAACGAAGGAGGAAAGGTGTGTTCCCTGCCTTGAGTTACTTATACAAAAAAATGAAGGGGGAATAAAGGTCTAATAAATAAATAAAATACTGTCTCCAAGATACATGCCCATCAGTGGATATGTACAGAACTTGGCTAAGGAAGAGAGACCATGGTTCAGTGTCTAAGATGTCAGACTATAATATTGGGAAGACCCAGGTTCACCATATAACCCTTAACCCTGGCAGTTCATCAGGTGACCTGGGCCAATCAACCTTTCTCAGCCCAATTAACCCACAGGGTGGGTTACTGAACTAAAATGTAGGTAGATAGGTAGGTAGGTAGGTAGGTAGGTAGGTAGGTAGGCAGGCAGGCAGGCAGGCAGGCAGGCAGGCAGGCAGGCAGGCAGGCAGGCAGGCGGGCAGGCAGACAGAATGTTTTCCCAAAAATAAGACAGGGTCTTATTTTCTTTTGATCCCCGCCCCCCAAATAAGCACTTGTTCTTATTTTTGGGGAGGTCTTATTATTTTTGAGGTGCAGGAGGCGGCGAGCGTGGTCACCTCATGGATGCTGCTGTGTTGCAATATTTTCAGGGTGGGCTTATGTTAGCGCATGCACTCAAAAGCCTGATTGGGTTTATTATCCGGGGACGTCTTATTTTTAGGGAAACAGGATGGATGGATGGATGGATGGATGGATGGATGGATGGATGGATGGATGGACGGACGGATGGAAGGACAGACAGACAGACATGTCAATGCACATTCGATTAAAATCTGTTTATTTTTCAAAATTGTCCATACCTTTGCAATATACTGTTCAAAAATTAAGATTTCCCTTATAGCACCAAGATTTTTAAAGCCATAAATTCAGCCTGGGGAATTATTAAAATATCTCTTATGACACAAGGGATTACCTGGCTGAAGGCACCACTCTTTAATCCGTTCCTCTAAATATAGGCCTGGCAATCACACCATGGAACAGAACGGCAATGGAACATATGGAGGGAGGAGGGAGAAATGACACACTTTTCAGGAGGTTAAAATGTTAAGCCAAAAAGAAAAAAAGAAAAAGATTCAGGGATATTTGATGCTTCTCTTCCAATGCAGGCGCAGAGTGGATGTCCTGTAGGAAAGATAACTGATACACAGGTGAAACTCGAAAAATTAGAATATCGTGCAAAAGTTTGTTTATTTCAGTAATGCAACTTAAAAGGTGAAACTAATATAACTTTTGCCAAAAGCATCAAAAACTGGTTCAATGACCGTGGGATGACTGTGCTTGATTGGCCTCTCCATTCTTCCTTCATACTCTGGGTCCTTGGTTTCCAAATGAGATGCAAAAGTTGCTCTCATCAGAAAAGAGGACTTTGGACCACTGAGCAACAGGACTTTGGACTACTGTGCTTCATTAAGACCAGGGTCAACGCAGCCGTTTGCTAGGAGATTTTGGAGCACTTCATGCTTCCTTCTGCAGACAAGATTTATGGGGATGCTGACTTCATTTTCCAGCTGCCCACACTGCCAAAAGCACCAAAACCTGGTTCAATGACTGTGGGATTACTGTGCTTGATTGGCCAGCAAACTCGCCTGACCTGAATCCCATAGAGAATCTATGGGGCATTGCCAAGAGAAAGATGAGAGACATGAGACCGAACAATGCAGAAGAGCTGAAGGCCACTATTGAAGCATCCTGGTCCTCCATAACACCTCAGCAGTGCCAAGGCTGATAGCTTCCATGCCACGCTGCATTGAGGCAGTAATTGCTGCAAAAGGGGCCCAAACCAAGTACTGAGTACATATGCATGCTTATACTTTTCAGAGGTCCGATATTGTTCTACGTAAAATCCTTGTTTTATTGATTGCATGTAATATTCTAATTTTCTGAGATGGTGGATTTGGGGTTTTCATGAGCTGTAAACCATAATCATCACAATTATGACAAATCACGGCTTGAACTATCTTGCTTTGCATGTAATGAGTTGTATCTCACATATTAGTTTCACCTTTTAAGTTGCATTATTGAAATAAATGAACTTTTGCAAGATATTCTAATTTGTCGAGTTTCACCTGTATGGGCTGCCAAAGCAAACACCAAACAGAATGCAGAATAACAAAGTTGGAAGGGACCTTGGAGGTCTTCAACTACAACCCACTGTTCAAGCAGGGGATCCTATACCCTCTCTATGGGCACGCGGGCTGTCGCCCACTGTGCAAGCACGTGCGCCTCCCTCTAGCCAGTTCGTTTTCAGGTCTCTGTCGCGCATGTGTGGGGCGCATGCAGGAGACATGCTTGCACATGCGCGGGGCAGGAGGCGTGGGGAAAATTTGCATGCACTGCATTATAGGTGCGCACGGACACATTCGGCATGCAGCAACAAAAAGGTTAGCCATCCCTGCCCTATACCATTTCAGACAAATGGCTGCCCACCAGTCTCTTCTCAAAAGCCTCCAGTGGTGCAGCGCCCAGAACATCTGGAGGCAAGTTGTTCCACTGATTAATTGTTCTAACTGTCAGGAAATTCCTCCTTGGTTGTAGGTTGGTTTTCTCCTTGATTAGTTTCCACCCGTTGCTTCTTGTTCTGCCTTCAGATGCTTTGAGAATAGGTTGACAGCCCCGCCCCCTCTTCTTATTTGCGACAGCCCCTCAAAGGTTGGAAGACTGATGTCATATCACCCCTAGTCCTTCTCTTCATTAGACTAGACATGCTCAGTTCCTGCAACCGTTCTTCATATGTTTTAGCCTCCGTTCCAGTGGTGAAATTCTATTTTTTAACTACCGGTTCTGTGGGTGGGGCTTGGTGGGCGTGGCAGTGGAAGGATACTGTAAAACCTCCATTCCTTCCCCACTCTAGGGGAAGGATACTGCCAAGCACGGTATAAACACCAAAATGTTTTCCCTTTCAGTCTCCTGTTAAAGCACCTGGAAATAATCCACTTGAAGGGTTTTTTTTGGCCCTCTGTCTAGTCCAAGTGGCTGAAAATCTGATTCATGTTCTGATTTGACCTTTAATGGCCGTCATGCAATCAAGGAGCACAAATTTCACCATACCAAATTAATGGCTTTAAAAATATATATAATCCTTGAAGTTATAGGGAAAACGCTTTAGTGCAGGATTACAGAATCTCCATTCCCACCCCACTCTGGGGCCAGCCAGAGGTGGCATTTGCCGGTTCTCCAAACTTCTCAAAATTTCCGCTACCGGTTCTCCAGAACCTGTCCCAACCTGCTGAATTTCACCCCTGCTCCATTCCCCTAATCATCTTTGTTATTCTAAGAATGATCATTTAATTTCAGTTAAAGAATTGCGCCCTGCCTTTGATGGCTATGTGCAGTAAAGGCAAACAGATGAATGGAAAATTAGGCGAGGCACTGAAAAAGACCAAAGTGCAGATAATGACTGAGTAAGACCCAGAAAGTCTGCAGGTACTGGAAAGTTCAACAGAACTGGAGTAAAATCAGGGGAAGAGAAAGCAAAATTGGTTTCAGTCCCCCATCGTTGTCGTCGTCCCTTCTCCCGTCCCACAGCAACTGTGGACACTAGAGAAGAACAGCCAAACAATTCCTTCCAGGCTCCAGATTAAATCAATTTATTAGGAAAACATCCCAAATCAAGCAACTTTGCTTTCAGATATCGGACTGTTTTCAAAGTCCCCAACTTCTGGCTCTCTTCCTCCTGTGCCCTCCTGCTGCAGAGAGAGTCTCTCCTGGGAAGGTGGGTCAACCTGCACTTGGGAGTTGCTTATGTAACGGCTTCATAATCAATGTGAAAAGCCTCTTTTAAACACTCTCAGCAAAGCAGACTTTGCCCTTGGAAGAAAGGCCTGGCAGAAACAACACGCTACTCAAAGCAGAATTAATTAGAAATTAATACCACTAGGAAGTGGTACTAATATTAATTAATTAATATTAATTAATACCACTAGGAAGTGGAAGCTACATTCTGCTCCATTAGAGAGGCTTCGTCTCCAGGGAAGCTTTCTTTGCATTAAAGAAATGGCAAAGCCCTTCCTTCCACTTCCCTTCCACTTCCCTCCTTCCTGCCTCCTTCCCTCCTCCTTCCACTTCCCTCCTTCTTCCCTCCTACTTCCACTTCCCTTTTTCCTTCCTCCTTCCCTTCCTTCCACTTCTTCTTCTCTTCCTTCCTCCTTCCCTTCCCTTTCCCTTCCGTCCTTACCTCGCCCTTCCTCCCCCTTCCCTTCCTTCCTTCCTTCCACTTCCCTTCCCCTTCCCTCCTTCGTCCCTTCCCCTTCCCTTCCTTCTACTTCCCTCCTTTATTCTTTCTTCCCTTCCCCTTCCCTTCCTTCCATTTCCCTCCTTCATTCCTCCTTCCCTTCCGCTTCCCTCCTTCTACCCTTCCCTCCACTTCCCTTCCCCTTCCCTACTTCCTTCCTCCTTCCCTTCCTCTCTTCCTTCCTCCTTGCCTTCCCCATCCCTCCTTACCTCGTCCTTCCCTTCCCTCCTCTTTCCCTCCCCCTTCCCTTCCTTCCCCTTCCCTTCCCTCCTTCTACCCTTCCCTCCACTTCCCTTCCCCTTCCCTACTTCCTTCCCCTTCCCTTCCCTCCTTCTTTCTTTCCTTCCCCTTCCCTTCCTTCCCCTTCCCTCCTTCCTTCCTCCTTCCCTTCCCCTCTTCCTTCCTCCTTCCCTCCTTCCCTCATCCTTCCCTTCCCTCCTTTTCCTTCCACTTCCCTCCTTCCTTCCTTCCCCTTCCCTCCTTCCCTCCCCCTTCCTTCCTGCCTTCCTGCCTTCCTTCCCTTGGGAAAAAAACTCAGTAATAAGAGAACAAATAAGGGTGTGTGACATTGTCAATGAACTTAAGCAGGTCACCAACTGCACAGATGTTCTTCCTCACTCTACCCCAATCCACTCCACCCTACAGTTACACTTGACAGGTAGGCACACGCTTGGGTAGAATGCATTTGCCTTCTTCATGTTCATTTCCACCATTTCCATCTTGTTTACTACTCTAAGTACAATATCAGTGAAAGGGTCTCTCTCTCTCTCTCTCCCTCTCTCTCTCCCCCCTCTCCCTCCCTCCCTCCCTCCCTCCCTCTCTCCCTCTCCCCTGCCCCATTTCCCTTGGCCTCCTTAACCAGGGAGCAGCTTTTGGCAGGGATGCCAACTGACAACCTACACAGAAAAAGGGATGCGTTGTGTTATTAAAGATCCTCTTAAAACTGCCACTGTCTTTCTAAACGTAACAAATGTGAATGCAAGGTGCTGGACATTCATCTTTCCACAGCCACAACAGGAGTCTATAATGCAATACAAGTCAGTAATACAATAGTTCAGGGAGGGGTCTCTAACCTTGGCAACTTTACGACTTGTGGACTTCAACTCCCAGAATTCCTCAGCCACCATGCATGCCGTTTTTGGCTGCGACAGCCTCCTGCAACTCTGCCAGCGAAAACAGAGTTTGGGAGGATCGTATATGCCTCTCATGCGGCCCTCAATGAAATCGAGCTTGACACCCCTGTCCTACACCTTTTAGCCATTTCTTATATCATTTTATTATCTTGTTTGCAAACTCCCCAGAGTCACCTAGGTGAGATGGGCAGTGTAGGAATCTGATAATAACAACAAATGCTTTTAAGATGCTCGGGAGAAGACATACTGATGGCTGCTTTCATCCTGTGCAAACCTAGGTGATAGACCTCAGAGGATGCTATGAAACAGGACAGATGTCAAGGATGGGGTTGGATGTTTTAAAAGGAAATTTTCCTTTGTTGGAAAAGAGTTGTGCAGGCTTACAATGTATTAACGCTTTGCCAAAACACCCACGCATCTTCTCCAAAATTTGGAAAAACGACAAAATGTTTAATTTTTAAACTACTAGCTGATAACCTGGCACTGCCCAGGTATTTATTTATCCCAATTCTCCTTCCATGAACGTCGCCGCAGTGTTGGATTTTCCCCCTTACCAGAGAGAGAGTACTGTGAAGCCGTTACCATGGCAACTTCACAGTACTGTACAGTAGAAGCTATTTTAAGGCAGTACGGTAGAAGCCATTTTAAGGCACAACAGGATGTATCTTAACAGAACGTACACTCCGAGGGGTGTTAAGGTTGTCTTACTCCCACAGTGTTTGTTTCCAGAGAATAAGTAATCTTTGTACCAAGTTTGGTTGAAATTGTTTGAGGCATTCCAGAGTTATGCTGGAACACACACACACACAAAGAGCCATTTTTATATATATAGATAAACCAGCCAGAGCCATTCTGGAACCAGGTGACCTCCCCAAATCTAAAACAGAAATAAAATAGTACAATAAAAATGACACAATTCCTGCATCCCTAATGGTAGCATCCAAACCAGAAATTAAGCAAACCATACACCCTGCCATTCTCTTAAAAAAACATCACTACCTCTAGGATTTATAAGACACGCAGGCATTTTCCATTACAATCACCAGACAAATAACACAAAAAACAACCCATCTGCAAGTGCGCACGTGCATTTATCATTGCTTTTAACCCACATTTCATCCAGAGTCTGCGCATCACGGTCCAGGTGCCAGATGCTACCCATGCCTTTAAGCTAGAATTTCCCCTTGCAAAATTAATTTATATACAAGCTGGAGAAACTGGCAAATTAACATGCATTTGGTTATTGGAGCTAATGCTGTTGCATTCTTTCCAGAGAGCCCTGAGCTTAACGGGCCTCTAATCTCCCTGGCTGTTGGGTTCTAACACAGAGTTAAATTAGCTTTATAAAACAGCCCGTCGCATTTACTCTTCCACTCTTCCACCCCCATGACTTGGCTAACGCTGGAGGTATACTTCTCTCCTGCAACAGTCTTTGCTGGGCGAAAGGAAGACCCAGGATGTCTATTTGAATTAGATAAAGTATTTTATTGCCAGCCCCTTGGCATAAGTGCCGTGCATTTGCCTGCGTGCAGCTTCAGACCACGCTAAGGCTTAAACGCAGCAATGGCGTTAAATGTTTTAAAGCATCAGTCTTGCAGTGTCTCCCTTCCACTCCCCCACCCCACCCACCCCCTCCTCTGAAATTTCCACTATGAGAGGATTAAAGGCTAAGCCCACAATTTGCTGAGCCTGGAAAACAACTGGCAACCAGCATGGAACTTTCAATATTAAGAATGACATGTAAGATGGAATAGAATCAACGGAGCCAGTAACTCAGAAGAAGCACAATGTGGGCACTCGCCCATTAAGATTAGAGCAGGGGTGTCCAAACTTGGGAACTTTAAGACTTGTGGACTTCAACTCCCAGAATTCCCCAGCCAGCATGGCTGGCTGGGGAATTCTGGGAGTTGAAGTCCACAAGTCTTAAAGTTCCCAAGTTTGGACACCCCTGGATTAGAGGGTAGCCCACCCCCTCAAACCAATTAAAGAATTATCACCAGTTATAAGTTTTGAGATGACAGGGCAAAGAAATAATTAACTACACGGGGAGCTGGAATATCAACGGTATGATCATGAAGTCGGTTTTAATTCAGCTTTTGAAATAAAAAAGGTTTTATTTCTCCCCCCCCCCCCGTTTGCTGGCCCCACCCATTGCCAAAGCACAGTCCGCTCACAAATGTTGCACTTCCTTATTTTAAAAAAAAGATTTCCCTTGTTGCTGCTGGCAAACACCATCCAGAGCCTCTGAGATTTGGGTATCAACTTTGAGAGCAAACTGAAGCACATGCTAAGGCACGGGTGTCAAACTCAAGGCCTCGGGGCTGGATCCAGCCCACAGGGTACTTAGATCTGGCCTGTGGGAAACAGCGAAGGATTGGCCTGTGGTGCTTCTATCAGGAAAAAAAAAGGACTCCTGAGCTCAGTTTTCGGCTGCTGCAGCCTCCTGAAATCCTCTGCCAATGACAATGGAGCTCGGAAACCCATTTTCGCTGGCAGAGCGCTCAGCCCACCACAGGCGCTGACGGGAGTGATGTCAAACTAGCCATGCCCACCCTCGCCATGCCCCCCCCCGGCCCTCCTGAGGTCAAACACCACCCTGATGCGGCCCTCAATGAAATCGAGTTTGATAACCCTGGGCTAAAGGGTTCCTGTTAGCTTTCCATTCCAGATTACACAAGTATAAAAGAGATCTTGGCTTGGCAGGAGAGGCCTCGCAAGGCTACAAACCCATTTTGTAGCCCTCCCAAAACTATCAACACATCCTCATTTCTACAGGCGTGACCCTTTCCTGTTCCCCCCCATTTGAGTTTTATTTATTTTGTCCATTGTTGGGGGCTGCCCAACTCTTTGATAACTCTGGGTAGCTTACATATCGGGGGGAATATGGGGGAAGGGGAATCAAAGATGTATCATATGTAGAAAAAAAACAGGCCAAAAACAATACACGCCAGCCCTAGGAAAACATAACTAAATACAACCAAATGGGGCTCTACAACCACCTTATTCTAAAGCCTGGGAGAACAACGAGGTCTAGGGTGGCAAACCGATGGCATGCAGAGCCTTCTCTGTGGGCCCCTGTACTGTCACCAGCTGCTCTTCTGGTTTATGGCCCTTTACACGTGCGCTGGTCAGCTAGTCTTCACGGGTGCTGGAAAACGGTCTGAAAAAGCCCCCCAAAATGCCCCCAAAACAGGCCATTTTCCAGGCTGTTTTTTAGCCATTTTGGGGCTGCTTTTAGGCCATTTTTAGCTGGGTTTTTTTGGTCAAAAACAGACAGAAAAGTGGCTTAAAATGGCCTGAAAATGGCCTGAGAAATCCCCCAAACTTCCAAAAATCAGGCATGTGCATGCCAGCCAGCTGGTCTTTAGGTTTCTGTAGCTCCAGCACACACATACACACACATTCCGGTTTGGGCACTCGGTTCCCAAAAGGTTTGCCATCCCTGAACTAGGTTTTTCAAAAGCTTCCTAAATGTCCTAAAAGTGGGGAAAGGCACAGATCTCTTGACAGATATATCAAGTACGGCAAGCACAGAATCACCGCGGGGTGGCACTGTTTGATTGACAGGACTTGGGAGTGCACCCCACCCTGTTGGGTCATCCTGGATGGGCAGAGGTTAGTGGACATTGACCTGAGAGTTCCAGCTGTGCAGTTTTAATTTGTTCTGATTAAAAGGTTTCATAAGGGAAGGGCTGAGAAAGACCTTATTTGAACAACTTGTCAGCAACGAGCGGGTTTGATGGGTCAAAGACCTAACTTTGTGTTGGTTTTAAACTGAGGCTTGCTTCATCAGATTTATTGGCTCAATCACAATAAACTCAGTTAACCTGACTTACGAACCTATGGGGAGGTACAGTAGGTTGTGGCCTTCAGGCAGGCAAAAACATCTCCTAGCATTTTACATGCATTTCTGCTTCTAGAGAATCTGGGCATTGCATTAGAGCAGTGTTTCTCAACCTTGGCGACTTTAAGTCCTGTGGACTTCAACTCCCAGAATCCCCCTGTCAGCTGAGTTCACCCTTTTTTAAAGCCATTTTTCGCCCTCCCCAGGCTCCAGAGGCTTTATAGGAACCGGGGGGGTCAAAAAGAGCCTCCCCCGCTTCCCCCCGGAGGCTTCATGAACTTCCCTGAAGCCTCCGGAGCGCAAAATACGGGCAAACCGGAAGTTCAGGAACGGACTTCCCATCTGCTCGGAGGGTCGTTTTGACTGCTTCGGAGGCTTCAGTGCAGCCTCCTGAAGGTCCCTGAAGCCTCCGGAGGGCTTCCGGGGAAGGGTGGGGGGGCTGTTTTCACCCTCCCCAGGCTCCTATAAAGCCTCTGGAGTCTGGGTAGGGAGAAAAAAGCATGGAAAAATGGGGGGGTCACGCCTGTAGTGCGCGCATGCGCACTGGGGGATCGCGCATTGCATTATGGGTGTGGCACGCCTGCACACGCCCCCCCTGCGCTCCCCCCACTTATGGCACGCAAGCCAAAAAAGGTTCACCATCGCTGGTATAGAGCGGTAATGGCTAACCTTTTCCGGAGCGAGTGCCCAAAGCGTGTGAGCCGAAACCCACAAAATACAATGCATGTCGGTCCCAGCACATGTGACCTGCCCCGCCAAACATTTGTGCATCTCCCGCATGTGCCCCACCACCTGAACATGTGCAAGGGACCCACCCACCCGCACCAGCACGGCAGAGACCCGAAGACCAGCTGGCCGGCGGGAAGCACGTGTGCATGCATGGCACAGGTGAACTGGGGTGACAGCTCATGTGCCCACAGAGAGGGTGCTGTATGCCACCTCTGGCACGTGTGCCATAGATTCACCATCACGGGTATAGGGTCAGCAGAGGGCATAACATGGCAGAATCTTCTGCAATACAGGAAAAATGTCCTCGTGTAAGAACATATCAAGAGAAATTGCCTGAGGTAAAAAAAATTCTCCCCAACATATAATTTTCTCAAAAGATCCTTTCCCAGAGAGGTTTAATTCATGCCAGATCTCATTTCCAGTTCAATGAGCGAGAGCAAAAGTATGTGATGGGATTCAGAGTGTATGCTAATATGTAATTATTATTATTTAAATCATTGAATATAAAGTATCGGTTGGGTTTATACTTCGGCGTTAAGTCAAAAGTCACGTTATGGTTCAATTTATGATACCAGCCAAGCCACTGTAGCCTAGGTGACCAACAATGACCAACAATTTTAAGTAAAGACTAATCTATACATACAAACATGCTAAAGCAACCACAAGTTAACACATTGTCATTGAGTGATATGTTAAAGTGGGTGAGTTCACACATTAAACAGAGTCATGAATCGTGATTTACAAACCATAATAGGTAGCTCGTAGACTGGTGTCCTGATTTGCATCCTGCACCAACCCATGATTTTCAGGGTCACCTTTTATTGTAAGCTGACCTCAACTCTTTTCTTCCTGGTTCCTCTCTATTTAATATTTCTGATGACTTCAGAAACACAAATAACCAGTTCTGAAAAACAACTCATCATCTTAATTGTTGACCATTGTTTGTAGGTCAACAGCGACAACTGTTCCAAAGACATAACCTGTATTTGATGTCTATCTTCTTTTCTACTTGTTTCATGTCCAGGGGTTCAAGCCAGGGGGTCAGCAACCTGCGGCTCTGGAGCTGCATATGGCTCTTTTATCCTTCTGCTGCGGCTCCCTGTCGCCGGTCGGCGCCACAATTTTGAGGGGAGCTTCCGATTGGGAGGGAGGAAGCACAGCATAGCACGCCAGGAGGAGACTCTATGGCAAGGAGTCATAGAGTCTCCTCCTGGGTTTTCTGGGCAGCTCCACAATGGATAAAGCTTTCCGTTAGGACAGGTAGAGGAAAAAGGACGCTGTGATAGGAAGAGACTCTATGGTGGGGGAACCAGATTTCCGGTTGGCTTCAGAATTGAACAGGGGGAAGGGGGGGCTTCTGGCTAGAACCTTTGTGGCTCTTTGAGTGTTTGAGGTTGCCGACCCCTGTTTTAGGGTGAGAAGGGGAGAGCACTCTACAATGTGAGCTACGCCAGCCTAAGCAAATGGCTTGGCACAGAACCAAAGCCAAACTTGGATTTATATTTTACCTAAATATATGCACATTGAATACGAAGAACGTGATTCCCTCCCCATCTATTTCACTGTTTTTCTCCTCCTGTTACTTAAACATTGCACTTCGTCAGTCGGTTTTAAGAGGGGCTTTAAAAGCCGCTTTCAAAGCTTATATACGGGAATGGCATGCAAATCAGGGGTTCAGGTTGAGCATCAGTGCTAAAGATGGTTTAACCACAGTCAAATTTCCGCCCTATCTCTTGATTTGCATCACTGAAAAGGAGGTTGTTCCATCCAACAGGTCTTTTGGACTAGATCTCTGCAATTGTGATAGAAATAGCTTGGAGGAACAAGTAAATACACGTCAGCACACAAAGTGATCGATACTATTCCCCATCACACACACACAAAAATAATCTATTTCCAAACTAAGAAAAACATTACTTGCCGCATACAAACAGGGAACAAAAGTGCTATTTATGGCCACTGATCAACTCATCTCCATGCTTTTTCGGACCAGCCACATTCATCCAATGCTGCTGTGCAAGGCTGATAGGGAGGCTGGTTGCATGAAAAGGCCCAGTTGCATTCAGAGTCTGGTATCTGCTTTGTTGATAAGACAGGACTGTCCTCTTCTCAGGCCTCCTCTGCCCTGGAGAGTTGATCGCTGTATTGCTCAGAATTGCAAATGGCTTTGTTGTGATTTAAGCTCATAGTAGACTCTAGAATGTTTCCAGTACAATGTACTTGGAAGATTAGAGCTGTCAGCCAAAACAATTATATTCCAATAGAAGAGAATATTTGCTGCGTAGGGTGGAAGTGTGAAGTTCTTGATGCTCTCAGAGGTTGGTGGTTGTTGTTGTTGTTTTGCAGATGTTTTGTTACCCAACTATTTAACACCATCAGTATAACTATAGGATTTGTTCAGTGGTGAGATTTTCCCTACCGGGTCTGTGGGCGTGGCTTGGTGGTCATGTGACCAGGCGGGCAACAAGCAGGAACCTCACAGTGTCACAGAGCACTCAAAAAACAACTATCACATTTTACACAAAAATAACACAAAACACAACTCACACACAATGCAAAAGCAACTGGACTTCACACGCACAAAAAGTTTCCGACAGTCTGCGTTGCACAACTGATTATCACAGCTGATCGTCGGAACCTTTTCTTAAAACTTTTTTTAGCATTTTGCCTGAACTGGTAGCAAAAAAATGGTTTAAAAAAGTTTTAAAATGAGTTCCAACGATCAGCTGTGCAACAATCAGCTGTGCCGTGCAATCGTTGGAACTTTTTTTTCTTTTTGAAGCATTTTTTTACTACCTGTTCGGGCGAACCAGTAGCATTTTTACTACCAGTTTGGGCGAACCGGCCCAAACCAGTAACATTTCACCCCTGGATTTGTTGCACTTCCACATTCACTCATACAGATGTTAATTAATTGGGTAAAGAAACATCTGCAGGTAAAACAACTGAGCTCAGAACAAACCAAGAACTTCACAACCTGTTATGTACATACCACACAATCTTCAGGACTTTTCCTGCATGGAGAATTTTGAGTGAAAATGGAACTACTGTGGCAGAAAAATCTGGTTTGGTCCCTTTAAAATAGCCCCAGAGCTTGTACTGTCAAATTCAGAGTACCCCAAAGCAGCTCAAATCATTACCCAAAGATCAGTTGGGTAGGTAAAGGGTTATGGACTCCAGAGGATGGTGGAGGACAGGAAGGCCTGGAGGAACGTTGTCTATGGGATCACGATGGGTTAGACACGACTTCGCAACTAACAACAACAGTTGGGTAGAGAAGCTGCTAAGTGTACTCTACTCTTTTCCAACTGCAAAAGTCTAGACCCATGTTACTTAATCTTGGCAACTTTAAAATGTGTCAATTTACGCACATCTTAAGGTTGCCAAGATTGAGAAAGACTGGTCTGGACAGAAGTACTATGGACTACACTGTTTCCAATAAAACAAGAAGTCACCCTGAGCCATCAACAGAGGTGTTGAGAAAGTGTGGAGGACCTACGGTCATATTTGGGCTTACATGTAGCAGTTGGGACTTTCTGGGAACTTTCTACACCTAGATTACACTTAATGATGGTTGGTTGAATGAAACACACTGGATGGGGTGACACAGCATGCTAGGTCTCAAGCTATGGTCTACAAATGACAATAGTCCAGTTTGTTTCTCTCCTCTCCACTGACCATCAGCTAAAGGGAAGTTTTCGCCCTTCTGAGAGATTCAAAATTTGAACTGGGTTTGTATTTCATAACTATGGTATGCTTACATTTATTAAACAAGCCACAATTGGATAGACTCTTAGAATGCAGTAATGCAAAACTAAAATAACTACTGTATTTTTCGGACTATAAGATGCTCCGGACTATAAGATGCAACTAGCTTTTGGGATGAAAACAAGAAAAAAGAAATCTGCCTCTGCCTTCCAGCAATTTGCCTCCTTGCAGCAAACAGCAAACAGCCTGGTCAGCTTCAGCACAGTCTGATTTAGCACAAGCAGCTGACTGGCGGTTGGAACTGCCTCCCGGAATACTGCCTATCAGCTATTCCAAGCTGTGGGGATCGCAGCCACCTATCGCCACCAAACGGGATGCACAGAAAACAGGAGCCCTTTTTTGGCCTCTATGCATCCCATTTTTAGCCCGTTCCAGGAGGCAGGGATTGCTGCCACCGCCTATCACTGTCGAATGGGACGCACAGGAAACAGGACCCGCGGAGGCTGAAAATGGAGTGCACAGAGGTGGTGATAGGTGGCAGTGATCCCTGCAGCCTGGAACAGCCAATCATTGGTATTCTGGGAAGGCCAATCCAACCACCAATCAGCTGTTTGTGCTAAATAGGCTGTGCTGAAGCTGACCAGGTTATTTGCTGTTTGCTGCAAGGAGGCAAATTGCTGGGAGGCAGAGGCCGGCGGGTGAGAGCCGGCGGGTGAGAGGGGCTTCATCAACATTCGCTTAGTAGGATGCACAGACATTTCCACCCACTTTTTTGAGGGTGGGGAAGGTGCATCTTATAGTCCAAAAAATATGGCACTTTATAGATTTGTACCACATGTGAACTAATCCTAACGAAGCAGGGTAGTAATTTGGACGCTGAACTTGAACAACAGTGATATTGACCGGGGTCGCATATAAAATTAAGCCGTGATTTGTTTAATCATCTTTTGTGGAATTGAATGCAATAGGCCAGGTTTACACAACACTGCTAGCAACTGAGCTATAAACACAGCGGCTGTGTGTGCACAGTATACTGAGCTGAAACCAAAGCCAATTATGCAACTATTTATTCTGGCAGGAGAATCAGGGTTTGTTGTTTTCATTCATATGGAAACCCTGTGTCTATGGACACTCAGGTAGACCCACACCTAGACTCAACTTCTCCCTCCTCTCAGGGAAGTCAGCATGAATGTCAGAAATATTGAATTTCCAAAAGGCCAGGTGAAGGCTTTGATCTAAGGGCAGACCTTGTTGAGACAATGCATCCTAATTGCTTCTGAAAATAAATCTGTTTCCTTCTCATGTGTGACCGTAGCTCAGATTTCTTTCATTTCTTTAAAAGCTACAGTCAATGCCACTTAAAAGTAGACATTCATTTCTCTGACCCTGATGGGGAAGCCTGCAGGCTCTAGAGCAGGGGTGTCCAAACTTGGGAACTTTAAGACTTGTGGACTGGCTGGGGAATTCTGGGAGTTGAAGTCCACAAGTCTTAAAGTTCCCAAGTTTGGACACCCCTGCTCTAGAGCAGTGTTTCTCAACCTTGGCAACTTGAAGATGTCTGGACTTCAACTCCCAGAATTCTGGCTGGGGAATTCTGGGAGTTGAAGTCCAGACATCTTCCAGTTGCCAAGGTTGAGAAACACTGCTCTAGAGATATTAGTGGATGTCCTTTTTTGATCTTTTTTTTTTTAATTTTTGCTCAAGGCTGGGATGGGTGAACTGGAACAACCAGTCTAAAGTAAGGAAAGAGTTATTCCTTCAGAGAGAAAAGGCATACATCCGTGATGGTGAACCTATGCCACGCGTGCCTCGTATGGCACATGGAGCCCTTTCTGCGAGCAAGCGAGCCGTCACCCCAGCTCAGCTCCACCGCACATGTGCGCGCTCCTTCCGATGGCCAGCTGATTTTCCAGTCTCTGCTGTGCATGCGCAGGGGGCGGGGTGCATGTGGGAGATGTGTGCGCATGTGCAAGAGGTTGGGGGGGTCACGTATGCAAGCGCAGTGGAGCATGGGGAGTGGCATCCCCCTCACACCCCATTTTTGGTCCCAGGAGGCAGCAGGGGGGACTGCTAGGCCCAAAATGGTCATGCATGCATTGCATTATGGGTGTTGGCACGCATGTGCGCACTATTGCATGTGAGTGCACGCTTTCAGGACACGACGACAAAAAGGTTAGCCACCCCTGACATACATCATAGTCCAGAGAAGTAGGAGGTCTTTGCTCGATTGAGTTAAACTCCAGAAAAAAACTCCAGAAAGAAAGAGAGAAACCCCTGAGAAAAAGGGGAAGGGAAACTAGAGAAAGGGCTGTTGTAGTAGGAATTACTGCTGCCATGTTCATAATAGGATAACTTGGAGCTATGTTTCTCCATCTGAGCCGCTTTAAGATGTGTGGACTTCAACTCCCAGAAAACCTAAGCAAGACGTGGGGATTCTGGGAGTTGAAGTCCATAGATCTTTAAAAGGCTAAGGTTGAGAAACAGTGCTTTGGAGAGACTAAAGCCATGCATGCCCTATTCCAGGGATGTCAAACTCAATTTCATGGAGGGCCGCATCAGCATTGTGTTTTATCTTGGGGGGGGACATGGCCAGGTGATGTGACCAGTTCGACGTCACTTGGGTCAGGGCACTTTTATGACCTTTCTTGACACATATGTTAAGCGAATCACTGCAGCTGATAAGCACCGTATTTTTCGGACTATAAGACGCACTGGAATATAAGACGCACCAAGATTTTGAAGAGGTAGATTTTTTAAAATGTTTTTGCACTCTGCAGGTCTCCTAAACCCTCTGCATGCCTCGCTTTTTATGAAGTAACTGTGTAGTAACTGTGAGAGGGATCTTGGAGTCCTAGTGGACAACCATTTAAATATGAGCCAGCCGTGCGCAGCAGCTGCCAAAAAAGCCAACACAGTTCTAGGCTGCATCAACAGAGGGACAGAATCAAGATCACAGTGGTTAATACCACTTTATATTGCCTTGGTAAGGCTACACTTGGAATACTGCA